>NC_091071.1:178407929-178728358 GCF_032405125.1 Capricornis sumatraensis | reverse complement strand
GGGGAAGGACTCGAGGGGAGCGTGAGAGATCGCGATGGGGTTCTGGGGATGGTTTGTATTTTCATTTAGGTGGTGGTTCGTCTGGGTGTGTAAGTGAGATTTTACTATATCTTATTACAGCATTTGACTGTAAATTATACCTATAAAAAGAAATAGAGTCGTTCCAACAGTGGTAGCATCAATCATGTGTTCAGAGGCACGTTAGCTCTGTACCTCTAGTATCTCCAGCCCTGGGAGGTCCACATCAGATTCCTACTTAAGAAGACTGATGCGCCGTATTCCAAGGGCATAGAGTTAGGAAGTGGCAGAGCAAGATTCTGGTCTGTTTTTACGGACTGCCTCAAGTCCTTTCCTATTGGAAAGGCTGGCTGGTTGGGCAGGACTTACCTAATACTTGCCCACAATAGATTCAGCATTCTCTCGTAAGTTGAGCTGAAACTATCCAGTTGTTGGAGAGTTCCCTGTCTTGTTCTTGATTTCTTGTCCTGATGACAAATTGGCCCATTGTCCATGCAACTCTTGCTTAGGGACCCCACGCCTTTCCGTCCCCTCTAGGAAGCAGGAGACTTGAGCCCTGGAGGTTGGGAATCAAATGTCTCCAGCTCACCCCACCCTAACCCCCTTGTTCCTCACCTAAGCCCTCCACTCAGTGACATGTCTACAGTCTGCACCGTGGCGTCCAGAAGGAAGAAGTGAGATGGTGAACCAATACGGCCCCATTTGGGCCTTCCGGTGACAAGCAGGCACTGTAGCCAAACAGATGTAATAGGTTGATGCTTATCTTGCAAGATGTGTGCATTTAGTAAAGTATTAATATGAAGACTAGATTACTTCTCCTGCCAAGCAGGCAGAGCCAGATTAGTGAGAACGGAGGCGCTGAACGCTCCCCTGGGAGGAGGGAGCCCTGAGACTGTCTCCTCTGTGAGCCTGGATCCTCACTTTGCAGAATAACTCCTCTTTGCCAAGGGTGACTGTGAAAGGACTTTCTCCTAGGAGTCTCCTATCACAAAATCGAAATAGGTTCCGAGGGGCAAGAGAGACACTCTGAAGGAGTGAGCTGGTCCATTTCAGGAGGAAAAAGTTTGGGTGGAGGTCAGGTGTTAGACACAGCTGGTGCTGAGGTCACACCGAGGGAGAATTTCCCAGCAGCCTACACTCCCAGCTTCAGGTGGCCGGTCCTGACGTCTGGAGATGCTCTTTGTCTCCTGTGCTGGGAAGTCCTGAGTGCACAGAATTTTGCTTTTCTTCCTTCACTGCAGGGTTTCTCAGCCTCGGCACTATTGACATCTCAGGGTGGACCATTCTTGGTTGGGGGGCATGTCCTGGATATTTGGCAGCATCCCTGGCCTGTACCAAATAGACGCCTGTAGCAAGCCCCACCTCCACTCGTGGTGACAACCGAAGCCACCTCTCTAGACGCTGCCACGTGTCTCCCTGGTGGGGGGCCTCCCCCCCCGCCCCCGGATGAGACCACTCTGCTTTATTGGATTGTTTCTAACTGTAGCTGTAAATGAGATGCGAGCTCTCGCTGGACCAGGAAAGCTGCTGCTCTGATAGCTGAGCTGCTCGGCCTGAAGGCTCTGAACTCCGGGGCTTTGATTATGCAAAATGAGTCCATTCCCTAATTCAACAGAGAGAAAACTGTCACATGTGTTTATTTAAAACTGTTGCAGATCCAGAGAGAAAAGCCACACTTCATTCAGACCATGTCTTAAAATAATAGGTGAAGGAAACAGAATTGTTGCTGAGCGAATTCCCTTTGCAAATTTCCAGACCCTTTGGTGCCAAAGCAAGGAAATCTGGTCTAACCCAGGTTGCCTTTCAGAAGAGAAAAATAAAAGACCAAAAAATTAAGGATTCCTTTACTGTGCCTTTAGCTTCTGAGCTCAGCAATTAATTCTTGTGTGCTAAAGGACTTCTGTGTTTATGAGGCATTATTATTTAATGTAGGCCTATTTTAAATTGTAATTTTTTTCATTAAGTTGCCTCGTTTTACTGATTAAGACCAGTTTATAACCTAGCTTAGACTGTGTTCCTTGAGTAATAACTATTTTTCTTTTAAAATATTCCTTAATAACCTCTCATCCATATTTTAAATTTTATTTTAAGTCAGAGGAGCTTCCCCGTTGCTCACAAATCTGGCCTCATGATGCTGAGTGATGTCGGAGGATGAAGGGCCCTCTGTGTGCTTTGCTTCAGAAACCTCCGTAAAGAAAGCAAAACAGCATCGACCAGGAGGCGGTGACTTCTCAGCCACCATGCTCCTGAGGCTAATCCGGCCAGTCCAGAAAAAGAGGGGAGGTCACTGGCCCAAAAGCTTTCTAGCAAACTCTTTACAGCAGCCTTGCTGATGAACGAGGATGGGGGGCGTGGAAGAGCGGGGTGGCTCAGGCAGGGGATGCTGCCCGGGTCTCCAGGTCACTGCTGCCTTGGAGGGCCAGCTGCTGCTCTTGGCCCCTTGCCTGGACCATCTCTCTGTGTCTGCCTCTCCCCTACCCCTCCCACTCCTGAGAATTGCGGGTGATCATCCCCCCCTCCCCCCCACCCCCCGGCAGAAGTGGAAACTGAGTCGCAGGGCGGTGAAACAGCTCGCTCAGAGCGGGCCTGGGGCAGAGTCAGCAGCTGTCCCAGATTTGTCTGGTTCCCAAGGCGGCTGTTAAAACCTCTTGGCACCGGTGTCTGCGTGCTTAGCCACTCAGTCATGTCCGACTCTGCGTGGACTGTAGCCCGCCAGGCTCTTCTGTCCACGGGATTTTTCAGACAAGAATACTGGAGTCGGTTGCCATTTCCTCCTCCAGGGGATCTTCCCAGTCCAGGGATCAAACCCGCGTCTCCTGTGCCTCCTGCATTACAGGCAGATTCTTTACCCGCGGAGCCCTCAGGGAAGGCCCGGGCACTGGCGGTCCCTGGCGATATCCACAGCTTCCCATCCGTGCTCTTCAGATCCTGTCCCCTCTCAGCATCACCATTGCCCTGAGAAATAAGCACCATAAACCCCCTTCTCAGGCCCGGCCGGAGGAGGAGAGGAACCTGCCCTCTGTGTCAGTGGGAGAATGAGAACCAAACCTGCGCTTTTGGGTTCAGGGTCTGCAGCTGTTTCCTTTCACTTTAGCCCCTTCTCTGGGTTCCCCATGCTTGGCCACAGTGTCAGCCCTGACCTGGTGGGCCTGGCCCAGAGAGGCCACCACAGAGATGGGTACGGCTGGGCGGGCATCTCATGGCCATTCTGCAGCCCATCATTCTCTCATCCGTCTTTCCTCTCAACTTTTCTTTGGATGCTGGACAGACCCAGGGATAAAGAAATGATGATTCCCCTCACCTACCCCTAAGGACACTGAGAAAGTGCTAGAGGGTGAACAGCAGGCCACCAGATGAAAGGCCTCTGGAGAAAAGACAGTGGGAGGCCCGAGTCCTGTTCTCTCATTGCTTGCTGATTGTCCCTGTGACCTCTGCCAAGGTCCTTCCCTTCTCTGTGCCTCAGTTTATCATCTATACAACAAAAAGCTTTTGATTCAAGATCATAAAAACCTCTTCCCTGTGCTACTCTGTGATGAAGAACTAAGGTTTGGGTATCCAACGCAGTGTAGCTGAACCCACTGATTAATTTGGTAACTTGTTCATTTATCTGCCTGTTCACTTCTCTTTTTTTTCCGTGAAGAGCCTACTGAGCACATACTTTGTGCAACATGGCAGTGGGACATGTTAGCAGGATAACTGTTGGAACTAAGCACTTTAAAATCTCAGGGACCGTTCGCTTTAGTAATTTCTGTGTTTATTATGTTGTTGTTATTGTTCAGTTGCCCAGTTGTGCCCGACTCTTTGCAGCCCCATGGACTGCAGCGTGCCAGGCCTGCCTGTCCTTCACCATGTCCTGAAGTTTGCCCAAGTCCGTGTCCACTGCATCAGTGATGCCATCCAGCCGTCTCATTCTCTGACGCCCTCTTCTCCTTCCGCCTGCAATCTTTCCCAGCATCAGGGGCTTTTCCAATGAGTCAGCTGTTTGCATCAGATGACCAAAATACTGGAGATTCAGCTTCAGCGTCAGTCCTTCCAACGAGTATTCAGGGTTAATTTCCCTTACAATTGACTGGTTTGCTCTCCTTGATGTCTAAGTGACTCTCAGCAGACTTCTCCAGCACCACAGTTCAAAGGCATCAATTCTTTGGTGGTCTGCCTTCTTTACAGTCCAGTTCTCACAACCATACGTGACCACTGGGAAGACCATATCCTTGACTCTATGGACCTTTGTCAGCAGAGCAACGTCTCTGCTTTTCAACAAACTCTTTGTCATAGGTTTGTTTTTATTACATACAATATATTTATTATAAAGTTATTTTTATAATTAGTGGGCTTTTCTCATAGCTCAGCTGTTAAAGAATCCACCTGCAATGCAGGAGACCCTGGTTTGATTCCTGGGTCTGGAAGATCTGCTGGAGAAGGCATAGGCTACCCACTCCAGTCTTCTTGGGCTTCCCTGGTGGCTCAGCTGGTAAAGAATCTGCCTGCAATGCGGGAGACCTGGGTTCAATCCCTGGGTTGGGATGATCCCCTGGAGAAGGGAAAGGCTACCCAGTCCAGTATTCTAGTCTTTTATAATTAACACAATAACATTTTATTTCTCACTCATATCACTGTCTGTTGGGGGCTGTAAAAGGACATTCCGTACCATCTGGTCATTCAGATGGCCAGATTTTTCCCATCTTCTGGTTTCATCCTCCTCTGTATCCGTCAGGCAGCTGATACAGAGAGAGGATGTGGAGGACGGCACAGGAGAGTTCTAGGGGCCTGTCCTGGAAGCCATATTCCTCTGCCAGGTTTTAGTCACATGACCCTACCAAACTGCAAGGGAGGCTGGGAAATGCAGTCTGGCTGAGTCCCTGGGAGGGAAAGGAAGCGTGATTTGCGGAGCACATAAGGCAGAGCAGGCAGGCCCTGTGTGCAAGCGAGGCAAGGACGACCTCAGGGTGAACCTGGGAGATGGAGCCTGGGGCGAGCTGGTCCAGATGGAAGCTTGACTGGCAGGCCCAGCGCCGGCTTCCTGCAGCAGCCCATGCTTGGCCCTGCCCTCAGCCCAGGGCATGCTGCCTAGTGGGCCACCTCCCCAGCTGCATCACCTTGCCTTGCCTGCATCTCCGAGGCAAGAGGAATGAATGAGCAAGCTCTGCCCTTCTCTGGCCTCAGTGTCTCCTATCCACAAACTGGGAAGAAAAATGACCCACCCTGGCTCTCCAGATCCTCCAGCGAATCCATCAGAGAGGCATCAGGTGTCTTCAAAGCGCCACAGAACAGCTTTCCCAAGCCTTCTTATTAATAGTAGAACCACATCATTATCAATAATGAAACACAAATTAATAATAAATAAACAAACTAATGATAAATAATACATATGTCATGAATAATACATTAATACTACAAGGCTTTTGAGCATCTATTGCCTCTGACAGGGGGGAATTTGATTAGCTGGCTGGAGATCACAGAGGGGGAGTGTTTCAGAAGAGTCTGGGAGGTTTGGGAAGCCGTTGGACACCGAAAGTGGCAGGCACATCTCCCTGCAAAGGTGTAAAATGTTTAAGGTCCCTGGTGGCTAAGAACCGAGCTGACTTTCTGCTGGGGAGGCGAGAACCAGGAGCCTGAGGGTGGGGCCTTCCCGTCTAGATGTCTTTCCAGGGTTCAAATTTAGACTGTAAATCCACAATCAAGTAAGACAAAAAAAAAAAAAAATCTTGCTGCCTCAACAGAATTGATGTTTGGCCAAGGTGAGGCTAACTGACGATGTTTGTAGACTTTATTTCTCCATCCATGGATTCATCCATCCATCCATCCATCCGTTCATCCAGTAAGTATGTCTTCAGTGCCAGCAGCCTGGCCAGCGAGAAGTTACTGAGTCATGCTTTTGGAGCTCATCCTCCAGAAGCTCATAGTTAGTTCACAATGGTGGCAGACAGACTGCCAAAAAAGAAAAAAAAAGGTGACCCCATGTAACATGTTAGGGTTATTTTTGATGCTATGAGAAGGGCACTTACCCATGATTTGGGAGTTCAGGGGCAAGGTAGGTGAAGTTAGGGTGTATGCTGGGCAGCCTCTAGGGAAAATGGTATCTAAACTAAGATCTGAAGGGTTTATTGAAGTGATGGGGGTAAAGTGACAGCAGGTATTCCAGGCAAAAGGACACTGGGTGCCAGGACCCAGTAGCCGGACAAAGCATATTTCAGAAGCTCTAAGTAGTTCAGAATGACTGAGACTCAGCTTGAAAAAAGGCAGAGGGGCAAGAGATGAGTGGGAGGGAAGCAGGCTCTGAGTGTGGGGGAGGGGCTTTGGACTAAATTCTAAAGGCAACGAGCAGACAAAGAAGGATTCGGGTCATAAGTGTGGCATCAGCTCACTGGGCAGCAGCCCCGTCCGCAGGGCTCCGGGCTCCGCCGTTCACCAAGCCCCGTGCTGTGCACTGCGTATGTGTTAGGTCACCCATTTCTTCCTGCCTGCAGCACCCGGGCCGAAACACTGATCACATGCCAAATATCCTACAGGGATGCACGCCAGGCCCCTGACCTTAAGAAACTGCTGACCTGATGGCAGAGACATACAGAAAGAACCCTGTGTGATACTACAGTGCGATAAGGACCGGCTGAGTCTGAGCTGCTCACAGGGGGCTGTGTTTTTAGATGAGGGCTCCCACCATGTTCTTAGATGAGGGCGTGTCAGACTCCTGGAAATCAGGGATGGGGTGACTGTGGCATCGAACCTGGAAGGATGTGTACAAATTTCCCTGGGTGCACTGAGAGCAAAAGGAAGAGGAAATGGCACGGGCTAAAAGAAGAACCTGAGAACATCTGGGAGGGCTGGGGCGTGGGTCGTGCAAGCACAGTGAGAGACTGATTGAGCTGGAGAGGCTGAGAGAGGCCAGATCATTAGGGGCCCGGTTGGCCATGACAGAAGCTGAACTTGATCCTGAATTGGAAGGCAATGGGGTGGGGAAATTGCATGACATTAACCAGAGAGGTGGCGTCACCACACATGCATTGGAGAAACATCGTGGAGACTCCAGTGTGGTGGAGGCATCGGAGGGACAGGGCTGGAGACTGGGGACCAGCAAGGGGGCTGTGCAGGGCCCTGGGGGGAAGTTTGAGGGCCCACACCAAGGCAGGATCGGCAGAGGGCAGACACACTTCTGAGAGCCACTGGAGAGGAAGAATTGATCCATCTCGGAGACAAATGAGCTATTAACCTCTGCTCTTTGTTCAGAAGCTTTCTTTCCTTAAAAGGGCCCCTCCACCCTCTGTCTCACCTTTGTTTCTGCTGCCAAGGAGGTGGGGGCTGACAGCACCTGTTAGCCCAGCAGGGGAGGGTGTATTTCACACAACCCCCAGCACCTGCCTGAAAGATATGGCTGCAGTAACTGGTCTGTTGTAAAAATATTTCTTATGGCAGTAATTACACGGCTGCAGCATCCAGGGGGCTGTCATCAGTGCCACACTCTGGTGTTTGTCTTCATGAGATGGGGTGGCCTCTTTTCTTCATGGGTGGTGGTGCATGGAGCTCCTGTTACCACGTGGAGATAAACCCCAGCCCTGCAGAAAGGGGAGGGTGGCGTGAGGAATCCTGTGGCCCTGGTTCCCACGGTCCTCTCTGAAGGTGGAGCGGCTGCCACCACCCGACTGTCTGCTGCCCCAGGTCAAGTCTCGATGTGGTCCAAGCTGGTTCTCCAGGGAAGAAGGGTCCTCAGAGTTCTCTGCACCACATCTCTGCTCCCAGACACAGAAGAGGGTGGAACACTGTCTCTGTCCTCATGGGACGTCTAGTCTGATGGCAGAAACTGCCCCTGCCCTCTGATAGAAAGATGGTGTTCCCTTGCTTTTGACTCTCCTCTAGTTACTTTGAATCAACAAGTGGTGACTTGGGTGACACAAGGTAGGCACTTCTGGGCCAAAGGAACTGTCCAGAGCTGGGTTCAAAGGACAGTGTGTCAGGAATGGGAAGGGACAAATTCACCCATCCAGCCTCAGGTCACTCACAGTCCCAGAAAAGGTCTCAGATCCATCATCCAGCCTTCCTGGAACCTTCCGCTGGCTTTGAACTTGAAAATGGCCTTGGCGGTCAGTCATCTGTCTGCCCCGATGCGGAAGTGCCGCGTCCTGCAGAGCTGTATGACCCCACTGCACTACAAGAAAGGTTTCTTGAGTGCTTCTGGGCACCTCGTCCCTCTACCCGCTCCTGTTCTCAGCTTCTCCGCTTGGAAGAAAGGGACAGGGCCTCCCATGGGATGGAGGAAGAGTGGTGGGTTCAGACCAAAGGACCTTCTTGCCAAGCCTGGTTCTGTGTGATCACGAGAAAGTCTTTCTGTATCTCCGAGCCTCAATCTCCTTAACTCCAAACTGGGGATATTATTCCCCAGGGTTGTGATGGTAATCAATAAGGTAATAATTATAGATATCCTTTGAAAGCAGCCAGATACCACATGTTCATTTGCTTAGGTTTTTTCGTTCATTTAATGCATATTTATTGAGCTTCTATTAATACTTATACTATTAAGTGCCAGGAACTGTTCTAATTTCTAAGGGATAAAGTAGTGATTAAAAACCACAAACCCAAGGATTTCTGGTTATGGTGAAGTGGAGTCAAGCCCAGCATCTTTTTATTTTCCGTTAATTCAGCTATGAGACCTAGACAGAATGTGTGGACATCAATTTGAAAAATCTGAAACATAGATAGTAGCAGGCAGTTTGGGGAAGAACACCAGCATTCAAAGTACTGCTGAATAATTAATATAAATAAGACCTAGAGTCTCACAAAGTAATACTTAAAATGTTCAAGATACAAAGTAAAAGTCACACGACATAATGACATACAAAGAACTGCAAAAATCTCAACTTACAGGAGCAAAGACGATTAATAGACTCCAATGATGAGACGAGCACCTGTGCTGGGATTATCTAACAAGGGCTTTAAGGTAACAAAAGTACTCGAGCAAACAATCACAAATCATCTTGAAACAAATGACACAAAGTTTCCATAAAGAAATAAAGGATATAAAGAAGAGCCAAATAGAAATTTTAGAAATGAAAAATACAATAACTGACATTTAAAGACTCACTGGATAGACTCAGTAACAGGATAGGGCGGACAGGAAAAAGCCAGCAGACTTGAAATAGCTCAGTAGGAATGATCCAATCTGAACAACAGAAAAAGAAAAAGGATTGAGACACACGCACAACACACATACACATGAAGCCTCTGCTCAGAGACACACGTACACACACATGAAGCCTCTGCTCACGTGGAGCTTGCAACCCAGGTGGGTACTGGATGCGGGGGTGAGGGTAAGATGTCAGCAGATGATCAACAAATAAATATATATCCGGTAATCATAAATATTTTAAAAAGAGAAGCGCAGGGTAGAGAGTTAGAGAATGACAAGGATACAATTTTATATAGACAGGATGATTAGAAAAGGATTCTCCACGGCAGGGGCATTTGAGCAGAGGAAGCATTGAGGTCTTGAGCCACGTGAGCGTCTGAGGAGAGATTGTTCTGAGAGGTGGGAGCAGCAGGTGCAAAGGCCCTGGGGTAGGGATGAGCTCAGAGGAGTGGTGCTGAGCTCAGAGGATGAGCTCGGAGATACAGAAAGACTTTCTCATGATCACACAGAACCAGCCTTGGCAAGAAGGTCCTTTGTTCTGAACCCACCACTCTTCCTGTGTGTGGAGTGAAGGAAGCAGAGGGCGAGGGGAACTGGAATCAGAGGGATGGGCAGGGGTGAAGGTGGGCACAGAGAGGCCAGCTGGGACTCAGGGCAATAGGCCAGCAGCTTCCCCAGTGGCTCAGCAGTAAAGAACCCTCTAGCAATGAAGGAGCCGTGGGAGACACGGGCTTGATCCCTGGGTCGGGAAGATCCCCTGGAGGAGGACACGGCTACCCACTCCAGTATTCTTGCCTGGAGAATCCCATGGACAGGGGAGCCTGGCGGGCTCCATGGGGTTGCAAAGAGCCAGGCATGACTGCAGCAGCTTAGCACGTATGCACACAACCCGTCTGCTGCAAGGTACCTGGTTACCTCTGCTGACAGGCAGACGACAGGAGAAGAGAGGGAGGCAGGACCCCAGCTCAGCACAGTGTTCCAGGAGAGACAGGACACTGTTCAGACGCAGCAGCAGCTCTGGCCCCGGCCCTGAGCCTGCCAGCTCCCGCAGTCGCCTTGCCTAGATGGCACCCACGTTCCTGCCCCAGGGCCCTGCGGGCCCAGCAAGTGCTGCTGGGCCTGGATTCTGCAGCCTGTACCCGTGGCTCCCGCCTCCTGTGGCCTCTGCTCTACCCTCCGGGCTGTCTGTTGACCCCCTTGTTATGTCTCGTATCCTACCATCCCCGATGGGACGGCCACTCACCACGAGGGGCTTCCCGCCTGACCTCTCTGAGGAGCCTTAGAGGACGCTCTCAGATGGCGTCAACATCAGCCCAAGCGGATGTGGTCAAACAGGCAGGTTCAGAAGGCACCTGGGGTCACGGCCCCTTCGGCTGGGGCTGCCTCGGACCACAGGGATGAGGCGCTTCTGAGAAGGCCCTCCTGGGGACAGCACCTGCTCTCATTACGGAACAGTCTAGAGGGTGGGCAGAATTAATTCGTCTCTTCTTTCAGCACCTGCGCAGGTCTGGGGACTGCTCTGGCCACACAGGTGTCACAGATAGAGACAGCTGGCCCTGCGCACGGAGAACATACAATGAACACATCATCGCAGGAACTTCAAGTGTCCTAAGTGGTCAGAAGGGAGGGGTGGTCGGGGGGACTGCGATGACCTGGGGAGTCAAGCAGAGCTTTCTTGTGGAAGTGAGACCTGCGACTCCTTGAAGGATGAGCAAGAGTGAGGCCTGTGCTGGGCCTGGAGAGGAGTCAGAGTCCATATGTGATGGAGAGCAGACACAGTCGGGCCTGGCTGGGCCGCGAGATCCAGGCCTGGGCCAGCTCACCTCACTCTCCATGGCCCGGCCTCCCTTTCTGTGGAGCGACGGGAAGCTCTGGAGGCCCTTTCCGAGGCCAGGGAGCACATTTTAAAGAACGCACACTGGCTGCTGCTGTGGAGGAGGATTGAAGGGCATCCGTGGAGGCAGGAAGCCCAAGACAAACCCTATCTCACAAGCTACGTCTTAAGTGGCGCCCACATCTAGCAAACATTTAGTTTTAGCATTGAAAGCACTTGTCCCAGGAAACCCCTCAGTCCTGGGCAGACTGATATAATCACCTGATATAATTCATGCCTCTTTTCACTAAATCACAGCGGGCCTGTGCCCCTCCCACGGAAGCCCTCCCTGACTGCCCTCCACCCTTGAGGCCAGACATAAGCCAGCCCTCTGGATATATCCCCCACCCCGAGTTGGGAAAAGGGAGGGGCGCAATGCTGGGATGCCTCGAGGCGGGTTTCCGGATAGAGGAGCCGTTTGTCACCACCCCATTGGGAGGGTGCCTGATTCCTAAATATTGCCTGCGATTTTGCTAAATGTGTCTTAACGGGAGCGGCATAAATGCTGTCAGAGATAGAGGGCGAGAGTGATGGTCCCGTTCAGGATAATGAACTGCTTAGTTAAGATGAATCCGTTTCCACTTCTGATCTTGCATCTCGATACCGTGCTTGGTGGGGGCCGGGGGTGGGGTGTGGAGGCTCATGCATCAAGGCTGATTGGTGGCAAGTTTAATGCCGAGAAAGACAGAGCTCCGTCTTTAGCTGCTTCACGGACAAGTTCATGTCTCAGAGAAATGGAGACGCGTCGTATATGCCATGATGGTGTCAGGATTTGAGCTCAGTGAACGTCTGACGTGGGACTGATCAGAGCTGGAAGACCCAAAAAATACAGTTTACCCCTCATTTTGCAGATGAGAAAAAACAGGCCCAGAGAGAGGGGCGGCTCACCTGAGGTCCCAGAGCCGGCGGGCCTCACAGCGGAGCCCACAATTCATCTCTCGTGCTTGTTCCGCCGGATCCGCTGCCTCCTGGCGGCTGCGTGGACCCATCTCTCCCATCCCTGCCCTTCCCACCCGTCCGGGAGCTTGATTCAGTGATCCTGGCAGAAGGGGGCTCTTTTTTCGCCTATGCATGATTTTATTTATTTTTTAGTTAAAAAAAAATTTGAAGTATAGTTGATTTACGACGTTGTGTTTATTTTCTGCTGAACAGCAAAGTGACTCAGCGACACACGCACACACACACACACACACACACACACACTCTCCTCCGTGTCCTTTTCCATTCTGGTCCGTCACAGGGTGTTGAATGCAGTTTTCTGGGCTGCACAGTAGGGCCTTCTTGCTTATCCATCCCGTCTGCAGTCTGCAATAGCTCGCCTCTGCTAATCCCAAATTCCCTCCCCTCCCCTCCCTGCCCTCACCCCCCGCAGCCACACGTCTGTTCTCTGCACAGAGCGGGGCTCCTGGGGGCTCCTCTCCTCAGCCTGTCTTCCACTTCATGGGGAGGACTCCTCGTGGGTCTCCTGGCTCTGACCGCAGCCCGGATGGGACACCTGGGTGAAAGGGTCAGCCCTGAACCTTCTCCCACTCTCTGACTAGCTTCCACATGTCAGATCCCACTCTTCCCACTTCCATCCAGGGACCGCCCTTCCTGGACAGTGGGGACTGGGTGGGAACAGGGATCTGGTGGAGGCTCAGGGGTGCCCCGCTGTGGGCAGGGGTCATGATGAGCAAACTCTGAAAACATGCTTCACTGCCGGGGTCCAGCCCCGGTGGATCCAGGGAATTCGAAGGGTGGACGGCGTTGGCGTGGAAAGACTTGTTTATTGATTGATATAAGATTAGATTAAGAAACTATAGTGTAGTAGGAGAATTAAGTGGAGAAAGAGGGCTGAATAGGTTGGTTTATGCAGAAGACCAATAAAATTCCAGACAAGGAATTTGCACCATCTACGTTGGGCCACCGGCGCTCGCTTGAATATCTAAGGGTGCCTCGCCTTAGGCTCCCTTTCGAGCGGGTCTTAACAGCCAGGGCAAGTAAGTAGACTTGGCGGGCCTCCACGCCCCAGAAGGGAATTCAGCCTGAAATTAAACTAAAGAGCAGAGGGAGGGAAAGAGAGAGAAGAAGAGAGAGAGAGAGACACGGGGCGGGGGGGGGGGGGGGGGGGGGGGGGAGCCAGATTCCCAAGAAACCAGGCCGAGAGACTAGTTCGAGAAACTGGTCCGAGAAGCTGGTCCCATCCTTTATTGTTCAGAAGGCCTTTTATACTTTTGATAAAATATGGAGATCAATGGGTAACACAAAATTATGTAGCGTTCGCAGCCCAGACTCTTTCTATACATCATTTTGTATACAAAAGGTCTCAGGTGATTTACATTATCTTCTGGCCAAGAGGCTTGTTAACTTTTTGGCTCTCTTCCTTAATGAATGTTAATTTTGTTTCCCCTGAGGTGTTTTTCTTTAATCTACATCTTAAAGCGCTAGAGTTACATCTCTATAGAACAAAGGCACAGTGGGTTATAACAAAGAAGGTACTTAACGCAAAGATCTAATGTTGCTAATACCAGGTCTACTACTTGTTTTTCTATATACCAACTATATCTAAAAATAAAGGATATGAAAATTCAGCAGCAAGCATTGACTCAACAAATGAAACTTTTAATCAGTCCTATTCTAAAGATTTTGACTCTTCGGAAGCCCCTACATTCCTAGGATGTTTTCAGCTTCCTGTGCCTCCTGCGGTCAGGAGGCCTCAAACAATCACACGCGCAGCTGTACGAGTCCTGCAGGCAGGCTAGAAAGCCATCAGAGGTTTTTTTGGATTGAAACACTCTTTCAAATGCAGAAGACTAAAGCCCTGAATTGACTTTTCCCAGAGAATGTCAGAAGAGTGGAAAAGCAGAGCACAAAAGCCGGCAGATTTTTGTTGGGGTGCATGCTTAGGAATTTCCAGAGGGGCCCCTGAAGTCTGAGCACGCCTTGCGTATGTCAGCTTCCTTCCTCATGACCTTGTCACGGGCGGGATTCCTCACACTGGCTCCCGGCACTTCACCATGTGGGACATCAACATTACTCATGGGGAAACTGAGTCCTTAGCAGCCACAAAACCTGCCTGGTGATGACTGAGTCGTGGGGTGAGTAACTTGAACCAGATAACTGACTTCAAACTTGCTGAAAGTCTGTGGGTAGGAGAAGCAAAGGAAGTGGGGAGGGTATTTTCAGAAAAAGAACGAAAGCGGGGTCTTCAGAAGGTGATGAAAACCTGTGAAATAGGAGCTGAAGGAAGGTTTGCTGGACCTAGAGAACTTTCGCTGTGGTTTTCTCTTGCAAGAAAATTCCTTGGCCATGAACCATCGCTCTTCCCTCTCCAGCGTGTGTCTGTTTGGGAAGGTGATTCTCACCTGTGACCCAGGTGTTGACGGGTAATACAATCCTCGCCTGGTACATAGGTCAGAAAGTCACCCTGCCACCTGCTCTTCCCTCCCTTCCCAGCCCTGATCCTGCCTCCAGACCCAACAGTTAGAGCCCACGTGTTGCCTGAGGCTTGTCCTGGCCTTGGCTAGGAAAGCTCCAGAGAGCCCAACTTCGTGGTAAGGCTCTCAAGCCTGGAGGGAACGGGGCCCCCCATCCGTCGCTGGGGCCTGCCCCCACCCCAGACCACTGTGTCTGCAGTCTCCATCTCTCCCTGTCATCTTCCCCACCCTGAAGGCTAGGCTTCTGCTGAAGATGCAGTCAACGCAACGGTCAATCACAGGCGAGCCCCAGCATCTTCACGAGACCTGCGAGTTTCATGACTCCTCTGGGCGGTAGCAAAGGAAAGACTGGCCTCAGAGTCGGACAGATCTGGGTCCAAACCCCAGCTTTGCTGCTTCCCTGGCAGCAGTACTGAGCCGGGCCCTGCATCCCTCTGGCCTGCCGTTCTTCCTTTGAGGCAGAGAAGTCGTATTCACCGGGTGGTGTGAGGACCGAGATTGCCTGCCCAGAAGGAAGCTCAGAAAGCAGCACTCATATGCTTATTTCAGTACTCCACTGATATTAATGGAACTCACTTTCCAGAAGGAGAGGCAGATGTGCAAACAGACAGTCCCCCTCCCGTGTGACACACGCGGGAACCGCGGCATCTTACAAGGAAGGCGCAGGCAGGCTGCCGCAGGAGCCGGCGGAAAAGTGGGAGGGATGTTTCTGGGAAATCCAGAAAATGCCATGTGCCCAGGGAAGGAGGTTTTAATCCTTAGAACTGAGACCTTCTGCCTCTTCTGTGGCCTAGCCCTACCCCTCCTCTGCCCCAGCCGCTCCCAGGGGGTCCAAGAAGAGGAGGGTCCTCAGCTGGGGGCGATTCACCCCCATCCCCCACCCTCTGTGACTTCAAGGAAGGAAACTTCAGGAGTGGGAGCCACAGTCACTTCCTGAGGGCAGCGTTTGCTAGTGTTTGCTCCAGAGGACTCCGGCAGGGCAGGGACTTGGGGTCCTGCAGGGGAAGTAAACGCCTCCTTAAATCCAGCACCCTAGGCGCCTCACTTGCCCCACCCTCATCCTGGTCCTGTGAGATGCTCAGTCTCCGATGGTCTTCAGAGGACACAATGGTACAAAAAGGTTCCCACCACTGCCTGCTTGGCGAATCACAAGCACACTCCAATCTCAGGGCCTTTGCACGTGTGGCGGCTTCTGTCTGCAGCGTTCGCTCCCTAGAATCACACACGGCTCACACTTTCCTTTACTCTGGCCCTTTCCGAAAGGCCTCCGGGGTTGCACCCTGTCCAGATCGACCCTTCTGCCATTACTCTCCTTTGCTTTACGCTGATTCTCTTTTCTTCATTACGCTGGGCACATTTCCCATCATTTGGCCCTTTGGCTATTGTCTCTTCTGCTGGAACGTCAGCAGGATGTGCCTATTCTCATTATTGTATCCCTAGTGTCTGGCATAGTACCAGGCAGTGAACGTTGTTCAGTTGCTGAGTCGTGTCCGACTCTTGGCAGCCCCATGGACTGCAGCCCTCCAGGCTTCCCTGTCTTTCGCTTTTTCCCAGAGTTTGCTCTAACGTCCCTTGAGTCAGTGATGCCATCCAACCATCTCATCCCCATCTCATCTCATCCTCTCCTGGGATCAGAGCCAGGAGACCCACGAGGAATCCTCTCCATGAAGCTGAGGACAGGCTGAAGAGAGGCCCCCCAAGAGCCCCGCTCTGTGCAGAGAACAGACTTGTGGCTGCTGGGGGGCAGGGGCGGGGAGGGGAGGGAAGTTGGGATTAGCAGAGGCGAGCTATTGCGGACGGGATGGATAAGCAAGAAGGCCCTACTGTGCAGCCCAGGGAACTACATTCAACACCCTGTGACGGACCAGAATGGAAAAGAACACAGAGGAGAATGTGTGCGTGTGTGTGTGTGTGTGTGTGTGTGTGTATGTGTGTGTGTCTGAGTCACTTTGCTGTACAGCAAAAATGAGGGGAATGAGTCGCTTCCTTCTCCCGCCTTCAATCTTTCCCAGCATCAGGGTCTTTTCCTGATGAGCTGGCTCTCCGCATCAGGTGGCCAAAGTATTGGAGCTTCAGCTTCAGCATCAGTCCTTCCCATGAATACTCAAGGTTGATCTCCTTTAGGATGGACTGGAAGTGAATCGATTCTCAATAAAAACCAGCGCTTCCACCATTTCCTCCAATGCCCACTGGACTTACGCCTGTGATTCCCTCAGGGCTCGCCAGGAAACGGTGACCCTGCAAGTTGGCATCCCCCCACCGGCCCGCCTCACACGCACACACCATCTGTACCCACCTTGGGCTGGCTGGAAGGTTTATGCATCTGAGAATCTGTCCTTTCTGTCTCCTTCCTGTGGGAAGGACCATTCTCTTATCTTGAGCTCCTCAGCCATCTGGACAAATGATGCTCATCTCAGTTGTAGTTCCAAAAGTGAGACATGCCCCCCACCCAGGGTTAAGGCAGCCCTACTGGAAAGGTGGGCATTGGGTCAGGCTGGGACCCATACAGAAGGGGGTCAGGTCCTCGTCTCCTGTCGCACGCCCTCCCCCCAGCAACACACCCTTGTTGTTGTGTTGGATGGGAAGTGTTTGCCAGCCCACCCTCACTGTGTCCATCGTTAGCTGTGTGTAGCATGGCAGAATGGCAGTCATAATAGAATCAGAAGGTCTGGGTCTGAATCCCAGCTCTGCCACTTATAGCTACATGATCTTGGCAGGTTACTTAGACTCTCTATTTCCGTGTGGGAAGTCGGACTAATCCTAGGTCCTCTCTCTTAGGATTGTCATGACAATTAGGTGAGTGAGTGTGTATTAAGCACAGAGTCCGGTGGCTGGCACAGAACGGGTGCCGTGGAAATGGGAACCACTATTACTGTATCACACTTGGCTTGCGCCAGGGTCCTCCCTCCCCTTGGGGTTCATCCTCCGGCAGGCGACCTCCTTGTTTGTCACGGTTTGGCACCTGCGGGGCTTGGGGGTGTCGCTGAGCATCCAGGCTGGGTCAGGTTTCCCCTCTCCCCTTCCCTAGCCCCTCACTGTTACCTGTCATCCCCCTGGTCCAGTGGGGTTGTGTTGTGAATCTGCCCCACCACTGTCCATTCCCAGAGAGCAAGGCAATGCTCAAGCCACTCTGCTTCCTGGATACGGCCCAGGGCCTGCTCAGAGCAGGTGGGAACACAGTCTGGGGCAGAATAAACGAGGAGAGAAGGGGACAGAAGACAGGCCTTCCTTCCAGTTAGCTCGGTCACTGCTCTCGCGGGTCATGTGTTCTCTGGGGCTCCTTGTGAGCCTGACCTTTGGTCTAAGTTAGAGGCCACCTGGGGTGGGCCCCAACTTCACTCCCTTGCCCTGGGCATTGGGAACTGAAGCTTCGGACCACACCGGTCAAGTCTGCCTCCAGCTTCCAAATTGATCCCCTCGAGGTCGATTCTTTTTTTTTTCTGCAGAATGTTGTAACCATTAACTTCCAGGCAGGGGTCAGACCCCTGGGCCCCATCTGCTCAGGTCGCCTGCACAATTGAGATCCCTGAGCCCATTCTGGCTAGTTTTCTCATTAAGACAATCGGATTGGATTGATCCATTAGATCAATGGTTGGATATCAACCGGCAGGAAGCCAATCCCATGAGCCTGGATGATCAGCCCAAGAATGAGATCGCCTGGCAAGCTGGAGTGGGTTCCTTGCCCTCACAATGGGGCTCTGGGAGGCAGACGGGGGGTCAGAGGACTCAGCAGGCTGGACTTTGGTGAGGAGGCATCAGTGTTGCCTGGCTGTGTCTATCAGAAGAGCCCCTGCTCCTGGGAGCTGGGCAGGGATTCCGGGGACAGCTGGTGTGTGAGAAACACCATCTGTGCTTTTGGACAATCGAGACTCCTTCCCAGGCCATCAGCCCGTCACACTCCCACCACCCCCACCCCCACCGTGGCCCAGGGTTGCAAGGTGTGTGTGATGGGGGTTGGGGGTTCAGGAAGCAAAGCAGCAGCTTCCCAGGTCTCTGTTCCTCTCTCACCAGGAGAAATTTTCTGAGGCTGGAAATGCAGAAGTACCTAGAACACCAAATCGGCATTCCAGGGTCTGGGTGCATGGGATGCTGATGGGGTTTAAGGGTTGGCTAAGGGACCCCTATTCAAATAGGTTTGGAAACACTAGTGTTAGCTGCCTGTCTGACCCATTGCGACCTCATGGACTGTAGCCGGCCAGGCTCCTCTGTCCATGGAATTCTCCAGGCAAGAATATTGGAGTGGGTAGCCATTCCCTTCTCCAGGGCATCTTCCCAACCCAGAAGTCGAACCTGGGTCTCCTGCATTGCAGGCAGATTCTTTACCATTGGAGCCTCATGGAAGCCCTCGGAAATGTATCCCAGCCTGTTCATTTCCTACAGAGCTGACGCGCGTCACAGCTTTCTAAAAGAAGTGGGGAGGAGTAGTGCTGGATGGAAGGTCTGGGACATCCGACAGAAATACACTGAAGCGTTTCCTCCAGGAGTCAGCAGGGCCTGCTTTCACGGGACAGTTCATCCCAAGAAGCGTCTGCAGGGTTGATGGGATCCCTGGGCGCCAGGGAGGTTCTCAGAAAGGGAAGCACCAGTGAGGAGGAAGTGAGGTGGGCGAGCGCCACTCACGTCCCCTCTCACGTGGACTCCAGTGCAGACAGCGCCACCTGCAGCCGGGGAGGCCCCCTCACCCCACCAGGGCGCCAGCCCTCCGGGTCAGCCCACACCCTCACCACCCTCTCCCCTTTCCTCCACAGGCTACTTGACTGTCAACATTGAGCCTCTCCCGCCCGTGGTGGCTGGTGATGCCGTGACCTTGAAGTGTAACTTCAAGACCGATGGCCGCATGCGTGAGATCGTGTGGTACCGGGTAAGTCCCCTCTGCGGTCCGCCCCGCCCCATGCCTCTGACCAGGATGGGGGTGGAGTCCCCGGAGCCTCTCTGGAGACCCCCGTGGGATCGGCGATGCCCTCAGCCCTCACCAGCCCTGAGCTGTCCTGTGCCCTCTGCCTGACCCTCCTTTGATGAATCCCTCCGTAAAGATCCCTCTGCCCAGTCTTCCCTTCGGACCTCAGAGTCTATCTTGTCCTGGCATCTTTGATGTCCTAACACGCCCTTATCCTCAGGAAACCCTCTGCGACCCGAGTACTAGTTACTAACACCGAATGCACTGACTGCAGGGTAATTAAAGAACGCTGAAGGGTGAAATTTGGGGCATGAGGATTCGGGTAATGCTTTTGGCAGAGGAGAGAGAACAGGACAGCTTCCTGCCTTCTTAAAAATCAAATTACAGATGTAGTCTGCCTTCTAATCTGATTACACATAGGACTGGTGTCTGGCACCAAGGTCTAAGGAGATCTGAGAAGGGATGTTGATAAAGATGAGCAGATGCCCTTCTGCCCAGGGCCCTGTGTTGGCAACAGGAGAACCAGCTTGGGGTCTTGGGAGCAAGTGTTGGCCTTTGTAACCACCGAGACACGTATCTGTGTGTGTGGACCGGGCATCCCGGCCTGGTCTTGCTTTGCCACGTGGAAGTCGAGGCTGTCTGGGCTCCGGAGAAGCTCGAGTTGGCGTTGACTTTCTTGCCATGTGGCGCCCAGCTGTACATAGAACAGGGTGCTGCCATCTTGGGTTGGGTGGAGAGCTCCCCTTCTATGAGCTACAACAGGGGTTGGCAAACCCTCTGGTGAAGCCCAGATAGTAAACATCTTCCTCTCTGAGGCCGTATGGTTTCTGTTGCAACCACCCAGTTCTTGCTCCAGTGCAGATGCAGCCACAGACAGCATGTCGATGGAACGGCATGGCAGTGTTTCCGTGAAATGTTACTTACGGACACTTGAATTTCGTGTAATTTTCACGTGTCGCACAGTCTCCTCCTTTCTTATTTTTTCAACCATTGAAAAAGGTAAAACACCACTCTGGGCTCATGGGTCACACAAAAACAGGCTGCAGGCTGCATTGGCCCACCAGCCACAGTTTGCCAGCCGCTGATCAAAACCCGACCTTCTCCAACCTCTGCTGAGTTGTGTTGCCCTTTCTTCAAAGTGAAACCAATGGGTGATACAGTCAAGGGGAATTGCTCTGGGGGTAGGGGGTATGGCGTGGAGAGGGGGTGGGAGGTGGGGGCTGGGCGGGCACGGGTGGGTGATCAGGCATCTGGAAGCGGTTCCTGAGCTCCTTCAAGCCACTGCCACCCCCGCGGTGCGCAGTGCAAGGAAACCCAGCGTCAGAGGATCCTGCTGGGGAGGCCTCGCCATCCGAGCCATCACTCAGAACTGGGCGCCTAGCCTCCTTGCTGTCGGTCCAGCCTTGCTCTGAACCATCCTCTCCTTACTGTGCCTTCTTGCGCTGTCTGCCTTTGAGTCATTCTTTTCCGATCGCTGTGGTTACGCTGGGTGCTGTGACCTGGGTTCCTTTTAAGCAACATCATTGTTCTCCATCTTAGCCTTGTAGCCCTCTCCCGTTTAGAATCACTCCGAGGACCCTCCACCCAAGCTCACAGCCTCCCGGAACCCACAGGTGTGAATCTGACATTTGATTCCCCGGAGGGCCCCAGCTTCAGGTGAGGTTTCCTTCCTGGAGACATCGCTGGGGCCTAGAGAAAGTCAAGGCATAAATGTTAAATAGTGCCGCGAACCGCATCACTAAGAGGCGTATTTACATGATACGGGAACCGCTTGGCTGACACACGCTGTGAGCGTCTCATTAGCACCTGGCAGAGGGCTGCGATAAATTAACTCCGCTCGCTGCCGACGATGGCACTGCGTCTCTGCCCCGACCTTCCGTGGAGTGAAGGGTAGCGAGAGGCCTGCCCGGCTGGCAGAGAGAAACGCGGAGACCCAATGGGAACAATAGGGGTGAAGACGGGAGGCGTCTTGGAAACAGGAAAATACCAGTAGGCATCTCATTGCTCCCCCGTCCCTTGGAGCAGCTATCTTCGCTCTTGTTTGAAATCGAATGTTCCTGCATCAGTGGTGAAAATCTCCCTGCAGAGGTGGCTGCCAGGGTGCGGCCAACGGCAGTGCCAGGCCCAGGTGTGGGGAACCACGAGCAGCCTCCCACGTGGCTCACCTGTGCGCGCTCTGAAAACCGGGGATGCCCAGGTTCCAGTGCAGACAGAGACACCCCCTTCCCCCTTCCCGTTCTCTACTCCAATGCTGAGCACCCCCAACTCCGTTCACCACGCGCACCCCACCTCCATCTCGGCTTGTGATCCCATCGACTGCTTTAAAAATCATTTATGTCTCTTATGGGTGTCGGGCCCTGCCTATCAGGCTATGGGAGGCTGCACTGATTAATTTATTTTATTTCGTTTCATATTCTTTGACCTGAAAGCGTCTCGAATTGGGGTGGGGTGGGGGTGGGGTGGTTGCAGATGTATGCAAATCACATGCAAATCGCGCACTGAAGCCAAGTGCCCGGGCCCATCCGATTCCGTGGAGTGCGGAAGCAGGCTCCGCCGATGGGGTACTGTCCTGGGGACCCGGGGAGCCCTGCATGCCTGTCTGTGGCGGTGGGGTTGGGGCAGAGGGCGGGACAGGAGCAGACCCCGGGAGCAGCTCCACGCGGCCAGTCCTCTCCTTCCTGCTGCCGCTCTGGCCTCCCCTCACCCGCCACCTCCTTTCCCAAGGAGCCGGCCGAATGGCCAGAGCTGACCACGCTGGGGGCTCCGGGAGCCGAGACCAAGGCGGGGCTGCGGGAGGGACTGGGAGAAGCCTCAGTGGAAGCCCCGGTCTCCTTCCTGGGCCGGATCCCCCCAGGCAAGCCCCAGAGCTTCATTCCCCCCTCCCCTGCTCCCACCCCGAAACAGGGGGCTGCCCAGCGTTGCTTGTTTTGTTTGCTTTCTGTACGTGTGTTTGCTTCCCTCCCCAGCTTCCTCTGCCCATCCTCCATGAATGAGCTCACAGAGCCCGCCTTGGAAGGAGATGAATAGATTACACAGGCCCGGCCAGCGCTGTGTCTCCAAGCCCTTTAGCCAGGAAAAGCAGGTCATTGTGATGAGGCTGCCTCTGCACGCTTGGCCCAGTGGGCGCAAAATGACCCAAAACGTGTGTCCCGTCTAGCAGCCTCCCCTCTGGTCCTAAAGGCATGAGCTTAGCAATGGGGTCATCCTAAGCTTTCAGAAGTGCAGCGAATGCATTGGATTACTTGGGTAAATTGGGGGAGCTGATGGAGTGGTGTGAAGCAAAAGGGATCCTTCCCTCAGGCTCAACAAGACCTCTGGCTCAGCATTTGGGGAAAGTCTTGGCTTATGGAGCCCTTAGGGCTGGAGTAGGTGAGCAGGGATATAGGAGGAGGTGGCGAGGGCCTGCACCTTGGACGCTTTGCCTCAAGGTCGAGCCAAATTATAGACAAAGGTGGTGAAACTCTAGAAGAGACTCAAGAAAGTGCACATAATCGGAGCCCCTGGATCTGTGCTGTCCGCTGTGGCAGCCGCTTGTCACATGTCGCTATTTACAGTTAAGTTCAACTAAATCAGGTTAAATTGGAAGTTCATTTCCTCAGTCAGACTTGCCACATGTGATCAGTGGCCGCCGCATTGGGCGGATCAGGTGCAGAACATTTCCGTCACCACGTACCGTTCTGTTGGACAGCCTGCTGTAGATGATTGAGGAAAATGTCATGGCCCCTCCTTGGAATATCCTGTACTTCCCTGATAAGAGGGAAAGGGGCTGCTCTTTGAGCCAGCTCTCTAGGCAAACTCACCCTACAGTGAGTTTCAAAACCAGCGAGTTGTATTTGCTGTGTTCCTCCCCATCACTGGACTGCAGGGGACAAGGGGACAGAGCTAAGATTATCATTCTCAAAGGACATCTTTGAAAACAGAGAGGACATCAGGGACATTTTCAGGCCCCTGAGGAGCTGGTATCATGGTCATCTCCCCACGTTTTCTCCACTGTTGTGTGGGTCTCCCTCCCAGATTTGAGCTTCTCAGTCTTCTCCAGAGCTTGGGCACATAGCTTTACTTTTACCTGCAAAATACACAGTGGCTAATAGGGTAAGGCTGTATATCGTCACCCTGCTTATTCAACTTCTATGCAGAGTACATCATGAGAAACGCTGGGCTGGAAGAAGCACAAGCTGGAATCTAGATTGCCAGGAGAAATATCAATAACCTCAGATATGCAGATGACACCACCCTTATGGCAGAAAGTGAAGAGGAACTAAAGAGCCTCTTGATGAAAGTGAAAGAGGAGAGTGAAAAAGTTGGCTTAAAGCTCAACATTCAGAAAACTAAGGTCATGGCATCTGGTCCCATCACTTCATGAGAAATAGATGAGGAAATAGTGGAAACAGTGTCAGACTTTATTTTTTGGGGCTCCAAAATCACTGCAGATGGTGATTGCAGCCATGAAATTAAAAGATGCTTACTCCTTTGAAGGAAAGTTATGACCAACCTAGATAGCATATTCAAAAGCAGAGACATTCCTTTGCCAACAAGGGTCCGTCTAGTCAAGGCTATGGTTTTTCCAGTGGTCATGTATGGATGTGAGAGCTGGACTGTGAAAAAAGCTGAGTGCCGAAGAATGGGTGCTTTTGAACTGTGGTGTTGGAGAAGACTCTTGAGTGTCCCTTGGACTGCAAGGAGATCCAACCAGTCCATTCTGAAGGAGATCAGCCCTGGGATTTCTTTGGAAGGAATGATGCTAAAGCTGAAACTCCAGTCCTTTGGCCACCTCATATGAAGAGTTGACTCATTGGGAAAGACTCTGATGCTGGGAGGGATTGGGGGCAGGAGGAGAAGGGGACGACCAAGGATGAGATGGCTGGATGGCATCACCGACTCGATGGACATGAGTCTGAGTGAACTCTGGGAGTTGGTGATGGACAGGGAGGCCTGGTGTGCTGCAATTCATGGGGTCGCAAACAGTCGGAGACGACTGAGCGACTGAACTGAACTGAATAGGGTAAGGGTGCAATGCCACCCTTGGCCAATGAGAGGCTGTCACCTTACAAGCAACCGATTTTAGCATTAAGATTGGACCTGGTTCTAGAACAGGGCTACCCTGTTAACCCCTGACTCAGAGGTTAAAGTGTCTGCGTGCAATGTGGGAGACCTGGGTTCAATCCCTGGGTCGGGAAGATCCCCTGGAGAAGGAAATGGCAACCCACTATAGTATTCTTGCCTGGAGAACCCCATGGATGGAGAAGCCTGGTGGGCTACAGTCCATGGGGTCACAAAGAGTCGAACACGACTGAGCGACTTAACCTCCACTTTCACTTTGGTTCTAGAACACAGCGCGTCCCTGATAGCTCAGCTGGTAAAGAATCTGCCTGCAGTGCAGGAGACCCCCTGGAGAAGGGATGGGCTACCCACTCCAGTAGTCCTGGGCTTCCCTTGTGGGTCAGCTGTAAATAATCTGCCCACAATGCGGGAGACCTGGGTTCGATCCCTGGGTGGGGAAGATGCCCTGGAGAAGGGGAAGGCTACCCACTCCAGTATTCTGGCCTGGAGAATCCCATGGACTGTAGTCCATGGGGTCTCAAAGAGTCAGACACGACTGCGCGACTTTCACTTCACTCTAGAAAACAAATGATAAATATCGTCCTCTTCTTAGTCATTTCTATCCATTTATACCTGAACTTGGAGACTCATTCAGTGAGTCTGCTAACACTGATCTGAGTGAGTAGCATTGTTGAACGCTTACTCCATGCCAGGCATTGGACTGAGGGCCTTACAGACATGGCTACATTTCATCTGAGGCTTCCCTGTGGCTCAGCTGGTAAAGAATCTGCCTGCAATGCAAGAGACCCAGGTTCGATTCCTGGGTCAGGAAGATCCCCTGGAAAAGGGAATGGCTACTCATCTCAGTATCCTTGCCCGGAGAATTCCATGGACAGAGGAGCCTGGCGGGCTATAGTCTGTGGGGTCGCAAAGAGTCAGACATGACTGAGCGAGTAACACTTCCTTAACATTTCATTTTCGCGCTGACACTGAGGCTGGTGGTATTGTTAAGCCTGTTTTTCAGAGGAAGACACTGAGGCCATCCGAAAAGGCTACGTCTTGGCTCATGCTGCCCCTTCCCTGGCTTCTGGAGGAAGTTCTAGACACTTCCTCCTCTGTGATTCCTCTCTGGGGGTCGGGGGTGTCTGCACTCCAACTTGTATCTCGTTAGGTCCAAACACCTGTCTGTCCACTGGACCATGAGCATCCTGATCACAAAGGCCCCGTCTTTTCCCCACTACATCCACAACGCTTAATGGAGAGCTGTCTCAGTCAATATTTGTTACACGAGTAGATATTAGAGGTGGAAATACACATTTTGACAGACCATGCCACATAGCCCACTTCCGTATCAGGTGGGATTTTGTGTCCAGCTGATCGTATCTGTCTGCTCGGGGATTGAGTGTGAGTCTTTGTATCCTCAGGGGCCTTTGTGGAGTGTGGGGTTGAGGGGAAAGGAACATTTCTTATTCGGGAATGCTGTCTAAACTCATTTACTTGGAGGTCACCTGCCCGGCAGGCAAAGCCAAAGGTCTGTTACTATCATAGAAATCCATTAAACAACCACAGAGAATCCTGGGAATTTAACCTTTCACAGCAGTTTTATTTTATCGTCTTTCTTTTGTTTCGTCTCTTTCCTTCACGATTTGTTCCCCAGAGCTGCGCTGGGCCCAGGTTATGATGCCGCAGTAAGAGCGCCATGAAGCTAGATAGGGGGGCGATCTACCGAGAGTGACGCCGCCGCCACTCTCAGAAGCCCCTTATCGCGCCTCCCCAACCTGGTGGGGAGTGTGCGCCTGGGCATTTGTTTAGTGGGCAGAGATGCCTCCTCCACGATGCTGCTTGGCCGGGGTGAGGTCCTGCTCTGGGGCTGCCTCTGCAGTGTGGGTTTATGGCTGCTCTGAGCCATTAGAGAAAGGATTAAGCCCGGAGGCTGGGCACATGACTTCGGGCAGTGACCTAACCTTTCTGCTTTAGAAACCTCATCTGAAATTGGGCATGAAACCACCTACATTGCAGGCATAAACGAGATAATGTCTGCAACTAAACAAGCCCAGTCCCTTTTATTCCACCCAACAAAAGCTTATGGGAACGGTTCAATAAACGGTCACCATTTGTCCTCTCGTGTCTCTTGGTAACAAGGGATCCAGAGAGAGAAGGTGTTGTGGGAGAACCGCCATGATGAGACTCCTGAGTTCCATCCTACCACCCGCCTTGCCAACAAAGATGGGCAGAGGTGATCCTTAAAGCTGGTGCCCTCTTTGTTGCTATATGGGTACGCTGGTGAACTCACTGGACTTAATTCTTGGAAATGTTATCATATGGCTTAACCGTTTCAGTGGATCTGAGCTTCCCTGGTGGCTCAGCTGGTAAAGAATCCGCCTGCAATGTGGGAGACCTGGGTTCGATCCCTGGGTGGGGAAGATCCCCTGGCGAAGGGAAAGGCCACCCACTCCAGTATCCTGGCCTGGAGAAATCCATGGACTGTACAGTCCACAGTCCATGGGGCGGCAAAGAGTCAGACAGGACCGAGCGACTCTCACTCTCACTTGCTCTCCCTGAAACAAGACGCTGCTTCGGAACGGCTTGGCTGGCGTGGGCTCTCTGTCAGGCTCCGTCCTTGCCAATGTTTTGTCGTCTGAAACAAAATGGAAAATGATGATTATAAAGGGTCATTACAGTCCGATGATATCACAAGGGCAGAAAGGCAGGTGTACTCCTGGTGATGAGTGGAGACCAGGGCCCAAGTCCCAGAGGACTGGGCTGCATCACTCCTTGGCCCCTCTGGCTTGGAGCCCAGCCTGGCAGCCACTCAGTCTGGCTGCTCCTTGTTACCCTCCTCTCAGGTCTTACAGATCCGAGGTCTGGGGGAGGGAGGGATCAAGGAAGACACGAAGCCGTCTTCACCGCGCCAGGGTTAGGCTGGCTGAGCTGCCTCGTCCAGGTCTCCATCCTTCCCCCTGACCTCCCAAAGGGGCAGGCTTTTCCTGATGAGGAAGGTACCATACCTAATTCTGTCACACCAGTCACATAAGAGGAAAGAGGAAGCACCAGAGAGAAGGCCCACCAAAGGGCAACTGATTATAGGATAAACGCAATGACAGAGAGAGGAAGCAAGCGTGTTCCGAGTCTCGTTCCATTGCAGTCTTTGAATTCCACCCTCAACCATAGATTGGATCTGTCCTGAAGCCCCTATCAGACATCTACTCCGTGGGGTGGAGTGAATGGGAGCTCCCTCTAGAGGTCACGGAGTGAATTGCTACTCTTGCAGCCCCGATGCTTGGTCTTGAAGGGAAGTTCGGTTGCAAAGGAGCAGGAGCTGTCCATTCTGCCCTTTAGAATTTTCAGAGGGGCTAGCGACCCACTCCAGTACTCTTGCCTGGAAAATCCCTTGGATGGAGGAGCCGGGTAGGCTACAGTCCATGGGGTCGCCAAGAGTCGGGCACGACTGAGCGACTTCACTTTCACTTTTCACTTGCATGCACTGGAGAAGGAAATGGCAACCCACTCCAGTGTTCTCGCCTGGAGCATCCCAGGGATGGGGGAGCCTTGTGGGCTGCCGTCTATGGGGTCACACAGAGTTGGACGCAACTGACGTGACTTAGCAGCAGCAGCAGCGAAAGCATACCGACAGCTGAGCCTCATCCTACAGTTCCTGCACCATAATCTTCCGGACTGAGACCTCAGGACCGAGTCCTGGCGTTTGGGAAACTGGTAGAGGGGTTGCTCTATTCATTCCTTCAACATTAGTTCAGCGCGTGGTGAGTGAGTCAGATATTTCGAGGCACCAGGAGCACATCAAGGCATAACACAACTAGATCCTAAATTCATGGACTTTACCTGGGGGCCTGGGGGACCAGGAGGCAGCTGAAAAGATAAGCAAGAAAACACCAGATAATGGCAGGGGCGTGCTGAGTCGCTCAGTCGTGTCCAGCTCTTTGCGACCCTATGGACTGGAGCCCGCCAGGCTCCTCTGTCCATGGAATTCTCCAGGCAAGAACACTGGAGTAGGTTGCCATGCTCTCCTCCAGGGGATCTTCCTGACCCAGGGATCGGACTCCAGTCCCCTATGTCTCCTGCTCGCAAGCACGCTCTTCACCACCAGCTCCACCTGGGAAGCCTTGAATGATAACGGTGAAGCACATCATTAAAATAGACTGATGTGATGGAAGGGGGCTGGGTGGTCAGGAAAAGACTCCCATTTAAACTGAGAGCTCAGAGGCAGTAAGGACCCCACCATGCTAAGAGGGGTAAATGGGACACTCTGGGCAGAGGAGAAAGCAAACGCAAAGGGCCTGTGTTGGGGCTGAGCTTTGTGTGTTCAAAGAGCAGAAGGAGAGCCCACTGCATGGCCGGAATGAAGTGAGCGAAGGAGAGTTAGGAGACGAGGTGAGGAGTAGGGGCGGGATCACTCACGCAGGCCTCGAGCTTCAAGCCATGGGGCCTGGAGTGGGTCTAAGGGCAGCAGGAAGCTCGGTGGGGGGGGGGGGGGGTGTCTAAGCAGGGAACTAGCAGGATCTGGTTACCTTTACTAAAAGGTCATGTCTGGTTGAATGGACCACGGGAGGTAAGACTGGAAGCTGGGTTATTAGAACAGTTCAGGTAACAGAGGCTCGGGTGGGGATCAGGACCGTGGTCGTGGAGGTGACGGGAGGGCAAAGAAACTCTCCTGTGACTTGTAGGTAGAGTCCAAAGGGCTGGCTGACATGCGGAGGGGCAGGGGAAGGCAAGATTCAGGGTGGCGCCTGGCTTTCACAGTTTCACCACCAGATGTGGGATGGTGCTGCTTACTGAGACTGGGGGGTACGCAGAGGAGAAGGTCGGAAGGGTTTTTTGTCAGCCATGTTAAGTTCCAGGTGCTGCTAAGATGTGAAGATAGAACAGTCAGAGGAGCAGAGGAAGCTAAATCTGGGGTCCTGGGGAGAGATCAGAACCAAAAGATTTACCCTTGGAGGTCAACAGAGCATGGATGGACCTAAAGCCAAGGGCCTGGACGAGCTGACTTGGGGGAGGGGCCAAGCGAAGGGCATCCAGGGCGGACCCTGTGCGCCCAGAATTTGGAGACAGAGAAGTGAGCCAGTGAGAGGTTGAGAAGCAGCAGCCAGCAAGATATGAAGAAAGATGGTGGAGCGAGGCGACCCGGACCCCCAAGGAAGAAAGTGGTCCGAGAGAGAGGAGAGTCATCTGCACCCAGAGCTGCAGGGACAGGACTTAAAGGGATCAAGGAGTGTCCGCGAATTTGCATCATGGAGCCCGCTGGTGGCCTGGACTGGAGCAGCCTCCTTAGAGAGGGGGCAGAAGCCTGACTGGAGTGGGCTGAGGGGGGCACTAGGACCAGCTGTGGCAAAGCCTTGAGGTTGAGGCTATTAAAAGGGTTTGACCTTGAACTTCTAGGCAAACCTTTGCTGACAGCGTGAAGACACCACCCCTTCTATTTGGTCCATCTCCATTTGCATGCCGTTCATCAGCTAGCAAATGCCTTACCTATTCCAAAATGCCCCAGGCTTGCTATCCAGAACCGATGGCATCTCTTTCCAAGGCTGTGAAGGTGGTTGCATAGGGGAGTCTAGCGGGACACAGCAATGCATTTGGTATTTGAAGGAAAGATCCCAGCTCTATCCATCCCATGAACTCAGTGGCCTGTGGATGTCAGCCATTCCCAAGACCCTGCTCAGCACTGAGCATCATACATGGGGCTGGACATGCAAGGGAGGAGATGGGGGACTCCCTTCCCTCCAGGGAGCACTTCCAAGTCCAGGCATCATTAAACCGTAAAGGTCTGTGATTCATTTCCCCTAAGCGTCTCCCACGTCCTGCACTTCGGACTCTTGTCGACCACGATGGCTACTCCATTTCTTCTGGGGATTCCTGCCCGCAGTAGTAGATATAGTGGTCATCTGAGTTGAATTCACCCCTTCCAGTCCCTCTTAGTTCACTGATTCCTAGAGTGTCGACGTGCACCTTGCCATCCCCTGTTTGATCACTTCCGATTTGCCTTTAGGTTCCTACGCAATATTCCTCTCTAAAGCATCAGGCTTTCCTTCCGTCACCTGTCACGTCCATTGCTGGGTCTTGTTTTTGCTTTGGCTCCATCTCTCCATCTTTCTGGAGCTTTTTCTCCACTGATCCCCAGTAGCATATTGGGCACCTACTAATCGGGGGAGTTCATCTCTCAGTGTCCCATCTTTTTGCCTTTTCATGCTGTTCATGGGGTTCTTAAGGCAAGAATACTGTAGTGGTTTGTCCTTCCCTTCTCCAGGGGACCATGTTTTGCCAGAACTTTCCACCATGACCCGCCCATCTTGGGTGGCCCTACACAGCATGGCTCATAGTTTCACTGAGTTAGACAAGGCTGTGGTCCATGTGATCAGATTGATTAGTTTTCTGTGATTGTGGTTTCCACTCTGTCTGCCCTCTGATGGAGAAGGATAAGAGGCTTACGGAAGCTTCCTGATGGGAGAGACTGACTGACGGGGAAACTGGGTCTTGTTCTGATGGGCGGGGCCATGCTCAGTAAATCTTTAATCCAATTTTCTGTTGATGGGCGGGGCTGTGTTCCCTCCCTGTTGTTTGATCTGAGGCCAGACTATGGTGGAGATAATGAAGACACTGGCGACTCCTTCAGAAGGTCCCACGGAGGCACTGCTGCGCTCAGTGCCCCGACCCTGCAGCAGCCACCGTCACCCACGCCTCCGCCGGAGACTCCTGCGCAAGCCTGGGTCAGTCTCTTGCGTGGTCACTGCTCCTTTCTCCCGGGTCCTGGTGCACACAGGGTTCTGTTCGTGCCCTCTAAGAGTCTGTGTCCCCAGTCCTGTGTAAGTTCTGGCGGCTCTATGGTGGGGTTACTGGCGACCTCCTCCAAGAGGGCTTATGCCACGCCCAGGTCTGCTGCGCCCAGTGCCCCTGCCCCAGTGGGCAAAGCTAGTGGAGATGATGGAATTCCAGTTGAGCTATTTCAAATCCTAAAAGATGATGCTGTGAAACTGCTGCACTCAGTATACCAGCAAATTTGGAAAACTCAGCAGTGGCCACTGGAAAAGGTCAGTTTTCTCTCCAATCCCAAAGAAAAGCCACGCCAAAGAATGCTCAAACTACCTCACAGTTGCACTCATCTCACACGCTAGCAAAGTAATGCTCAAAATGCTCCAAGCCAGGCTTCAACGGTATGTGACCTGTGAACTTCCAGATGTTCAAGCTAAATTTAGAAAAAGCAGAGGAACCAGAGATCAAATTGCCAACATCCATTGGATCAAAAAAAAAGCAAGGGAGTTTCAGAAAAACAGCTACTTCTGCTTTATTGACTATGCCAAAGCCTTTGACTGTGTGGATCACAATAAACTGTGGAAAATTCTGAAAGAGATGGGAATACCAGGCCACCTGACCTGCCTCCTGAGAAACCTGTATGCAGGTCAAGAATCAACAGTTAGAACTGGACATGGAACAACAGACTGGTTCCAAATCAGGAAAAGAATACATCAAGGCTGTATATTGTCACCCTGCTTATTTAACTTCTATGCAGAGTACATTATGTGAATGCCAGGCTGGATGAAGCACAAGCTGGAATCAAGATTGGCATGAGAAATATCAGTAACCTCAGGTATGCAGACAACACCACCTTTATGGCAGAAAGCAATGAAGAACTAAAGACCCTCTTGATGAAGGTACAAGAGGAGAGTGAAAAAGTTGGGTTAAAACTCAACATTCAGAAAACTAACATCATGGCATCCGGTCCCATCATTTCATGGTAAATAGATGGAGAAACAGTGGAAACAGTGACAGTTTATTTTCTTGGGCTCCAATATCACTGCAGACTGCATCCATGAAATTAAAAGATGCTTGCTCCTTGGAAGAAAAGCTATGACCAACCAAGACAGCATATTAAATAGCAGAGACATTACTTTGCGAACAAAGGTCCATCTAGTCAAGGCTATGGTTTTTCCAGTGGTCATGTATGGATGTGAGAGCTGGACTATAAAGAAGGCTGAGCACCAAAGAACTGATGCTTTTGAACTGTGGTGTTGGAGAAGACTCTTGAGAGTCCCTTGGACTGCAAGGATATCCAACCAGTCCATCTTAGCGGAGATCAGTCCTGAATATTCACTGGAAGGACTGATGCTGAAGCTGAAAGTCCAGTCCTTTGGCCACTTGATGAGAAGAACTGACTCACTGGAAAAGACCCTGATGCTGGGAAAGATTAAAGGTGGGAGAAGGGGACGACAGAGGGTGAGATGGTTGGATGGCATCACCGACTCAATGGACATGAATTTGAGCAAGCTCCGGGAGTTGGTGATGGACAGAGAGGCCTGGCGTGCTGCAGTCCACAGGGTTGCAAAGAGTCAGACATGACTGAGCGACTGAACTGAACTGAAAGAGTCTCCCAGAGGTTTGTGTGAAACACAGGCGATGCCTAGAGAAAAGCCTCTCCCCTCACCCACACAGAGGCCGTGGGCTCCCCCCGTGTCCCTCTGGCCTCCTTTCCACCTGGCCGAGTCTTGCTCACTCCCTCCTCTGCGAGGCCTCCTGGCTGCACTCACCAGGCCGAATTCCAAGCTCCTGCTGGTTTCGTTCCCTCGGCATTTTGTGCATTCTTTCTTTGATTAGAGAATCACCTGGGACTGTATTGGTCTTGTCTTTGTGTCTGTGGCTGAGTTTTGTTTCTCTGCTTCTTGGAGGTGTGCCGTGGTACCCACAGGACCAGAGTCCTCACTGGGCATCTCTGGATCCCAAGGGAGTGACTGGATGGGCTCCTGAGGGGTGCTTGGGTCCCCAGAAAGTAAGCCCAATATGCTGTGTGTGTTATTTAGAGAAAGTGAAGTCGCTCAGTCGTGTCCAACTCTTTGCAACCCCATGGACTGTAGCCTACCAGGCTCCTCTGTCCATGGGATTTTCCAGGCAATAGTGCTGGAATGGATTGCCATTTCCTTCTCCAGGGGATATTCCTGATCCAGGGATCAAACCCAGGTCTCCCACATTGTAGACAGATGCTTTACTGTCTGAGCCACCAGGGAAGTCCCAATATTTAGGGAAAAGGGACCCAATATTCTCTAAAGGGTCCGTGATGCCCCCTCAAAGGCTGAAACGGCAGCAGCTACTGTCCAGGGCTTGTGAGGGTGGTGTGTGGTAAGCATCATTGCCTCCACCCGTGCGTCACCCGGGCAGCACTCAGGATGGGTCCCGGAGATCAAGAGACAGCAAGGCTGTGACAGGAAGCCTGTGGTCCTATCCCAAGCGGGTAGGGATACTGCAGTCAGCTTTAGGTGGGAAGAGCGGGGTGGTTTGGGCTCAGTGCAGATGCCACAGGCCAGTCAACCCAGATGGGTGCACAGACACCCTCGGATGGAAGAAGGAGATAAGAGGAAGGAAAGAAACGCTTGCTTTGGCAGCTCTTCATGCTGCCTCTGGCGCGAGAGAAGGGGTTCTGACCAGAGAAATCTATCCTCTTTGGGGGATTAAGATCAGGTTTCTGATATTGGCAATGAGACCATTTCTCTTCTTGGAGGTGCTTACTTAAGGCTGATAAGAGCTCTTGGCTCCCGAACTGTTGGTGGCGGGGGGTGGGGGCGGCTGCCAGCTGTTGGAGTGGGTGACCAGATAAACAAGAGTTTCTGCTGGCACACGTGTGGGCCCCACCAGCAACAGGCTCCCCTGCTGGGCGTCCGTGCAGGGAAGACAGGACAGACTGGCAGACCCGAGGTGGATGTGTTGATGGGGAGTCTGTCCTCACCAAATGCAGACGAGAAAAGACCAGTGGCTGGGGGCAAACTGTCCGGCTGTGTGACCTTGAGCAAGCGACTGCCCCTCTCTGAGCCTCGGGAGCGTCATCAGTGAAATGACAGAGCAAAGTGAGGTGGTCTCTATAGGAGGCACTCTTTCCTGCTTTGCAGCCAACACCCTTTCCTTGGTTTCTTCACCCCCAGCAGACCCAGCCTGGGAGAGGCGGCTGGCCTTTCCTAGCCACGTTCCGCCTGGGGTGAGGTTTAGGCAATTTTGCATCAGGGCGGAGATCCCGGCCAGAGACGCTGTCAGGCCTCTGAGCCAGTGGATGCCAGAGCTATATTAAGCCCAGAGCGTGATTTCCAGCCGACTCTGCCTGGTTGAGCCCTGCTGGGTTTAAGTGACAAGGGGGCTGACTTAACTTGTCAGAAGAGGATTAAAGGTGAACTTCCGCTCCAGCGCGCCAATGACAAACGAACAGGGCTGAAATGAGAGCCGGCTCCCAGAAACCCAGCTCCGCGTCCTCCTCCCAGCTCCGCGTCCTCCTCCCGCATAAGTCCCTCCTCCCCTCCTCTGCCCACCTCCCCTGTGTTGGGCGTGTCGGCTCTATTTGAAGAGTGGCGGTGTCCTCTCCCCAAGGGCCTCAGAGGTGTCCCCAGGGCCATCGCACAGTCACCTGGACGCAGACAGTCACAGCCTGGCCCTCTTCTAAAACGCACCGCAGCTGCCCTGCACTTGGCAAGAATTCCCTGTCGCCTTAGGAACCAAGGTCAAGGTCACTGGCGCAGCATGCGCGGTCCTTCATTCAGGCCCACTGGCTGACTTCCTGCAGCCTTCCTCCCCGGGCGGGCCCGCCGCTGGAGTCGCGTGGCCTGATGACGGCTCTTGCAGCATGCCGCTGCTCTTGCCCACCTCACGCTGATGCCCAGGGTGCGTCCTCTGCCCTCCGAGACCTTCCCCGCTCCATCCGGCACACTCTGACTCGCCCTCAAGGTCAGCTGCAGTGCCCCCCCCCCCAGACCCTTCCCCATCCTCTGTCCCCTTCCATCTTCTTCCTCATGCAATTGCTATGACCCAGGCAGCTTAAAATAGTCAGAACTCTACCTCAGAGCTTAACACACTGGGCGCTCACGTTCATTTATGCAGCAGGTGTTTCCTGAGCACCTACTGTGTGCCAAGCATTGAGACTAGAGCCCTGAGTAAGAGCAGTGGTGTTGCTAAAAGTGTTGGTTGCTCAGCCGTGTCTGACTCCTTGGGACCCCATGGACTGTAATTCACCAGGCTCCTCTGTCCACGGGATTCTCCAGGCATGAATACTGGAGTGGGTTGCCATCCCCTTCTCTAGGGGATCTTCCCAACCAGGAGATTAAACCCGGGTCTCCTGCATTGCAGGTGGATTCTCTACTGTCTGAGCCACCAGGAAAGCCCAAGAAACATTGGAGTGGGTAGCCTATCCCTTCTCCAGGGGAACTTCCTGATCCAGGAATCGAACCATGGGGCCTTGTCTTTATGGAGTTTGTAGTTAAGCAGGGTAACAGGTATTGCCTAGAAGACTGTTAAATTTCTGTGAAATTGTGGTAACTACTCCCCTAAAGGACAAATGCCTGCTAGCTAAGAGCTCACAGCAGGGGGATTGATTGTGGAATGTCTCCCTTCCAGAATGTAACTGCCTTGTTGGTAAAGACCAAGGTGTCCCGTTTGTATCTGAGCACGTAACTTAGAGAATGAATGAAACAGTGAGTGACCGCCTGGGTGACTCTGAGCGACATGGAACGAAACTCTCAGTGGATGAGGTAAATAATTTTCTTACACTTGGAGCTTTTCAACAATGGATGGGGTGACTTGGAGACTGGTGAGTCCCCTACCCCTGAGAGTGTCTAAGCGAAAGTTGCAGTGGCTACCTGTCAAAAACGCAATGAAGGACTTCCTTGGTGGTCCACTGGTTAAGCATCCACCTGCCAATGCAGTGGACACAGGTTCAATCCCTGCTCCGGGAAGATCCCACGTGCCACGGGACAGCTAATCCTCTGCGCCAGCTACTGAAGCCGGCACACCTAGGGCCCGTGCTCCAGAGCAAGGGGAGGCCCGTGCTCCAGAACTAGAGCGTAGCCCCTGCCCACCGCAGCTAGAGAAAGTCCGCGTGCAGCAGCGAAGACCCAGAGCAGTCAAATATAAATAAATGCACGAAAAAAAATTAAATGCCGTAGAAAGGATTTATGTCTTCTCGGCCCAAGGGAGCCCAGAGCAGGATGACCCTGTCCATTTCAGCTCTGGAATTCTGCGCCGCATCAAGGTCAGCTGCCCAGTGATGATGTCATGTCAAGGCGGGCGTGGGCCTCTGGCCCCCTTGGCTAGACCACCCACCGAGTGTGGGACACCAGGAATCGAGAAAGTCCTAGCTCCCCTGGGAGGAGGGTGGCTGTGGATGTTCTGGGAATCTGCTTCATGTGGGTGGCCCACCCTTGAGTGACCATTCAAAGGAGAGGAGGAGTCAGATGCCTGGGGTCTGAGAGGGCGCGGGTGTGTGTGTGAAGAAGTTAGTGAGGGTGGAGAGCAGAGCCGGCCGGAAGTCTGGCCAAGCACAGCTGTGCCCACGCCACCAGCCTGGGACTCATCATCGAGGCCTCCGCATCGCCCTTGGGGTGTCTGGCCCCTGCCTGCCTCTCAGGCGCATCTCCTGAGTTTTCCTGTGAAAGAAGAGGCTGTGGGCATTCAGAGACCTCAGGGAGTCTCGGGAGGAGGGTGAGGATTGGGGGCGGACGGACAGGGCCCTGCAGGCTGGACCCTCTAATTCTCATGTCTGAGCCCGGAGAGTGAGCTTAGAGGCACGTAAGCAACTTGCTCTGAGTTGTGCTGCTAAAGAGGAGTTGGGTCAAGCTTCAAACCGGCCCTCTGGCTCCAAAGCCTTTCTTTCCAAAGCCTGTTCCTTGTTTAGCTTCCACTGAAGGCAAGAGGAGAAGGGGACGACAGAGGATGAGATGGTTGGATGGCATTACCGACTCGATGGACATAAGTTTGAGTAAACTGTGGAAGTTGGTGGATGGACAGGGAGGCCTGGCATGCTGCCGTCCATAGGGCTGCAAAGAGTCAGACACAACTGAGTGACTGAACTGAACGGAACTGCAGGTCATAAATACCCTCCTGGGGGTGGGAAGGATTTCCACCCGGAGTGACAGGCAACCTGGGGGCTGAACCCTGCTGGCGTGGGGCTCCTCTCTCTTCCTCCTCCTCCTCATTGACGCCATCACTGTGGTTTAGGGCCAGTGCTATGTCAGGGACATTAACAGAATCACCCCACTGAGTCCCCACAGAAGCCATCTGATGCTGATACGATTGTCCATTTTAGGGATGGGAACACTGAGGCTCAGAGAAGTAAAGCAATTGACCCCAAGCCCCGCAGAGAGTAAGATGGAGCAGAGTCCGTCCTCCAGCCTGACTTCCTCGCAGCAGGATCTTCTCAGCATCCACAGAGTGGACTGTGGCCATGTGGACCCCACTTGGGGAACCGCCTTAGGTCTGGCACAGGGCTAGCTGGAGAGGGCCGGGGGCCAGGGCGGGGCTGGCCGCCTCAGGATGCCCTTATCATCACACAGCCGCAGCCACCTGTCTGCAGAGGCGGCGGTACAGATCCACACGGGGGCTGTCGGCGCCGAAGGAGGACCCCGGGGGGAAACACAGCTTCCTCCTGCGGAGACGACACAGGCAGCATGGCTCACTTACCCCGAGACAAACACACAGGCAGAGCAGACAGGCAGAAAGGGCGGGACCCTCTCCTTCCACACCCTTCCCTGCACGCCCCTCCCCACACGCACACACACCCAGGGCGCCTGCCCACGCCCCTTAGATGAGCCCGCCGACGTGTGTGCTGCTGCTGTCCCGAGCTGGGTCTGGGCAGCCAGTCTTCACGAACCCTGCTGATGAGGGAGACAGATGGCCTGGATGAGTGTGGAAAATCTGAAATGGAGACTCTCCTTCAAGAAGTGAATATGTTGATTATTATTATTGTTGTTATTTTGCAAGGCGGTAGAGTAACTCAGACGAGTCAAAACAAGTGTTGTCAAGTGGCATCTTGGGGGACCTGCTTTCATGGTGATAATAATCACTTTAATTGGCACATTAATTATATGTGAGCAGGTGCTTCCAAAATAATTGAGGGTGTTGGAAAGCTGTTTATTTCCACTTAAGGAACAACCTATGCAGAGCTGTGGTTGCAACACTGAGATGCTGGCCCCGGCTTGTGCTCTGCTAGGAGAGCCACCGAGCGGAGCCCCACCCTAGTCTGGGGCTGTTTCGGAATAAGTAGGGGACAGAGGGCATGACCAGCAGAGGCCAGGGCACGTGCAAAGGCCCCGAGGGTGGCCCATGGAAATCCCACTGGGCGCTGGTGAAGAACAGGCAGAGGGGAACGAGGAGGCTGAGAGCAGCAAGGAACCCGAGCGGAATGAGCTGGAGTTGAGGCTCCAGGCAGTGGCACTTGGCTTCTCTCCACCGGGTGCATTCAAAGAATTTTAAGCAAAAGAGCAGCATCATTCATTTCACAGATCTCTGGGCCTCTCCTGGAGAATATCTGATAAGCGTCTCAGACTTGATACAGCCAATACAAAATTCGGTATTTCTCCCCCAGACCCATTCCCATTGTTTGCCATCTCAGTAAACGCCATCACCATCCATCAGGCTCAGTTCAGTTCCGTTCAGTCGCTCAGTCGTTCGTCCAACTCTTTGTGACCCCATGGACTGCAGCACACCGGGATTCCCTGTCCATGACCAACTCCCAGAGTTCACTCAAACTCATGTCCATCTAGTCGGTGATGCCTTCCAACCATCTCATCCTCTGTCGTCCCCTTCTCCTCCTGCCTTCAATCTTTCCCAGCATCAGGATCGTTTTTAGTGAGTCAGCTCTTCGCATCAGGTGGCCAAAGGATTCGAGTTTCAGCTTCAGCATCAGTCCTTCCAATCAATATTCAGGACTTATTTCCTTTAGAATGGACTGGTTGGATCTCCTTGCAGTCCAAGGGACTCTCAAGAGTCTTCTCCAACACCACAGTTCAGAAGCACCAATTCTTTGGCACTCAGCTTTCTTTATGGTCCAACTCTCACATCCATACATGACCACTGGAAAAACCATAGCTTTGACTAGACAGACCTTTGTTGGCAAAGTAACGTCTCTGCTTTTTAATATGCTGTCTAGGTTGGTCATAACTTTTCTTCCAAGGAGCAAGCGTCTTTTAATTTCGTGGCTGCAATCACCATCTGCGGTGATTTTGGAGCCCCTCAAAACAAAACCTCCAATTGTTCCCACTGTTTCCCCATCTATTTGCCATGAAGTGATGGGACCAGACTACTTAAGCCAAAGGGATATTTCCTGTGCCCCCGTTCCCTCCCCTTGCCCCTGCCCCCACCCCACAGCTCTGCCCTTGAGTCAACCCTCGAGGCGGACCCAGAATCCACCTGCGTCTTCCCAGCTCCTGGTCACAGGAGCCTTTGTCACTGTCTGGACGTGGCAGTCTCCCTTCTCCTGCCCTCTACCACCCAGCCCTGGTGGTGCTCCTTAAACACCCTGCAAATCCACTGTTCCTAAAAGTCCAAGGTGACCCGATGTGATACCTGATGTACAGAACCCTCTGTTTGGTGGTGTTCCAAAGAGGGCCACCCTGTGCCTCGAGGAGTGTAGGGGCCAGAGGTGAAGGGGCCACGCAGCAAAAGAGGTGCTAGAGGCCGAGAGACCTGAATTCCGTTCCGGCCCCGCCTCCTCCTTCTGCTCCAACTCTCAGCCTCCACGCCAGTGCCTGTGCGATGGGCTGACGATAACGGCACTAACCTCTCAGAATTACCCGTCCGAACAATAAAGCACGCTGTTTGCTGCCCACTCCCAGCTTACAGAAGTGCTTTCCGTATGTTAGCTCGTGATGGTGCTCTAGTTTCCCGGGCACACGGGCTGCAGGATAGCACGCCAGAACCCCATCCGGGTGTCAGGCTGAGATGGCAGAGGCGGGGGTCTCTGCTTTGAAGGGGTCGTTGCAGGGGCCTTCTTCTGCATCTGAGAGCACGTGATGGAGGAGGACCAGCTGGAGGCCGGAGGGAAGTTGTTCAGTGGCTCCCTCGGAGGAATCCAACCGCATTGCTGATAGAGCAATCAATGGCTGAACTATGCTGGCCTTTCTAAGCGATGCTGTACTCTCTACTGATTCATCTTTCAGCAGTTAGCTATCGAGGGTCCACTGTGTCCCAGGCAGGGCGCGAGGTGCTGCTGTAGAGAGCTTCTGCCTCGTGGAATGAAGGAAGTCGGTGATGTTTGAACACTGGCCTTTTATGCAAGCATCTTACTGACACTTGTCAGTTCTAATAGGCTTTTTGTTTAATTTCGACCTTCTGGTGACTCATTGGAAAAGACCTTGATGCTGAGAAAGATTGAAGGTAGGAGGAGAAGGGGGCAACAGAGGGTGAGATGGTTGGATGGCATCACTGACTCAATGGACATGAGCTTGAGCAAACTCTGTGAGATAGTGAAGGACAGGGAAGCCTGATGTGCTGCAGTCCACGGGGTCGCAAAGAGTCAGACAGGACTGAGTGACGGAACAACTATATTATTTGCAAACGACAACCTTTCTTTTTCAACACCTGAGAGACAATATCTCATAATGTATAAAAGCACATGTACTGGGACCAGATCACTGAGATTCAAATCCGAGCTTGGCCACTTAGAAGCTTTGTGACTCTGAGCAAGTTACTTAAACTCTCTACGCCCCAGTTTTCTCATCTCATTCAATGAACTTAGGACAGTGCCTGGCACTGTATAAACATTGGTATTGTTATTACTCATTGAACTTATAATTTCTTACTTTATTCCACTGCCTGAAACCTTCAGAATGCTTACAAAATGTTTCCTTGTCTTACTTTTTTTTTTTTTTTGTAGGATTGCATTTAACATTGTGTGGTATTTGATGCTGATTACCAATAAACACTATTTTTGCCATGTAAAGGAAGTTTACTTCTATTCCAATTTCACTTAGAGTTTTTATAAAGAAAAATTAATTAAGTGCTTCTTAAGAATCTATTGAAATAATCATATGGTTTTTCTCCTTTAATTTACTAGTGTAATGAATTATGTTGATAGTTTCCATAATATTGAGCCTCCGTTGGGTTTTTATAATTTCTTTGAACAAATATCTTGTGTCCCAAATTAAAAGCACTCTCAAGTATTTATATTTTATTATTATAAATGGAATCGTTTTCATCGGATTTTCTGTGGATCTCTGGGATATAAGAATGCAATGCAATTGATTTTTTTGTGGCTTTATCTTGCATCCAACAAATTAGATGAATTCATTTATTCTCTTTAATAAGCATGTGGTGGCTTTCCTTGTATTCTTTAGGCATTCAATTTCCTCAGCTGACATTTCATGTCTTCCTTTTTTTGCGTTTTTTGGGTAGATTTCATTTATCAGTGAACAAGTATGTGATGAGCTCCTGGTATGCGCCAGGCACCGAGTCAGGCTCTGCTTCTTCGATTGCTCTTGCTATGTTTGGAAGATGAAGTCGTTGGTATACCTTCGTTGGCAGATGTATTGAGAACAGAGGCCTGAAGACCAGAAGGAATCCCATCATGTCCCAAATGCACTTAGATTCTGATCAGGATTCAAACACCATTAACCCTCATGCCAAGCATTCTCCTGACTGATGCCCCCCTCTTTCAAGAGCAGGAGTAGGTAACCTTGAACCCCAAGGGGAGCCAGAACTTTGCAACCAGACATCCCTGTGAAAAAGCGTCATTTCTTGCAGGGAAAGGGAAGATAGATGCCCTGACTCTGAAACCTGGCCTTGAACTGTTCAGCTCTCTGTCCCTCTTTCTGCCTTTGAATCTGGAACTTGCTTGAACGAAAAAGGTGCTAATATTTCAGTTCATTTTTTCCCCAAGCAGCCCCGAGGGGCTGAGGATGGAGTTGCAGCAGGCTGTGCTCCCAGGCTCGCCCCCGAACCTGCGGGTGATGCTGTCTTGCTCCCTGAATGGGCATCTCGGAGAGACTGTCTGCATCTCGGTCCCCAACAGGCTCCACTTTGCCCAGCGCTCCTGCTGCCTCGGGCCCCACATCTCCTGCCTGTCGTCCTGCTCTGGGTGCTTTTGGGCTCATTACCCCATCTCATCACTGGGCAGACAGGCCCCCTCCCTTTGCCAGCATCTCACATCCCTGGGAACTCGTGTCTTGTAATCTCCCTCCATCCAACACCAGTCAACTTAATTATCCTTGTGGAGCTTAGGACTGCAGCCTCCGGCTCAGCCTCTGCAGTCTCTCCACCTCTGGCTTCCAGCAAAGATGGTAGCTGGTGTCTTGCTGTGATGTCCCTGAAGTCACGCCTGCCTGAGAAGGCAAAGGGAGCCGACACAGCGTTGGCCCTGATCCCCCAGCCCCGTGCTTGGGATGCTTCCTATTCATTCACACCAAACTGCTGTCTGGGTTTGTGGCAGCCTGTTTAGCATGGCCTTGTGGCACCAAAGGGCTGTGCTGCCCACACAAGCCCCAAGCTTGAGAGCCTCCTGGGGTCCCAGGCAGCCCTGGGGCTCAGCGCACCCCCCCACCCCAGGTTCTCAGAAGATTTGGGGAAATTCGTCAGCTGCTGAGGCTATTTGGAAGCTGCTTGGGTTTCAAGCAAGAGAGAATGAATCCCTCCTGGTGATTTATGTCATGCCAGGCTTTAAGCTAAGAGTTGTCCATGCACCACCCGAAGCAGGAGCTATAAGCAGCCCCATTGCACAGATGGGGAAACTGAGGCTCGGATGTGTGATTTCCCACAAGCGCAGGGCTAGAACTCAAACCCAGGTCCTTCTGACCCCAGAGCCCCGTGCTAGCTGCGTTCTCGTTCTCCTGAGGTGGTCGGTCAGTGTGTGTCTTCCACTTCCCGGGGCTGCCGGCCTAGGTGACCCAAGGGTGAGGCCAGCTCTGTCAGGCTTCCAGAGTCAAAACAGGGGCTCTGACCTGTCTGGGGGCGGGAGCAGCAGGTGTATATTCTTCCTCCTCTGGGCCACCAAAACCCCGCCTGGGACCAGCCCCCACAGTCCCCCCTGCTGCCTGTCTTTGCCACCCTGTGTGGTGACGGAGAAGGAGGGCATGTCCTTTGAGTGTGAGTTTCTAGAGCACTTGGCAGAGCGGGGCCTCGAGGGATGGGAACAAGGGGTGAGTTCCCCGCAGCCGCCCTGGAGCTCTGGCCAGCGAGCCTCGAACAGGAGCAGATTGCGGTGGGGGTGGCAGGTCACCAGCCTCCAAAGCCTCTGTCCCCTTACCTGGAAAATGAAGGGATTAATACCGCCCTCCCCCCACCCCTCCCCGAGGGACTGTGAGGATAAAATGAGAGCATTCTGGCAAGTGCTCACTATCAGTTCAGTTCAGTTCAGTCGCTCAGTCATGTCTGACTCTTTGTGACCCCATGGACTGCAGCACGCCAGGCCTCCCTGTCCATCACCAGCCCCCGGAGTTTACCCAAACCCATGTCCATTGAGTCGGTGATGCCATCCAACCATCTCATCCTCTGTTGTCCCCTTCTCCTCCTGCCTTCAATCTTTCCCAGCATCAGGGTCTTTTCAAATAAGTCAGCTCTTCGCATCAGGTGGCCAAAGGATTGGAGTTTCAGCTCCAACATCAGTCCTTCCAATGAATATTCAGGACTGATCTCCTTTAAGATGGGCTGGTTGGATCTCCTTGCAGTCCAAGGGACTCTCAAAAGTCTTCTCCAACACCACAGTTCAAAAGCATTAATTCTTCGGGGTTCAGCTTTCTTTATGGTCCAACTCTCACATCCATACATGACCACTGGAAAAACCATAGCCTTGACTAGATGGACCTTTGTTGGCAAAGTAACGTCTCTGCTTTTTAATATGCTGTCTAGGTTGGTCATAACTTTCCTTTCAAGGAGTAAGCATCTTTTAATTTCATGGCTGCAGTCACCATCTGCAGTGATTTTGGAGCCCCCCAAAATAAAGTATGCCACTGTTTCCACTGTTTCCCCATCTATTTGCCATGAAGTGATGGGCCCGGATGCCATGATCTTCGTTTTCTGAATGTTGAACTTTAAGCCAACTTTTTCACTCTCCCTTTCACTTTCATCAAGAGGCTCTTTAGTTCTTCACTTTCTGCCATAAGGGTGAGGTCATCTGCATAGCAGAGGTTACTGATATTTCTCCCGACAGTCTTGATTCCAGCTTGCCATATTTAGCTGGCAAATAATATCAATCACAATATAATAGAAGCAAACATTTACTGAGCGCTGGTTAGAGACCTGACACTGTCCAAGCACTTTACGTATGTTAGCTCATTTAATCCTCGTAGCAACCCTACGGGAAAGTACTTTCCTTGGCCCCACTTTACAGATGAGGAGACTGAGGCACAGAGGGGGAACAGCTTGCTCAAGATCATACAGCTAGTAAGTTAAAGAAGTGGGATTCTAACCCTGGAGGTTTGGCTTCAGTGTCTACACTCTCATTTAGTGAGTACTCCGAAACATCAGCTGCTTTCCCAAGCCTCTCCTTCCATGCATTCACAGTCTGCCCAATAGAGCGTGAGCAAAAAGAAGTAAGCACTCAAATGGAAAAGCCAGGCATGCAGGTGTCTACAGGGCACGGAGGATGCTTTCCTAGCCCTGGGGAGAGGTACCCGAAGAACACGCCAAAGAAGAGGCCGCCAGCTGGTTGGGATTGCTGATGTCCCGCAGTCTGCCCCGCGGCCCCCACCACCTCTGTCCCTCCCATGCTCCCTACCCGGGGCTGTGCGCACAGTGGGAGCCGGCCTGTGCTGGCTGACTGGACTTCGAAGGGAGACACTGCGATTCATTTCAAGCGGTCAGAATTAACCCCTTTGCATGTCTCTAAACTTTGCACAATGTGGGGGCGCTCTGGGCAGACGGCTGGAGGCCGCCTCTGTGGCACTGTCAGAGGTGTGCAGCCTGATTTATAGGTGCTTCTGTGGAGAAACAACACCAGGACTTTCCATTAGACCAGCACAACTCGCAGGTGAGAATTTCCAGACCATTAGAGGGGAGGGGGCTGGGAAAATGCCACCTACCAAAGCAGACAGACAGCCTCCCTCATGGAGCCTTGAGAAATGACCCAATATCTTGCTTTTGCCCACCACGGTCCTTGTTGTTTAGTTGCTAAGTCGTGTCCAACCTTTTGCAATTCCGTGGACTGTAACCTGCCAGACTCCTCTGTCCATGGGATTTCCAAGAATACTGGAGCAGGTAGCCATTTCCTTCTGCAGGGGATCTTCCCAACCCAGGGATCAAACCCACGTCTCCTGCTTTGTTGGGGGACTCTTTACTGCTAAGACCCTCGGGAAGCTCTAGACCGTGGTCCTTAGGACACAGGGGTAGGTTAGACAAGGTCCAGTGATACCACATGGTGAGTTCTCTGGGGCAAGGTGCCCTCGGTGAAAATCACTTATCCATCCTACATCCCCACGTCATTTATTTACTTAACAGATATTTCATGGACACCCGAGGCTCCAGGCTCTGTGGTAGGTGCTGAGAGGACAGTACTGAACAAGAAGGTTCTCCCTGCCCCCAAGGAGCTTCCATCCCATTGGGGAATGCAGCCGGCATAGATCGGAACCATTTGTTGGGTGATGGAGGGGTTATGTAGTATGCACACCCAACCCAGACTTGAATGGTCTGGGCTGGCTTCCCAAAGGAGGAAGGTAGGAGCGAAGAGTTGCGGAATGAGATCAACTGGGCCAAGAGCCTGTGCAGCCCCCTGAAAGGGGAGCAGTTACGGCGGGCCGGAAAATTCGAGTGGGCCATCTGGCTGGGGTCTAGACGGGAAGAGGTGGAGAAGCAAAAGAGCAACCGGAGGGACGACTGGGGCCTAGATCAGCTATTCTTCTTGATAAGATGCTTGGCCTTAACCCTGAGGGCAAAGAGGGGAACCCCTCTTCATGCAGAGGAGCGGCAGGCACGTCCAGCGCCAGGAGTCTCCAAGCTCCGGGCCACGGATCGGTTCCTCCCGCTGGGTCAGCAGCAGCGCTGGATTAGAAATGAACTGCGGAATGACTGTAATGTGCTTGCATCCTCTTAAAACCCTTCCGCTCACCTCACCTCACCCCACCCCCGGTCAGTGGAAACACTGTCTTTCACGAAATCGGTCCCCGGTACTGAGAAAGGTTGGAGACTGCTGGCTGGTCGCTGGCGGCTGTGAGGTTAATGAGGGGAGGCTGGGTGGAGGTGGGGGCTCTGGGCTGGCGGCTGCCGCAGAGATCCAGGAGAGCCGTGAGGGCAGCTGAGTGCGGGTGAAGGCGCCGGGGGCTGGGGCGCAGGGGATGGCTGGGGGCCGGGGGCTTGCTGGGGGCCCAGCCGGGGAGATGCTGCATGGGGGGAAATGACGGGCCCTCAGGCAGGAGGTGGCGTCGGGGTGGGCTGAGGCCTGGGCGCTGGCGTCATTTCACCAGGTGGAACAGGTGAGGGGAGACGCCAAGCGTCCTGGCAGGCGGAGCTCTGTGCAAAGGCAGCTCCTGGGCAGCCTCTCTGAGCTTGGAGGGCGTGGCTGGACGGCTCACCCCTTCAGCCCCTTCACAACTCGAGCCCAGCTGTCTCTCCTCACCCTGGGCCATAAATCTCTCTGGTTGAAGTACGAGAAACGGCCAGAGAAGAAGCTCCAGCCTTAGGCTCCGGGGCTTGCTCTCATCCTAGGTCTAGCCGCCCCTCCCCGCACCGGCTCACCGGGGCGAGCTTGGGGTCTTTGACGCAGCAATGAAACCCGCTGGTGCAGGAGTTGGCAGTGGTCAGAAACTGCACCCCAGGCCCCGGGACCCCACTGTCTCCCCTCGACATGTCCTCAGACTCACTTCCCGCCGTCAGGGCGAGCCGCGACAGCATCCGCTTCCCCTGCCCACGGGGCAGCCTGCTCACCGCCTCTCACTCGGGAGGGAGGTGTGGATGGCCCCTGCTCACACCTCCCTGTCTCTGTCTCTCTGCCCTCCCGTCTCTCTCATGCCCTCCCTCTCTCCCTCCCCGGGTGGATCCGCAGGTGCTCTGACCGCTGAGTCCCCTCAATGCTGCTTTGTAAATGCCCCGGGGATCCGCTCAGGTGCGCGGACTCTGTCTTCAGCCGCAGCCTGTGTGAGCCTTCAGACGAAAAGGACCGCGTCTTCCCCATCCGACCGGGAACCGCCTAGGGCGAGGGCTGAGTTAAGAGAAATTGCTGAAGACAGAGTAGCTGTCTTCTCTGTGTTGGATCATAAACCCTATGTAATTAAAATATCTTCAAAAGAGGCAAAAATTGCAGAGGAGAAAGAGGATGTGTGTGGAGTTAGGCAGAGCCAGGCGGAGCACTGTCATCGACTGGTTTTGACCTCGCTGGGCCTCAGTTTCCTCTTTGCTGACTCCCACCTCGCGGAGCTATAAGAGTGAATGTTCCTTGTCCAGGAGCACTAAGCAAGTGTCTCCCGGAAGGCAGGAGCTATTCCAGACACCGGCAGACAGCGGTGAGTAAGGCAGGCCCTCTCCCTGCGCTAGTGGGGTGGGAGAAAGACCATTCATTAACTAGTTAGCAAGAAAGTATCAGGTGGCGATAAGTGTGGGGCAGATAATTTAGGGCGATGTGAGAGAGGGTGCCCGGGGCTTCCTAGGTTGGCTGGTCAGAAAGGTGCCTCTTAGGGAATGACAGTGACACGGCTCTGTATGACCAGGAGGGGTCACGCAGCGATCCGAGGGGGAAGCCTGCAGGCAGCAGAAGTGTCTGTGGAAGGCTGAGCTCGGTGACCCTGCCCAGAGGTCAGAGGTGTGCCTGGAACACGGTGGGAGGGGGGCGGGGAGCAGAGAGGAGACAGGTAGACGTCACGCAGGGCCAAACGGTTCTTATTCATTGTGTACTGTGGGACTTAGTGGAGAGTTTTAAGTGGGGAGTGATGCGGTTCAAAGACCATTCAGATTTATGTTCTGGAAATAGTTCCCCAGCTGTGGTAGAGAAGGTGGACTGCAGGGGTGTGTGTGAGTCAGGATGGCCTCGGTTGTGCTGCATGAACAAATAACCCCCAAGTCTCAGTGGCTTGACGCAACAGAGGTGGGTTTCTTGTTCACAAAAAGTTGAATCTGGGTGATCCGTCTCCAGGGCAGCTCTCCTCCGTGAGGTGGCTCGGGAGCCCAGGCTTCCTTCACCCTGTGGCTCTGCCCTCTCATTGTGCACCCCCAAAAGAGGACCCCTTTTAAAGTGTCCGTGAAGCGATTTAGGGCATTTCTGCTCACATTCTGTTGGCCAGAACTCTGCCACATGGCTGCAGCTGCAGGGGAGGCTGGGAAACGTGGTTTGGCCAGATGCCCTGGAAGAGGATAGCACGGAGATTTGGTGGTCACCCAGCACTGTCTCTTCTAAGGACCAGAGTGGAGAGAAGAGTTGGGAGGCTCTTGCAGCTTCCAGGTGAGGAATGATGGCAACTCAGGCAGAGATGGAAGTGATGGGGATGCAGAGAAATGGACAGATAATGTAACACTGAAACACATCTGCTACTACGCTGGGCCAGGAGGCCTCCACTAAATTTTTGCTGTTGTTCAGTCACTCAGTCACGTCTGCCTCTTTGCAACCCCATGGACTGCAGCACGCCAGGCTTCCCTGTCCTTCACCATCTCTTGGAGCTTGCTCAAACTCATGTCCATCAAGTCAGTGATACCATCCAACCACCTCGTACTCTGTCGTCCCCTCTCCTCCTGCCTTTGATCTTTCCCAGCATCAGGGTCTTTTCTAGTGTGTCAGCTCTTTGCATCAGGGAGCCAAAGTATTGGAACTTCAGCTTCAGCATCAATCCTTCTAATGATTATTTAGGACTGATTTCCTTTAGAATTGACTGGTTGGATCTCTCTGCAGTCCAAGGAACTCTCAAGAGTCTTCTCCAACACCACAGCTCAAAAACATCAATTCTTCAAACTTCGGCCTTCTTCATGGTCCAACTCTCACATCCATACATGACCACTGGAAAAACTGTAGCTTTGACTAGACGGACCTTTGTCGGCAAAGTAATGTCTCTGCTTTTTAATATGTTGTCTAAGTTTGTCATAGCTTTTCTTCCAAGGAGCAAGCATCTTGATTTCATGGCTGCAGTCACCATCTGCAGTGATTTGGAGCCCCCCCAAAATAAAGTCTCTCACTGTTTCCATTGTTTCCCCATCTATTTGCCATGAGGTGATGGGACCGGTCATTATAATCCCTTGCAATGAAAACATTTAAATTTTCCTTCACAGGATGAAGTCAAAGTCCCCAGGTGGCTTTTTCTCTGATTCCCTAAGGTCAGTAGGCTGAGATACTGTCCAACCAATGCTTTGGAAAGACATGGTCATAAGACCCTGGAGCTTAGCCCTGGAATGGCTTTTAGAGATGTCCAGGACTACTCTCTGTATTTATCAGGTGGAGAGAGTGGCCCAGAGGAGGCTGTGGACTTGCCCCAGCTGTCAAGGTAGCCACTAGGACCCCACAGGCCTCTCCACGCTATCAAGCGACTTCTGGATTTCTCCTTCCCCAGCAAGTCCTGGAGGACAAGCAGCTGGGGAAATGCCTAGGGCAAAGTTCCCCTCTCGGCCATATCTGGTGAGATCTAAGCGGAAGTGGAGGCAGGGAGGAGGGGGGGCTGGGGCTTGCTGCCCCAAGGCTGCTGTCTCTCTCTTTTCTGCCTCCAAGCTCCTGAGCAGCAGCGGGTGGGTTGTGAAAAGACCATGGGTTCTAGTCCCTCCTCCGCCACTTTGCCATTACACCTTGAGTTAGTTATCAATACTTGACCTCTCTGAACTTTAGGCTTCTTTTCTTCGTAACGGGGGCTCACGCCGCTGGCCTCTTGGGGTTGTTATTAGGGCTCAGTGGCACAGTGTAGGTAAGGAGGCCTAGGCCTAGAGCTCGGCGTCTAGGAGGCGCTCAGTCAATGGGAAGAGTTGCTGGGAAGGTTTGCCAGGCCTGCTCTACTTAACCTTCTCGTGCCCTTGACCCTGGGTGCTGCCTCTGCGTCATCTTGTCAGAGAATTTTCCAGGATCAGGACACATTCAGGGCGTCACTTCACTCCTTGATAAGGAATACTTCTCCCTTCCCCAAGAAGCATCTTCGTCCACCATGTAAGGTCCACCGTGCTGAGAGATCAAAGGGGCCACAGGAAGCCCGAGCCCCCTGAGGGGTTACTCTATTTCCTGGCAGCCAAATGTCCTTAAATAGGCTTCTGTTGTTTGCCTGGGGTCAAATCTAGAGGGAAAGGAAGAGAGGACACTCACACCCTTGAGGACTGGGCCGGACCCCAGGCTTCTGGCTACATCCCATCCGCCTCTTAGAAGGTACAGGGGGGTCCTTCATCTCCCTGTGGTCCTGCCTAGGGAAACTCCAGGCTGAATCCTGCCAGTACCTAGAATTCAGCACAGGCGCTCAGAGGTAGTTCAATAAAGAGAATTTTAAAGCCTTTTAATGCTTAGCAGGGAATCTGTCCTTTGCCAAATCACCAATTAAGGGGACAGGCCAGTTCAACATGACTTTATTACTAGCATTTTATCTGGAAGAAGAGACACGGGGAGGAGGTGCAGACAGCGAGGTTTCTGGGGCAGCCTTCTCAGCTTCCTTTGATAGCAACAACCATCTACAGTAACTAGACACCTCCCACCTTGAAGGCTCCAGGGAGAAGCTGAAGGACTCCTTGACTTTTTCCCCACCCTTAGGAGCTTGCCGAGCAATGGAGTGAGATTGATCAGAGGTGGCTTCCTGAAAGAGGCGGACTTTAAGCTGGACTGTGAAAGATGAGTAAAGTTACTGAAAAGTGGACAGAAAGTAGAGGGCGTTGTGGGCAAGGCGCCCTACAGAAGCAAATCAGGGCTCATGGGAGCTAATAAATAATATTTTAGGGCACTTTCTATGTTCCAGGATTGTGCTAAGCATTTTATAAGTGACAAATTTTTCCAGTTCTATGACATAGTTTCTTTTTTGTTACCATTATGTAGATATAGAGACTGAGGCTTAGGTGTTTCAGCCCAATTCATGCTTCTAGAAGGTGCCAGACCCTGGGAGATGATCTCAGTGCTTCCACCTTTTAAGCCCCAGGCTGAAAAATGGAGGAAGCGATGTGGAGGGATTAGGAGAACAGGGCTGTGAGGCAGACAGTCTGTCTTTACTTGGTGTTCACAGCTCCCCAGATCCCTCTTTCTGAGCCTCCCAAGGACATCTCACTCATTCCTCCATCCATCTTCCCACTTGCCAGATCTAGACTTCCTGCTTAAACCGACCTGGCCTAGGCCTTGGCTCCTCTTACCAGCTCTCTTTTTCCCTCCTGTTCCAACAGGCGCTCTTGGAAACTACTACCGCCAAAGGAATGAGTGTCAGGTTGCCTCTCAGGCTGTAGCTGATTGTTTTAGAATTTCTCATCAACCACAAAATAGATGGTTGTCTGCACCACTCCCGGACATAGGCTGCCCGAGGCTGGCGGCTCTGCACCACTTCTGAAGCCTTCACAGATGCTTTGTCTATGCTAAAGCCAATAAGAGCATGGTGATCATTCAGGTGTTTATCCATCCATCCATCCATCCACCCAGCCATATATACGCACATATATACATACACACACCCATCCACGTAGTCATCTGTATCTTTATTCATCCATCCATCTGACCATCCATCCACCCATCCATCCACCCGTCCATCCATCCATTCATCCATCTATCCATCATCCATCCATCCATCCACCTATTCATCCATTCATCCACCCATCATCCATCCACCTATCCATCCATCCATTCATCCATCCATCCATCCACCCAGCCATATATACGCACATATATACATACATACACCCATCCACGTAGTCATCTGTATCTCTATTCATCTATCCATCTGACCATCCATCCTCCCATCCATCCATCCATCCATCCATCCATCTATCCATCTATCCATCATCCATCCATCCATCCATCTATCCATCATCCATCCATCCCTCCATCTATCCATCATCCATCCATCCATCCACCCATCCATCCATCTATCCATCATCCATCCATCCCTCCATCTATCCATCATCCATCCATCCATCCATCCATCCATCCATCTATCCATCATCCATCCATCCATCCACCCATCCATCCATCTATCCATCATCCATCCATCCATCCATCTATCCATCATCCATCCATCCATCCATCCATCCATCCATCTATCCATCATCCATCCATCCATCCATCTATCCATCATCCATCCATCCATCCACCCATCATCCATCCACCCACCCATCCATCCATCCATCCATCCATCCATCTATCCATCATCCATCCATCCATCCACCCATCATCCATCCACCCACCCATCCATCCATCCATCCATCCATCTATCCATCATCCACCCATCCATCTACCCATCCATCCATCCACCCATCCATCCATCCATTCATCCATCTATCCATCATCCATCCATCCATCCACCCATCCATCCACCCATCCATCCATCCATTCATCCATCTATCCATCATCCATCCATCCATCCACCTATTCATCCATCCATCTACCCATCCATCCACCTATCCATTCATCCATTCATCCATCTATCCATCATCCATCCACCTATCCATCCATTTATCTATCCATCCATTTGCCCACACATTCATCCAGCACTTATTTGGAGCCAGTGGCCTTGTCCTCTTTATGCTGGGCACTCAGTACTGTAGGATGGAATTTTCTGGAAAATGGAAAAGTTAGTTTATCCAACTCATCTCCTTTTAGGCTTTGTCAAATGACAGATGCTCTGAATCCACAAAGAGAAATACACTAGTCTCAGGACAAGTGACAGGCCTGGCCCTGCTCAGACCCGTCCTTCCAGCCTCCAGCCCCGTCCGCTGTGGAGAAGTGGATGGAGAAGTGATCCAGCACCTGCACTACAGGGTGAGAGACTGAGGCGTAGGGGGAGGGGCTGCGCCTGCCTCAGGAACATTAGCAGTGAAGAGCCAAACCCTCCTCTCACTTCACTGGCTGTTCGCTCAGGGCCCACCCACTTGGTGACCCTGCTAGGCTCGTGAGGATTTCCTCATCCATCCGGGCAGAGTGATCAGCACTGCTCACAGTCCTGTGCAGGCCTGATGCAAGTCTGTGATTATGGACAGACACTGACCCTCTGGCAGGACACGAAGGGACAGAATGAAGCCTGGAATTCCTCACCCTGAGCGTCCTATCGTGTTCCTCACCTTCTCAGGCCTCCCCTTCCCTACACCCCGCGCCCTCATTTCTGGATGCTGTCTGTCTCTGCACTTAGTCACTTCCTCTCCCTTCCTCTGTGATTCCTCTCGATTCCACCCTCCATTCCTTTCCTTCTTCCCGGCTTCTCAGATGTCAAGTCATCCTTAAGCCCTCCCTGCTCCTCACTCCCCGTCCCCAAGCAGTCTCCGTCTAAGTCCTGCCAATTCCGTTTCTTAAATCTCTCTCCGATGCGTCTGCTGCCCTGGACCTTAGGCCCCCGCCTGTTAGCCTGCTTCATCATCACCCTACCCAGGATGTCTTTCCCTGCCTGACCTGCCCAGTGGTGTGGGTTTGCCTGGCCCCAAGGCAGCCTCCATCTTGCTAGAGGAAATATTCACGGTGCGATTATAATCAAGCTGTTTCACTACATAACACGCTGAGGCAACCGGCTCTTGGCCTCAGAATGGAGTTTTACTCTGTTCCACGCCCTACAGGATCTGGGCCCTGCCCACCTCTCCGCCTCATTTTTCAACAACCCTCGCCCAGGCGCTCCCACCTGACACTCAGGCCACACAAAGAAATCTTCCAGCTCATCCCAATAAGCCACACCCTCACTTCCCTGGGGCCCATTGCCTGTGTGGGTTTCTCTTCCCCAACAAGATTCACTGTCCTCTCTCACTAGGGTTATTCTGACTCATCCGTCAGCTTGGAAATCTTTTCTCTGCTCCTAAATCTGAATCAGACGCCTCTGCTCTGAGTTGCAGTGCTCCTGTCCACGCCTCTAAAGCATAGCATTTATCAAAGTGCATCTGAATTGCCTGTTTAATTGTCTGCCTTCACTGCCGGAGCCCCAAGGGCTCAGAGGGCAATAGGTTTCCAGTTTCCCAAAAGAAAGCCTAAGGCTGGATCCCTAAGTCGCAGTCCCAGGCCACCACTGAAGCCTGGTTCCCAGGGCCATTGTGGGAGCTGTCCATGGTGCTCCTGGCGCCCATGTTTCGTTGAGGGGTTTCCTTGATCAGACACCATCTTGGAGGTGGCCTACGCTCTTGGATACTCCCCAAGGGGGAGGGAAAGGACCCAGTCTGGCCTTGTAAATCCACAGTATGTGCTACCTGGGGACTTGAATTTGCCCTTATGTGGTAAGCTCAGTGGGAAAGCTTCAAGTCTTCTGATACCAAACCTACCTCTTGGCGTTTGGCCACATTTCTGAGGATGAGAAGGGGCCATTTCAGCAGCAAATAATTTAATAAAGCGTTTCTCTGTCCACTGGCCTAATCACCTCTCCTTGCCTCTCTGAGTATCAGGGAAACAGAGACCAGGTCACCTTTCTGACAGCTCTGGCTCAGGTGCCAGCAAGCCCGCCTTACTCCACAGAACACACCAGGAAGCAGCTCACTGTCTGTGGCTCACACATCTCAGTTGCTTTCCCTTTTCTCTCCCATTGGGCCCTTTTGATAATTTTGGATTAGCCCACTTTCTTGAAAGCTGATCTCTATTTGCATAATCCTCGCCTCTTGGAGTTGCTAGGCCCTCAGTGATAAGCTGATGGGCCAGGGCAGTCAAGCAAATTATATTCTTTGCTCTGAACAGCCGTTGGAAGTGGAAGAGGTTATTTTTTAAAGAAGACATGCGCTTTATGTTTTATCTCTATATTTCTTTTGACCGGTGGTGTCATTTCAGTTTTGGGTGTGCTGGCTAAAGTTTCCTGAATACACAGATCTTTACCAAACCACAACAGGCAGGATGAAGATTCGGCCTAAGGGAGGACTTCCTATGGCATCAGTAGAGAAAAGGCGTGGGAAAGCTCCTTGCAATGACAATGCATTACACTTTGTGTATACGAAGCATAGTTCCATCTGTCATCTAATTATTTCCCCATGAAGGACTGTAGCCAGGACAGGCGTCTTCCCCAAGTGAGAGTCGAGATGGCTGAAGGTCGGTGAGATCATATGTCAAGTCACAGAGGGCACTGGAAGTAACGCCCCTGATTCCAGTTGCTATGGTGCCCAGTGCACTGAGCTCCATTCTGGTCTACAAACACGCGCCACCCGCTGTGTGGCAGAAGCCCTCATCCTACAGACCAGCACACTTTTGCTGAGGGCCTGGTGTGTGTCAGCCCACACGTCACAGCCTGGGGTGCGTGGCACAGACCACACACCTATGCAGAAAAGGAGGGGAAAGAACAGTCAAGAGGGAAGCGTCTCCTTCCTCTCCAGCTGCTTCCTTGTGCCCAGTGCCAGGATGGGTGCCAGGACACGGGAGCCTCCCCTCCCCACCGTGAGCCATTCTCCCGGGGGCCTTCTGAGGAGCCCTGGGCCAGAAGTCCCCACCCCACCCCTGCAGTCTGGGCTCGCTCACAAGTGAATGCAGCCTTCCTTGAGCTCAGGCGGCCTCCAGGCTGCCAGGTTCTGTTTATACAAGGCGTGAATCATCCTGCCAGGCCCTCCTGTGAAACCCAAGGGCCACTTGCTCGGGGAGTCAGTTCGCGGCCTCCATTGGTCTGTCCCAGTCCCCCAGGACAGCCGCGTTCCTGGACATTACTGCAGGCCCCAACTTCCTGAGGTGACCCCAGCACCTGAGAGACACAGCCACACATGGGAGTGTCTGGTAAAGTTCCCGGCATCTCAGCTCAGCTCAGTCGCTCAGTCGTGTCTGACTCTTTGTGACCCCAAGGTCTGCAGCACGCCAGGCTTCCCTGTCCATCACCAACCCCCAGAGTGCGCTCAGACTCATGTCCGGCGAGTCAGTGATGCCATCCACCCATCAACCTGGGGAGGGTAGATTTGCGAGAAAGCTCTAATGTGGTGCTGTTGTCGGCTCTAGCGTGGACTCCAGACCTTTGAATTGGGGGTGAGGAGGCAGGGCAGAGCGAAGGGTCCAGTGGAGACTGGTGGCCAGGAGGGGGGCCCCTGGAGGGAGTAAGGGAGCAGGCAGGATGGGGCAGCCGCGTCACACTGAAGCTTCTCCAGCTGATGATGAGGCTGGGGCTCTGACACCTTTTGTGGGCTGGGGCTCAGAGCCTGCCTTGGGGGTGACCTTTAACGCCCAGGAGAGCTCTGCTGTCTCAGCGTTCGTCTGTCTTCACTGTGAGCACGGCTAGGTGAGAAGGAAGAGATGGAGTCTCCACTTCCCCTGACATCTCTGCTCGGCGTCATGGGGTAAGGGAGCCAGTTTTGGACTGAGCATCTCGGTTCTGGGCCCAGCTCTGCCTCTTAGTAGCTGTAGGACCTCTGAGGTCTGGTTTCTACCATCCTGTGAGTTTATCAGTTTATCTCTGAGATCCTTTCCTGCCCAGTCTTTATTTGGTAGGAGTGCATCAGAACCCCTGGTGACTCAGGCGGTAAAGAATCTGCCTGCAGAAAGAGACCCAGGTTCGATCCCTGGGTCAGGAAGATTCCCTGGAGAAGGGAATGGTTACCCACTTCAGTATTCTTGCCTGGGGAATCCCACGGACAGAGGAGACTAGCGGGCTACAGTCCCAAAGAGTCCGACACGACTGAGCGACTAACACTTTCACAACACTTTTATCTCAGAACCATACACGTCCTCAGCCCAGCAGGCTTAGGTAGAATGTAGAGCAGGCTTCTCAAAAGAGGCAGCCAGAAAACCCCAGGGAGTTTGTAAAAAATGCAGATTCCAAGCCCACCAAGGGCCCCGAGCAGCCTGGGAATCTGTGTCTTTCTCTGCCTGTCCGTCCCCCCAGGACTCACACAAATTGCATTTGGGGAAGTCCCAGTGAAAAGACTGGAGAATGTTCTCTTCTTCCCTCTTTGGAACCAGTTAAACAAAGCCACCCAGCCGGGCCAGGTCGCCTGATACTGGTGCATGTAATTTCTAAGTGGGAACAACAACTCATCAAATGGAACGGCTTACAATTGCCTGGGATAAAACTATTTTCTTTTCAATCTTCCCCGGGAAGTGACAGATAATAACCAGCCTGGAGATTGTAATATTATTAGGGCCAAAATAAAATAAAACCCCTTAACTGCTTCCTCTTACAGAGTGAAGCCAGATATTTTTCAATTCATTTAAATAAAGTAATTGTTTTCCTTGCTCATTATCTTAAATTCCCAGCAACCTGCATTCCCCTCTCTCCCTCTGAATAAGGGGATTGTCCTTCCTTTCTTCTCTCCTCTTGTCTCCCAGTGGGCCTCGAATTTTTGATGCCTCGTCCACTTTACAAGCTGCCTGTTGAAAGCCACCAGCAAGAGGCCCAGCATCTATGAACCACCTTTGGCAAACTTGCTCCAGCCCAAGCCCCCACCCCTTAAACTAAATGAGATAATACACACAAGCCATACAGAACGAGTCCTGGCATACAGCAAGTGCCCAGCGAATGCTTACTGCCATTAATAACAACATTGAATAGGGTGCACTCGAGTCCCAAGAATTTTTATTTTGGCCTTGCCACGCAGCTTGCTAGATCTCAGTTCCCCAGGCTGGGACTGAAGCCGGGCCCCAGCCGTGGAAGCCCAGATTTCTGACCACTAGGCCACCAGGGAACTCTCAGAATCACCCCATGATTCTTGTCGCATTACAACTGTGAACGGGCATCTGAGCCCTCAGGCACATCACTGGACCCTGAGCCTCAGTTTCTCCAGCTGTGAAGTGGGGAGAGTGTGGATAGAGGGAGCCCAGAGCAGAGATGAGGAGGCTGGCAGCCCTTCGCAGGACACCATGACAGGCCCTGAGCAGAGTCAGAGGCCTTGAGGCTCCATCATGCCCTCATTATATCTACAACAGAAACATGCAGATGAGTGGGGAGAATTCACCTGATGGGATATTTGATTAATGAAACCTCTCCGTTCCTGGGCGTTTTATTTCAGGAGTTTCCCTGAGTGCGATTTGCCTCTCATACGCTCCTGTCTCCTCTTACCAACGGTGTTGACTTCGGGGCCCCCTTCACCTGCCTTTCCCTTCACCTCCTAACGGAAAGGCACGCCCACTTTTAAGGGCCGTGGTGAATTGTCCAGCTGACCTACCACGCGGTGGGCAACCCATACATAGAAGCTATTGCAGCGGCCATTGAGCTCAGTGTTATGGTTCTTACTCTGCTTTTACCCAAGCTTACAACCCTTTACCGGCAACCCAGCAATCCAAAAAGACCTGAAAGTTAAAAGGCTGTTTTGGTGAGCCAGTCGTGGCCAAACTGGACTGACCTGAACAGACTTGGTGGCAAAACCCAGCCTGAGCCAAGGGGAGCCGACTACGGTCTCTATATCTCATTAATGCTGCCGCCCAGACATTTCGCTGCAGAAATATTGATGTGGGTGATTATGGAGTGATTCCTTGGCCCCTGGGTGGGTTAGGTAATATACTGAGCAAGCTGCACGTCAACTTTTCAGGAGGAGGATGAGGCCTGAGCTCTGGAGCGTGTCTGGGCTCAGGGTCCCAGACAGGGGTTGTGGGACCAGCGTCCCCGGCAGGCACAGAGCCGCACCCCATGTGGCCTCTGGGTGCCTCCTGCCAGCTTCCACTCCTGGGAAGTCACGGATTATGGGCCGTCCTTTGACTCACAGGCACACAAAGCCAGTTCAAGCCCGTTCTTTCAGGCACGCTTTCCCGCCACGCCTGTGCCCACCCCCCCATGCACGCTTTCTCCCAGCATCTCCTTGCCCCGCCGCCCCTCCTTTGGGGCGCCAAGTCTCTGTTTCCACGGGCTGCATCGTCACCCATTTCCAGGCGGATGTCCGTGCCCACCAGGCAGCGGGCAGGGAAAGCCTGCCCCCACGCTGTGCTGCCGCCTGCAGTCTCTGCTCTTCACGCAGCTTCCTGGCAGCGGGTTCACACAGCCAGGGATCTCAAAGCACGAGCCCCCAGTTCCCAGTCTCGCCTGCTCCTGCCTGGAGCCCCCCGGACAGACGAGCAGGCAGAGGCCCAGCCAGTCACCTCTCTCCAAGGTCCTGGATCTTCCGCGGGCATTTTCTTCAGTAGGCTTTTCTTCTGAGCCTCAGAGATTAAGAGCTTGGAAGAGACCGCTGAAGAAAGGGTTTTCAGCAATTTACTGTAACCATGGTGAAGCCAGAAGTGACTGGGGGTGGGGGCATCTTCTTTCCAGCCCGTGAGCGGGTGAGAATGACCCAGAAATGGACCCTTGCAGGGTCTGCTGGCTCTGGAACACAATACTGAGTCCGTGTTTATTGACCACTCGCAATGTGTCCAGCTCTGCTGTAAGCACACTTTACAGAAAGCATCTCATTTAACCCTCACAGCTCCCTATGAGGGGACTTCTATTATTACCCTTACGTTATAGATGAAGAGACGGAGGGTCAGCGAGACCAGGTTGCTTGCTCCAGATCGCACAGTCCGTGCGTGGTGGAGCCAGGAACTGACCCCAGGCTGTTGGAGCCCAGCTTCTTGGCCATGTATGCGTCAGGTACCTATGGCCGTGGTGGTTCCGTGTGACTGGTGAGCGCAGACTGGCCACAGAGGTCGCCACCATCACTCGTGCTCACGTTATCTGCGAGTGATGGGCTAGACAACTCTGTTTTCCTGGCTGAGCTTGTGTGTGCGCGTGGGGGCTGGCTGACGCTTGGTCACCCCAGACACTGCTCGCACCCTAAAGGGAGTGAGTCGTTTAATGGGTAAGGCGGATGCCCATGGAATCGGAAAACAAATGCCCCGAACACCGAGGGCCAGCGGACTTGGAGAGACACAGGGAAGGCCTGATCCCAGAGCGCGGGCCTGAGTGGGCGTTCTGCAGGAGGTGAGGCTTGGCTGCCGTCGGGAAGGCAGAGGGAGCGCTCAGCTGGACCAGGATCAGAGGCTGGAAGATCAGGGGAGAAGGTGGGAAGGGGATTTTCCAGCTCCTTGGACTTTTGTGAGTTTCCTGCCTACCCGGTCCTGGCCTCCTGCTCAGAACCCACTCTCTGAGGGTCTTCTGGAGTCCCTCTGCTGTCCACCCAGCACGGCCATCCCTGTGGGGACTGGTAGCCCTGGGCTCAAAAGGCAAGTGCAGGGCGGGGTTGGAGAAGGAGGCCTGCACCCCTTGTAAACGTGAAGAAAGGAGGTGGGGATTCCAGCTGAGCCCAAACGTGTGTGGCCCGGGGTGGAAGAAGCGTCCCTTGCCCGCCGTCACCCTGCCCTTCTGTTCACTCGGCCTCATCTGCTCATTTTCTGGTTGAGGAGATGGAACTGGCAGAGATCAGAGTGAATGCCTGGGTCTTCCAGCCTCAGTAGCAGAGCCGGCGCTGAGACCCAGGTCTCCTGACCTACAGGGCAGATTTCTTCCTAAAATGCTAAAATACACTCCAAAGCTTCTCTTCCTGCGGGCTCCCTGACCCATCAGCATTGAGGCTTCCTTTTCTGGTGTTGCGTAGGAGGCTCCCAGGTGGCGTGGAGGATGGGGTATCAGGCACCCCTGGGCCCCCAGGGAGTGAAGCTGAAGCAGAGACGAGCCCGGAGGTGGGGCTCATCTGTGGCCCATCCTGAAGAACACCTGCACTCAGGTGGGAGGCTCGAGGCTGGGGCGGGGGCTTGCCTGTCTCTGCACCAGCCCGGCTCAGGGTGGTCATGCTCCCACAAGGCTTGGAGTGGAGGAAATTCCTTATTGCCAACTTGTGAAACCAAAGCCAGTTAGCTCTTCCCAGGGCTAGAAGCAGAGGGAAGGACAGGAGCCTGAGACCTAGAGCTGACCTCTATTCTGGGGCCTCCAAGGCGGGAACAGGGGAAGCAGCCGGACAACTGTGCCTCGGGCCTCTCTGGGCGGAAGACGGTCGTCTGTCACCCATGTGCCCCCACGGCGGGAGTGCCCCTCGGCGCTGCGGATGGCAGATTCCACAGGTCGGAACACGCTCAAATGTGCTTTCCTCTGCAGTGGCTCCGGGGCCTTCTGCACAGAAAACCCTCCGCCGCTGTCAGTTCAGGGCCATGTGTTTCCCTGAGTGGGTCGATTGTTCCTGATGTCTCCAGCTCCCCCACGCAGCCTCTTCGTCCAGGAGCAAATGAGCTGTAGACAAACGTGTCAGGACATGAAAGGCGCAGCTATTTAAGGTGCAAGTGAGGCCAGAGCAGTGCTGTGAAGGGGGGGTTCTGATGGAACTGGGGGCTCCTCATCCTTTGAGGGGCTCTGATGTCATTTTGAGGTGAGAGAGACTGCACGCTGCTGATGGAGTGACAGGCCTGGGGTAGGTGGGATGCCTTGCGAGACCTGTTGGGCATTTGCCTGAGGCTTTGGGGCGACTGCCAGCCCCTCCCTAGTGGCTGAAGGAGGACCCACGTGGCTACGATCCTGTGTCACAGGGCGGCGTGCTTGGGGAGGACTTCCTGAAGGAGCAAGAGGAGTGTCAGCAAGTTCACGGGGGAGAGTGGATTATGGGCTCATCTCAGCCAAGGAGCAGTCTGAGCAGAAGGTCCCCTCTCAGCTGGAAGCTTCCCCGAGTCCAGAGGCTGCCCTCTCCATGTGGAGCTGTCTCCCCATCAGACGGGGAGCTCCGTTAGGGCTGAAGCTGTGTCTCCACCATCGGACTGGCGGTTCCCCAGCTCTAGGGAGTCCCTGGCCTTCCCCAGCGGCTCAGCAGTAAAGAACCCACCTGCAGTGCGGGAGCCACAGGAGACTCAGGTTCGATCCCTGGGTCGGAAAGATCCCCTGGAGGATGGCATGGCAACCCACCCCAGTATTCTTGCCTGAGACTCTCATGGGCAGAGGAGCCTGGTGGGCTGCAGTCCATGGGGTCGCAAAGAGTCAGACACGACTGAGCAACTTCGTACGCATGCAGGGAGTACTTGGCTGCGATCAGACCGGCAGCTCCAGGAAGGCGGGTGCTGAAGCATCCCCAGTCATAGGGCACGCCCCTCTACCACCCTAGCATCAAGAGGCGGCCTTCCTTTCTCTCCACCGATGGCCCCAAGCCTTCACCGCCCTATACCGCAGCTTTGAGGAAGAGCAGAGGCTTCCAGGAAGGCAAAGACACCCACGGACTTAGCAACTCATCTGAGCGTGACCTCTGGCAAGTCCCCTCCCCTCTCTGGGGCCCAGCTCCCCTCAGCATACACCAAGAGGCTGTCCAGCCCTTCAGAAACGTGCTTCTGACGCTCTGAACTCCCTCCGCACTCTTTCCAGAGGGAAGCTCCTCCCTTGAGCATCTCCTCTTCAAGGACTCTGCTCCTAAGCTGAGCCAGACGGTGTCTCTGCGCCGGGGCTGCCTGCTGGCAGCTTCATCTCCCACCTCTTTGAGCCTGGAGCATTCCTGGTGGCTGAATTACCAGCCCCGCAGGGAAGCAAAATTAAGAGATTCCGCACGCTCTCTGTCCCCTCACCCTCGATTCCCAGTGAAGTGGCTCTTTGAAGATCTCAGTTCAAACAAGAGAGATAATTAGGAGGCATCTGTCCTGCCGGCTTGGTCTCTCGCACTTTTTCTCCAGCCCCAGATTTTCTAGGAAGAATGGACAGAGGACCGGGGGAACCACCCTGGATGCCCACATCCCCCAGGGTTCTGCCAACGCTTGGCATCTCCTTCACCTCTCTCTGGGGCAGCTGGGTGCCAGAGGGGGCCTTTTGGACCATAACTCAGATCAAGACGCATGAGCACACAGCTGGCTCTAGGCAGGCGGTCCACAGGCGCAGCCCCTCTTTCCTGCAGCCCCCCGCAGGCTGCTCGGGGCCCACCACTGACTAGAGGCCAGGTTTCTGACCATAACCGTGGAGATGACGGCGTCAGCCACCCTAGAAACAGACCAGGCTCGCTGACAACGGGCTTCCTGCCCTCCAAGCGGCCCCCACTGGGACAGGAGGGATCTCAGGCTCCTTCACATCATGTCTATCAGAGATTTCAACAGGAAAAAGGCAGCCCGAAGCGGCGCCACTGAAGCTGTCAGTCTCTGCCCACTCGTGGGCCACGTGTGTCACCACTGCTCCGGCAGCGTTTCTGCAAATTACGTGTCACTCTCCCACCAAAGCTGCACCTTTGACCACTGTCACATTCACCTGGCCATGCAGGTAACTTTCAGGCCTCACTTAGCGGGCCAGTGAGCTGTGGAGGCAAGCAGGCATGGAATGCACCTCGGACAGCAGGCCCAAGTGGAGGCAAAATGTGGGAAGAGAGCTGAACAGCCCAGCTGAGCTGGGAGAGACAGCTCCTCTGCCTCACCTCAGAGTAAGGGACAGAGGATGGGCTCCCAGGGACTCTTCACCAAGCATCGTCTAACAGTTGCTTGCATGCTTCTCGTGACGGGGAGCTCACCACTCCCTGGAGGCAAGGCATTTCATCTCTGAGTTTCTCTGACAGTGTAAAGTGCTAATTTGACACAGATGGGGTCTGTCACCCTATCACCTCAATCTGACCCATGGGTGACAGGCAGGGTGGCCAGCTCATCCCCGTTTGCCCAGGACTCTCCTAGCTTCAGCTCTGTAAGTCTTACATCCAAGGCCTCCACTAAGGAAGACCAGCTTGCGGCTTGCTTGCCACTCTGGAGGCACAAAAACCAGAGGTTCTGCACCCTGATGAGCCTCTCCATCCCAAGCAAATCTGGACTGTTGGCCGCCTTACACAGAAAAAGCCTCTGTCCACTTTCCTGCCCCACCGGATCACCTTCTGGAGGCTCAAAGGCAGTCACGGTGCCCCCGGGCACTGTGGGAGATGGGGGTGACCATCCAGGGATGGCAGTGGCTGGTCCAGTCTCTAGAAGGGGCAGGATGGAGGAGGACCCAGGCTCAGTCCTTGGCTCAGACCCACCTGTACTGCTTCTGGGTTACAGGAAGATTGCTGTCTCACGGCTCACAGATGTGGAGAGGTTTCAGGGAGATCAGCTCTGGGAAACTCCAAGACCACAGTCGCCCCTGGCCAGCCCATCGCTCGGTGGGTCGCTGCAGGGGGGTGGGGGGGGCAGGCTTCTAGAGAAGCTGGAGGGCTAAGGCTCACGGGTGCACTAAAACGCCCCCAGTGAGAAGTGGCTGGGGTTACACACGGCTTCCAAGCCTGGCTCTGCCACTCCCTGGCCGTGTGACCTTGGGCCAGTCGGTTTGCCTCTCATGGCCTCGGTGTCGCCCAGATTCACAAGGGAGTTGGGAGGATTTGTAAACACATATAAGGCCCTTAGCACAGTGCCTGGGAAGCTCTCAGGCACATCCTTATCATCGCTGCGGCCAGGCCATTGCTGCATGGATGCTGTTCACCCGCTGCCTAGATGACCGTGACAGTCCCTTCTTGCATTTTCTGGCTTTGAAATGAGTGATTTGGAGGAAATTGGATCTCTGGCGGATTAAGCACGTCCCCTAGTTTCTTGCTAGGCTGCCCAGAAGTGGTGGGGGAGAGGGGACTTCCCCAGCCTTTCACAGCCTTGGCCACTGAATAAAAGAGGCATTCTAATTCAGAGCTGCCCAAGGTCTGAAAATCCTTTAGAATTTTCCTCATCTGGCCTTTAGACATGCATTAAAACTCCTCTGATGACAGGGATATGTGAAAGGTAATGGATCGGGGGCCTAGCGCCTGTCTGCCTCATGTCCTGATGGGAACTGCTGTCTTACCCTCAAGACTAGGGAGCCTCCGGCCAGGTCTTCCTGCCCCCGTGGGCCCTGCAATCCCTTCTCCATCAGCAGCCACAAGGATCTTTAAAACAGGTAAATCAAGTCAGAGAATTCCCCTGCTTAAGACCCTGCAACGTCTTTCCCTTGCAGCCAGAATACAATTCAGCCTCCTTGCACCAACCAGCCTTTAAGCCCTTGTGTGGTCTGGCTGCAGGTGGGCCTCTCAGCTGAGCCCGCAACTCTGCTCCTTGCTAGCTCCGCTTCTGCCGCGTCGGCCGCCTCGCTCTCCTCCTCTCCAAGTACAAGCTCACCCCATCTCAGGGCCTCCTCAGTGGCGCTGGCGTCTTCCTCCTGGAAAGCGCGTTTCCAAGCTGGCGCTTCAGCATCTGGGGTGTGTGTGTGTGTGTGTGTGTGTGTGTGTGTGTGTGTGCGTGTGTGTTGTTTTCTTCATCGTGACTGGAGTGCAGCTGATTTGCAGCATTGTGTTAGTCTCAGGCGTATCGCACGGCGCATCACTTATACACACAGCCGCCCTCTTTAGAGCCGTTTCCCACACAGGCCATGACTCAGAGCTGCGCAGAGCTCCCCCTGCTTTACCCCTGTCATTGTCTAGCCACTCAGGTTTGTGTCTGACTCTTTGTGACCCCATGGACTGTAGCCCCCCAGGCTCCTCTGTCCATGGGATTTCCCAGGCAAGAGTCCTGGAGTGAGTTGCCATTCCCTTCTCCAGGGGATCTTCCCGACCCAGCGATTAAACTCACGTCTCCTGCATCGGCAGGCGGATTCTCTACCGTCTGAGCCACCAGGGAAGCCCCATGCTGTGCACTAGATGCTGATTAGTTGTCTATTTTATATAGAGCAGTGTGTATACATCGATCCCAACCTTTCAGTCTCTCCCTCCCTGCCTCTTATCCCCTGGTAACCATGAACTTGTTTCCTATCTCTGTGACTCTATTTCTGTTTTGCAGATAAGTTCACCTGTACCATGATTTTAGATTCCACACGTAATCGATATCAAATGATATCAGCATATCGCATGACACCGACATTTGTCTTTCTCTGGCTTACTTCACTCACCATGAAAATCTTCATCTGAGTTTTAGAGAAGGCTCCTCTGGCCTTTTATTGAATCCCCAGATCCTTCTCCAGCCGCTCACACACTGCTTTGTTTGCTTCATAGCAATGATCACTTGAAATTGTCTCTCTCTTTGGACTTTCTATTTGTGTGCAATCCCTCTTAGAACAACGCACGCTCCCTGAGAGCAGGGGTCACGTCTGTCAAAAAGGTGATCGGCACGGAGTAGTAACTATTGGCAGCAGCATCGTTTCATTTTTGCCACAACCCTGGGAAGGTGGCGGTGGCACCCACACTTTGTCAATGAGAGTCTGAGGCTCACGGAGCCAGTGGGGGGCCTCGGTCTCTCAGTGGTCAGTGGTCCAGCGGGATTGGACCCATGATCATCTGACTCCAAAGCCCACCGTTCTCTTTTCCTTCTTGCAATCACCCTGCCAGTGAAATCCTCACTCTCTGGGGACAAAAAAATAACAAAACACAACTAGTCCTGTAATGAAAAGCAAATGGGATTTTTTTTTTCCTGTTGTAATAACACCAAACGTTCGTTCAAAGCCAGGTAGATTCTTTTTTTCAATATACTGGGTGATTTTTATTGAACAGTTCCCTTGTCATAGGAAACCAACACTGAACTCTTCCATTTTGTCTCCCTCAGAGGAAATAAGCCAGCCACTCCTCCTCCGCCGACCCAGCGTAGAGCGACTCCAGCTGCCCGTGGCGTCCTTCCGGCTAGGTTAGGAAGCCAGGGCTGAGTCCGCACTCCTGGGCGTGGTTGAAAAGGGCCTGGCCTGGGGGTTTGCATACAGCTCTCTCATTCGCCTGCTGCTGCGTGTTTTGGGGCAAGCTGCCCAACCTCTCGGTTGAAAACACCTATCAGGCCCATTTCAAAGATGACGCAGGGCTCAAGTGGGAAAAAAAAAAAAGAATTGTCAGCATAAGGCCTTGCATTTGTGAACTGTCCACTTGCATCTGTGTATCTCGTCACTGCATTGGGGATATACAGTGTTGAACAAAATGGTCCCAGCCCTGCCCTTCTGTAGGTTGTAACCTGGGACTCCTGCCTGGGTACGTACCACGAAGCTCCATGAAGGCTGTAATCATGCCGTCTTCCTCACACTATAACCCCAACACTCAGCGCAAACCTTGCGTTTTAGCTCAGGCTCAATAAACACACATGTACAGGTGTGCTGTGGGGGAGGGCAAAGAGGAGCACCTAGGAAAAGCTTTGGAGCTGAGTCATCAAGAGTAAGCCAGAGAGACTTCCCGGCTGTCCCGTGGCTAAGCCTCCACGTTCTATTGCAGAGGTGCAGGTTTGATCAGGGAACTAAGAGTCGGCATGCCACGAAGTGCTGCCAAAACTAGAAGGAGCCAGAGGCAGACGGGATCAGAGGGGCTTATATTCCAGACCAGCAGTTGACTACTTATGGTCCAAAGGCCATATCTAGCCCACCGTCTTGTTTTTACAAATAAAGTTTTATTGGAACACAGCCATGTCCATTAATTTGTTTACAGATTACCTCTGACCACTTCTACAGTCTAACAGCAGGGCTCCACTGTAACAGCTGAAGAGCCCGCAGATTCTGAAATATTTACTACCAGGGAAAGTTTGCTAAGTCCTGATTAAGATGCATGAATGAGGGCTTCCCTGGCGTCTTGGTGGTAACGAATCTGCGTGCCACTGCAGGAGACACAGGTTCCATCCCTGGACCGGGAAGATCCCACCTGCCCCAGAGCAACGAAGCGCGAGGGCCACAGCGCCTGAGCCGGCAGCCTGGAGCCCGTGCTCTGCAACAGGAGAAGCCGCGGCCACGAGAAGGCCACGCACCGCACCTAAGTCCAGCCCCCGCTGGCTGCACCTCGAGGAAAGCCCGCACTGCAGTGAAGACCCAGCATCAGCAGACATAGACCAACACACTGTAAAACGTGTGAAAGACCGCGAAGGACTCAGACCCAGAGAACTCCTGCTTGCTTGGAAAGAGGATCGGCTACCCAATTTGTTTGGCCCGGTGTGAAATGAAAATATGGGGTCGTTCCTTTGCAAATGATTACAGATTCCAAGATGGCAACCGCAGAGCATTAAACCAAGTGTGAGAGCTTCTCAGAACAGAGTTCCATGCCGCCGCGTGGACGGCAGACCACGGACGCCTCTCTCATGATCTTTCTGGAGGACCGTCCTGGGAGCAGAGTTATGTGGAGAAATCATGGCCCAGGGCTCCATGCTGGGGCTCGGGGGCTCCAAGCCCCAGGTTTCCCAGGAGCTCCTGCTCCGCAGGGCGTGAGGGTAAAGGGCTGGCTTCCTCTCTCAGCTCCTCTGCACCCATTTCATGGAGCCCGGCAGCGACGAAGAAGCAGAGATGGGCTCGGCTCGCCCTCCCCTGCCAAGTGCGTCCTGGTGATCAGACACGAAGCAGCAGTGGGGAGAAACATGACGGTTTAATGGGAGCCTCTCTGATGCTGGTTCCCACACATTCATCTGAATGGTCTGACGGGGTAGCAGCAGGGCTGGGGGATGGGGCCTCACTTTACGCAGCTATGGGACAGCCAGACAGAGAACAGGACCTAGTGGAAATTGCCAAGCTGGGCAGCCACTCAAGTTCAGCTCCCTGGAGCCTTGGTCCATGGGATATCTTAGCCCACACCCCCAGACCCACTCTCAGCTTCTCCATCCGCTGTGCCTGAAGGCTAACCCATCCCACTAGCACTGATGGGTTTTCTTGCCCACTGGTTAATGGGAGGCACCTGCAGGAGATGGCGGCAGGCTGGCAAGTGGACATGAGGACAAGGTTTTCATCCCCCAGCTCTTCCCTCCTGTGTCCCTCTACCTAAACTCCTGTTGGGTAGCCTTTCTCCCCATGTACCATTCTCTTGCTGCTGCTGCTGCTGCTAAGTCGCTTCAGTCGTGTCCAACTCTGTGACCCCATAGACGGCAGCCCAGCAGGCTCCCCCGTCCCTGGGATTCTCCAGGCAAGAACACTGGAGTGGGTTGCCATTTCCTTCTCCAATGCGTGAAAGTGAAAAGCGAAAGTGAAGTTGCTCAGTTGCGTCCGACTCTTAGCAAGGAGCAAGGAAAACCCCCACTCCTTTGCCCTTTTCCTTCTGCTATTAAATAACCAGCAGCTCTCGCTGGCCCCTGACCCAGGTGCCAGGCATGCCTTACTGGGATCCCTCTGCTCGTATCTTTGTAAATAACTCTGAAGCTTCCTCATTTATGCTCTTTGCCTGTTTCCTGCCAGACCCCACCTGATACACCCTCTTGCCCTGCACACCCAAATGTGACTCCAACCCGAAGCTCTCACAGCGTGATGGAGGCGGCCCTGGCGGGTGGAGGCTGGCACGACATCCTCCTTGACAACAGGAGGAGCCTGCTGCTATGGTTATTTCTGCCTACAGATCACACCAAAATGCAGCATCTTAAGGCAACGGCTGTGCTACTGTGTCACACAGCTGTGTGGGTCTGGAATTCAAGCATGGCTTGGCTGGGCAATTGCGACGCTTTGAATGGCATCAGCAGGGGTTACTGGTGTCGTGTTCGGTTTGGCAGTTGGTCTAGTCTGCAGGGGTCAAGGCAGCTTTACTCTCGCGTAGGCAAGTCTGGGCTTGTAGGTCCCTCTCCCCTCTGATGCGGTCTCTCTATCACCATGGGCAAAGACAGGAAGTGGGTGCCTCCAGCCTGCTAAGGCGTGGACGTGGAAACTGGCACACTTTGGCACTTTTAGACATCCCACTGATCAAAGCAGTCACAGAATGTGCCCGGTTCAGAGGGAGAGAGCACAGGTCCCCCGTCTCTCTACGAGGGAATGTCAAACAGTGTGGCCCCGTCTTTAATCCTCCACATAACAGTCATCTCTCCAACAACTGGTATCACCTTCTCTGTTTGCTTAACACTGGGCTCACAAAACCATTGTCCGGGGCCAAATTCACCTTGAAGATTGTTCTAGCTTGATATACACTGGGGGTTTTGTTTTTTAATTAAGTGACTTTGGACCTCCATAACCTCCTCATCTCATCACTGGCCCACCACTTTTCCCTGTCTGCCAGACACTCAAACTCAGGCTTCCGCCTGATTCCTGGGGCCTATAACTCTGTGGTCCTAGATTAGCAGGCTCAGGGGACAAGTTTAGTCTGATGGGCTCATGTCCCAGGACACAGATGCACCCAGATAAGCCGGGCTCTTCTATAACTCAGCTCTCCTAGCCTTATTTCTAGGAGGGAATGCTGGTTCAACAGACACTGAGAACTTATCTGTTAAGACTCCCGAGATAAAGCCAGCGTGGTGTTGGAAAGAGCGCTGCCCAGGGGGAACAGGAGCCGGTGTTCCTGTCTCTGCGCTGTCGGTGTGACCTTGAGGAGATCACCTAGCCTCCCCGGGTTGCTGCTTCAGCATCTTGCAGGGCAAAGGAAAGAGAACAGTTTGGCGACACCCCGAGTTTGCAGCCCAGCTCCGCCGCTTGCCTTGGACAGGTCACTCCATCACTCTGGCCTCAGTTGCCGCCTCTGGAAACTGGAGTCACAAACAGCATCCCACCGAGCTGTTGTGAGGATAAAACATGATGACCTGCAGGGCGCTTGTTTCCTAGCAGGCGCTCCTGACATTCTTGCCTGCCTGGAGCCTCCAGAGCCCAAGGTCTGAGCCGGGATCACACACCTCTGTGTCCAGCGCAACGTCTGACATGCAGTAGGCACTCAGAAAACACTTGTTGGTATGAACTGACTCTTGGCAAACAAAGCAGTAGCAAGAGAAATAAAAACACTCGCCTGTTTAAAAACCCACGTCTCAGCATATTCTTGGCAGCCGTATGCAGAGTAGAGCCCAATCAGAAACTACCTAGGTGTCTCTTAACAAAAGAGCAACTGAACAAACCAGTCTCATCTTCCGATAAAATACTACTCAGTGATAAAAAGGGATTGCCTGTAGGCACATCGAAGAACTCGGGTGGATCCCAAAAATATGACGCTGGGAGAAAAAAGCCTTCTCTAAAAACCACCTACTGTATGACCGCACTCATATGACGCTCTAGTTAAGTGTTAGTCACTCAGTTGGGTCCGACTCTTTGTGACCCCCCCAGCCTCCTCCGTCCATGGGATTCTCCAGGCAAGGCTACTGGAGTGGGTTGCCATTCCCTCCTCTAGGACATCTTTCCAACCCAGGAATCCAACCTGGCTCTCCTGCATCGCAGGCAGATTCTTTACCATCTGAACCACCAGGGAAGCCCTATATGACATTCTGGAACAGTCAAAACATGATGTGAGGAAAATCAAAATAATTGTTGCCTCTGGGGGCAAGGATTGGCTAAGCAGGAGCGGAGGAATTTTCTGGAGTGACGGTGGTGTCCTGCATCGTGAGAGAGGTTTGGGTTACACAGGGGGGTGCATTTGCCAGAAGCCATTGAGTAATGCACTCTAGGTTTGTGCATTTCACTGTATGTAAATTTTACCAGAAGAGAATGGGGAATAAGTGTAACTCTAATGACATTCAGGCCGCAGGAGTAAAATGTGGAGGCATCTGCAACCGACCAGGTGCAACTCGGGCAGATGGGTGGGCAAAGGGACAGAAGAACACGGTAAAGCAAGCTTGGGCAAGTTCACTGCGGGTGCTGGGGAGTAGGAATCCCGATGTTTGCTTTAAAATTCTCTACGCTTTTCGGTATGTTTGAAAATGTTCACAGCCAAATGATAGGGAATAAAATATGATGCCGTAGGACCAAGCCGGGGCAGTGGCAGGGGGCGACGAGGGCAAGGCCACACAGCTGTGGCAGATATTAAGACTGGTGTTCAGGAAAGTGGAAGTCAGCTGTGAAGACACAGTAGAAAAAGGATTGAATGCCCCGAGCTGAGTCTGGACGGTGGGCACGTCGGCAAACCCTATGACCTCTCTGTGACTCCGTGTCCCCATCTGCAAAATGTAAACAGCTCTGCCCACAGGGGTGTTGCCGGGTATAAACGAGAAGCCAGAAGCAGTGAACAAACAGGGCTTCACAAGGAGCTGGCAGAGAGCAGCCTGATTCTCTCCAAGCAAGCCTGACCCCACCTCCTCGTTGGAATCTCAGCCTAAACATGAAGCTAAGCTCCAAACACAGGTTTCCTCTGGCTGCCTAATGTGGCTGCCACCTTCTCCTGGAGGAGGAAATGGCCACCCACTCCCGTGTCCTTGCCTGGAGAGTCCCACGGACAGAGGAGTCTGATGGGGCACAGCCCATGGGGTCGCCCAGAGTCGGACACGCCCGAGCGCAGACAGCAAGCGCCTCCTCCACCCGGCAGCTCTCCTTGTCCGTCGGGCGCTTGCCCCGGTCCAGTGCGCTTTCCCATCTTCCTTACTTCGGTTTCTCAGCTGGCTCCTCCCGCTAGCACCAGGTCTCCAGGAGAAGAGGGACTTGGGCTTGTTCATGACTTCACCTTAAACGGTCTCTGGCGCATAGCAGGCACGCAGTGGTTCTCCGTTGAAGTAAGGAAGAAGAGAGCAGGTTGGGTAGGCTTCAGTCTCACCCCTCAGCGCGCAGAATTCTGCCACCCACAGTGCCACCTCCATGAAATAGCAGGAAGTGAGTTTAGAGATGGCCATCTCTGCCCCCATTCAACAGATGAGGAAACTGAGGTTCAGAGAGAGAAGGCAAACATTCCAGCATCCACCGTCACTTACTGGCTGAGCCGAGAGGGGCTCTCGCCCTTGCTGTTTCTCTACAGCAGGCTTCTGGGGCTGACCGGGGCGGCCGCAGACAGACCGACAGACAGGCTCCACCGAGCCGGGCCGCCGGCGATGCCGTGGGCTATCACAGTGGCAGGATGCGCTGTGTGCGCTGGTGCGCCCCGCCCCCCCGGGTGGCAGGCGGGCAGGCTGGCGCAGGAGGCTGATGGGTCGTGTCCGCCCGTCTGCCAGGGCCCAGCCACGCCAACACAGGCCGGTCACCCATAGCGCCTGCCGGGTGTGGACGGCCAGCAGCCTGGCACGGGAGGCCCCTGCCCACACTGGCAGCCCCTCTGACCGCGCCAGCACTGTCCCCATGGTGACCCTTGCTGGACACGTGCTGTCCGCACAGGTGTGCTCGCCGGCCGGCAGCATGGGGGCGGCTTGGGGGCCGGGCGCTGAGCGGGTGCTGCAGGACGCTGGCAGGGTGTCGCCTGGAGGGGACCGCAGGCAGATACACGGATCCCGGGTCAAAGGTGGGGCAGCCGTGCCTCCACCCCCCACCCCCTGCCCGAGCAGCTCATGGGATCCCACATCAGCCGCAGCCCTGAGAAGAGGGCTGGAAAAATGATCTTCCCTCTGTTCCAGAGGCCTCTCCCCAGCCCAGACCCGCCTGGCCCAGCTGGGCTGTCCACACGCAGTCAGGAGGGCTGCTCCGACCCTGGTGGAGCTGTCATTCCCCTGCTTGAAGTCTCAGGGGCTCCCCACCTTCCTGCAACAAAGTTATAGCCAGTTATAGCCACAATAATATCTGCTAAAGAATATTTACCATGCTAAGCATTTTACAGTAAAGGCGAAAGGAGAAGGAGGCGGCGGAGGATGAGACGGTGAGACACCATCACTGACTCAATGGACATGAGTTTGAGGACACTCCAGGAGACAGTGAAGGACTCTGGGATGGGCTTTCAGGAAAATGGACACGTTGAAACCTTGCTCCCACCTGGCCAGCGCAGGCTGCTGTGCACAGATGTGTGAGTCTCTAGCACCTATCCAGACCCCTCCTGTCCCCACCATTTTTTGCCTGCCGGCCCCTGCAGTGAGGGATTTTAGGGTGACATAGGAGATGGCAAGGGAGGACTCAGCATCCTGTGTCTGGTGGAGCTTGGGGGCTTTGGTGCTTGGGTCCTGACTGTGGTTTTTGCATTTGACTGGTTGAGCCGGGGGTGGGTGATGGCAAAGAGGCAGCGTTGGCGTGATGGTGTTTCCTAGCCTGGCATTTCTCAGGCACATGCTCCCCTCACACCCACCCCAGCTGACGTCCCCTGTCCCTGGCCCAGAGCAGGGAACAGGGGGTGTAAACCAGGCTTCCGTCATGGGTGAGGCGGCATTCACGCGCACAGAGGGGCACAACACTGTGAATCCACAACCCGACACGCAATCCTGAGCGTGCACACACAGTCTTGCTGACACACCCACACGCATCTAGTCCTGCATGAGACAGTCTCACCACTGCTTTGCTTTACACACACGTGTGCATCCTTGCACACAGCCCAGAAGCATGTAGATCCATCCACTGGCCCTTGCTGACACATGTCTGTCCCCATACCCCCGAATACAGGCGTTCTCACCTGCATTGGTGCTCACTCACAGGAGCTGGCCTCCAGCAGCCCTGGGCACCCCCTTGCGCCCACACCCGTTGCACACACACCTCCTCACACTTGCATAGGCTCCTGTCCACGTGCGTGAGGCCCACAGAGCCAGCTGCCGCCCCCCCGCCTGCCATTCTCAGCTGCCTCCGGCCCGGGGCCCGCCCCGCACCTCATCCCCGAGCTGCTGTCTGCCTTTGCTCAGTAACCAGATGAGACAAGGCAATTTATGACACCAGCTGTCTCTGTCAAAACCGGATCTCCCACACGCACAAGGGGAAGCCAATTACCCCGAGCCCAGCCCTGCCAGAAGCCGGGGCTTGCAGGGAGATAGAGTGGGGGTGGGACCCGGCCACCTGGAGGGGCGTGGTGAGCGGCACCCGCGTTCCCTGGGAATCCGGCACCCTCCTCCCCCAGGCCCCGGGGGAGCCTGTCCTCTCCTCTCTGTGGCGGCCCCCCAGCCCCCACTCCCAGGGCAATGCAAGAGCAGACTCAGGGCGGAGAGCAGGTGGGCAGGGAGTCTAGAGGAAGAGTGGCCCAGGGTCACCATGGCGACAGGGACGGCAGGAGCCCTGTGGCCTTCCCGCTACACAGCGAGCCACAGGGAGGCCGCGTCACTGTCCCCTCTTGCTCTCCACCTTTGCTCCCCCTGCCGCTCTCTGAGTGCCCGCGCCTGGCCCACGTTTCCCTCTGCCTAGAATCCCCACTCCCTTCCTTGCCCACCCAACCCTTCACCCAGCTCTACCACTAGCTGGGCCACTTCCTCTCTGGACCTCAGAACGGGACCCAGGTTCAAGTCTTCGCTCCTCCACCGACAGCCTGGGCAGCCTGGTGAGCATCAGCCCTTCAGGCCTTTGGTTTCTGCATCTGCACAAGAGGTTTCGCTTCTATAGAAATATTGACCGAGAGCCCCTCTGTCACCAACTGTGCTCTGGGAGGGCAGATACAACCCTGAATGAAACGAAGCCCCAGCCCTCCAGGGCTTCAGGTTTTGCTGGAGGAGCTGGAAGACGCCCACTGCAGACAGTTAAGTGAGATGACTCTTCACTGGCTCAGAAGCTGCGTCCGCGGCAGCTGTCCCAGAATCAAGCATAGCGCTCGAGAGGAACTCAGTCAGTAGGCGAATGCCTGAATGCACAGACGGCTTGGCCCCAGTGCTGAGGCTGACTTGATCTCAGCCCTTCTCCAGCAGTGGCTGACCTGGCGTCACCTTTGCACCGGTCCTTGGAGGGAACTCTCTCCGCATAATTTCTGAGCGGTTGGATGGAGACACGTCTAAGTAGACTTCAGGACACTCCTTCTGTGCTGACTTATTAATTCATTCCACAAATGTACGTCAAGGGCAGACCATGTGCCAAAACCCATGCTGGGCCCTCGAGGTTGAGTGGGGTGGAGAGGAGACTCCCAGGTGCCACTGCATGGCAGAAGTTTCTGGATGTGCCCTTCACATTTCACAAGATGCTCTCACATATGGGCATTTCACGGGCTCTTTTTAAGGCATTTTTAAAACTCAGTGTTAGTCGCCCAGTCATGTCCAGCTCTTTGTAAACCCATGGACTGTAGCCTGCCAGGCTCCTCTGTCCATACAATTATCCAGGCAAGAATACTGCAGTGGGTTGCCATTCCCTTCTCCAGGGGATCTTTCCGACCCAGGGATCAAACCCAGGTCCCCTGCATCTCAGGCAGATGCTTTACCGGCTGAGCCACCAGAGAAGCCTGGGTCTGATGAGCTTTTTACAGATAAGGAAATTGAGGCTCCAAGACTATCGGTGATTGCTTGAGAGCCCAGAGCCAGCAGTGACAGCCCCCACGGACGAGCTGAGCCTCCTCATGCTTGGCCCAGAGTTCTGGCCACCGTTAATCACTTTCAGTGTCCCTTTCCCTCAATGACAAGCCTCCACGGCAGCCACGGCTCCTGCCCGTTCTAATAGCCTGGGAGCCGCCGGGAACCTGCTGGTGCTGGGATTTGAACCTGAGCCGGCCTGACTCCCGAGCCCAGGCGCCATCGCTCTTCCAAGTCTAATCAGTTCATTAAAGCCCTTCTTGCAAACGCTCCCTCTCACTGCCCAGCCACAGAGACCTCAGCTGCACCATTTCCAGGAGAGCAAATTCCTTCCCGGCTGGAGAGGAGTTGGGATAATGTAGGCAGGCAATTTAAACAGCTCCAGCAAAATACACCAGTGGTTTTCACTCTCTGCCACTATTACACTTTCCAGCCGCGGCGGGATTGGCCCATAAGTGGGATATCAAGTTTATTACAGCTATTTCCAACCTGTAATTGGTTTTGTGGAACACAAAGAGGAGGAGGTTCGGGGTAGGGGGAGGCGATTCCCCCGACTCCTTTTTTCTTTTCTTCTCTGGTTGATGGCACCCAGGGACATTGGGAGGAGGCTAGAGTTGGAAACTTATTTGTTTTTCAAATTGAAAACCTCTGTCAGCCCCGCAGGCTCTCTCGCTGCTGGCTGGATTCAGTCCGTTTGCCATGCTTTGGTGGCTGCACTTGCAAAATCAACCCAGCCTGGCTGAAGCCAGATGTGCTGGTCGGGGGCAATGGGGGCCCTGGAATGGGGTCAGGCAGCCTTGGGACCCGGGGGCAGCTGCGGAGCCTCGGCTGAGTGGGCAGGGCACGTGGGAGGTGTGGCCTCCAGGGCCAGCTGTTCCAGAATCAGAGGATCTGGGCATTCAGAGTAGAAACGGCCCTCAGAGCTCACCCTACCCCACGCCTCTTCACTGAGCATTTCGGGAAACTGAGGCCTGCAGAGAGGAGAGGTGCAGAGCGATTCAGAGCCCGGGTCTCCGCCGCTGCAGCTGATCATTCAGGGGACCAGTACCAGCCGGGGTTCTTGGTCTTTCCAGATCAATAGAGATTGACTACAGGACAGACAAGAAACTCAGGCAAGGCGTCGCTGGGCCCCTGCTGCATCAGGAGGGAGAGAGAACAAGTCACAGGGGAAGGGGGTGTGAGAACGGCTCCCTCACATGAGCTGAGGGCAGGGGTGTGTCCAGAGGGCTGGCTTGGGTGCCCCCCTGTGGCTTGAGTGCACGAGGGCATGTGGAGGGCCTGCCTTCGCTCCTGGCACCTGATTTTTGCTCCCAGTTCTTTAGAAGTGGCAGCTGGTTTGGGGGGGTTTTTGGTCTTTTGCATCATTTGGTCCAGAATTTGCTCCCGCTGCAGCACGCGTGCAGTTATGTCTAATCCCACAGAGTTCCTTCGTGTTTTTGAGAAGTTTGTCCAGGTGGAAGCACGGCAGCAAAGGGTCCCAGGTCCCGGCCTGTCTCAGAATGACCCCCGAGAGAGAGCGCATCAGGCACACGTGGGTTCTCTCTGGGGCATCGCCACACGGATGGCCCCGCCACCTTCCCCGCAGGGCCTGGTCCCACCAGGAAGCCCCATCCCACCCAGGCATGGCCGCAGCAGGACGTCCTGAGGCAAGTCTGTGTTGTCAAGCAGCAGGGATGGCTCCTCACTTCCTCGTGGGGTCCCCAGTGCCTGGCACGTGGTGCGGATTCAACTCAGATCAGTTGCTCATTTGGGTCCGACTCTCTGCGACCCCATGCACTGCAGCACGCCAGACCTCCCTGTCCATCACCAACTCCCGGAACTTGCTCAAACCCATGTCCACTGAGTCGGTGACGCAATCCAACCATCTCACCCTCTGTCGTCCTCTTCTCCTCCAGCCTTCAATCTTTCCGAGCATCAGCTCATTCGTGTAGCAAATATTTACTGAGTAAGTACCATGAGCCCAGCTCTGAGGGGCAGAGCGTCAGCAGGGTCGATAGAGACCCTGCCCTCACAGAGTGTGTGTTCCAGAAGCAGCTCACATTCAAAGCCTGTTTATTGATTCAGTAAAAATCTGTTGAATGAATGGCTGAACACACAAGCCCGTCTCCCTCTGGAGGAAGGAAACCCCACCCCACACCTCTTTAACTCTCCAACAGCACCTTGTCTGCCCCTGCCAGCTTCGCCGTCCTCTGTCCTGACTTCCTGGTCCCACCTGCCCTGGGCTCTGGGTGACTGTCTTGGAGTCTCTGCGACTAGCCTGCCACCCTGGTCCTTGCTCGGAGCCTCCGCAAGCTCTCTCTCTGGGCTGATGCAATCATACAAGAGTTCAGCCGGGTCCTGGGCCCCTGCCCTCTCTCCCTGCGAGCACAGTCCCCTGCCTTCCATCCTCGGTGCCCACATTGGCTTCCGGCCCCTTCCCCCTGCCCCCCTCCCCAGGGTTGGACCCTTTCTTTCACTGACTGACTTTCTGCGTCCTCTGGCTTTTCAACAAGTGATATTCTGCTCTTTAGCCCGGAAGAGTGAGAAGGGAAAAAGTGGTGACTCAGAAAAGTGTCAGTGTTCATGACAGTAGGTATCTCCACTGAGCACATACCCGGCGGTCTATCCCAGCCTTGTCTCGTTTAATCTTTCCAAAAAGATAAGTCGGGTTGTCCCCATTTTATAGATGTGGGAACTGAGACTTAGGTGCGATAGCTTCATCAAAAGTACTAAGTAGTAGCCAAAAGTCAAGGATTCGACTGATGTGGAGGAAATCAGTCTAGCTTCTTGCTCAAGCCTCCCATAGGCAGGGAGAAGCAGCCCAAGACGAGGTGCTCCGAGAAGAGGGCCCACCTCCTCCAGGAAGACTCCTGTGATTACCCCTTCCTCCAAAAGAAGCCTCGGCTCCTCCGCAGGCCTCAGGTGACACTTGTCTAATGCTTGTTGCTACAGCCACGGTCTCCCTGGCTCTGGCCTCTCACTTGGCCGTGGGCTGCGCTATCTCCCACGGTGCACAGAGTCTGAGAGTGAATTTCGAGTCCGTAACTTCCCTTTAACCTCCCTGAGGCTGAGGGAGACTGGCGAGTCGGCGGCAGGGAGCTGGGGCAGCGGAGGCCTTGGGTGGAAGCAGTGAGTGCTTGTCTCATGCTGCCCCAGGCCAGGGTAGCCACAGCGGCCAGACGCAGCCCCAGAGAAAAAGATGTAAATAAAAGGAAAAGAAAACTGGTGCGTCCTTGAAACTCCCCTGTCCCTCGGCCTGAAACGGCGATTTACGACTCAGATAATTCTCCGGTGTTTTATCTGGGGTGTGTGTGTGGGTACCTGTGAGTGTACGCAGGGTGTGGGTGTCTTTTCCCAGCAATAAAAACCTCAGTCCTGGAAAATAAATTTGAGGAGGCAGTTTTACTGACAGATATTTTTTACCCTGCTTTGTATAATAAAATAAAAAAAAAAAATGGAGTGAAAGTTGAGATTGGGCCGATAAGGGCTGCCGCATTTAGGAGGAGATGAAACAGCAGCACCTGAAGGGAGGCGAGGCTGCGAGTCAAGCGGGCGGGTGCCTTCCACTTTCACGACTTTAGCAGAAAATTCCTCACACCTCCGCTGGCTTCTGGCATTTTCCCTCCGCTGAGGGTAAAGAGAAGGCCGGGGAGGGGGTTTAGTTCATTCACAGCCCTTGGCAGCCTAGTGGGTGGGATGTGAACCCTGATCTGGGAGCCAGCACTCTGCCAAGAGCTCAGTGTGGGGCCTCAGCTGCATCACCTTGCCTCTCCAAGCCTCAGTTTCCTCATCTGCAAAATGGGGAGGTTATGGTCTATTCTGCTGTACGAAAAGGGAAGGACTTCAAGCAGATTTCCCAGCCTTGGATCAGATAATTCTTTGTGTGTGTGGGGCGGGGGGGAGTTGTCCTGTACCTTGTAAGAGGGTTACGGCTTCCCTGCCCCTGGGCTGTGACAACCAAGCCTGGCTCCTGACATTGCCAGATGTCCCCGCGAGGAGGCAGTGACACCGTCTCCCAGTTCAGGGCTCTGGTTTAAGGGCACTTTGCTCCTCTCCCTCCGCCATCTTGATGCCCCGTTTGGGAAACTGGTGAGAGGTGAGGGGAGAGGCCAGAGGCTGGGACAGCCTCCTGACTCACTGCGTGCTGCGTGCTAGTTGCTCAGTCCTGTCTGACCCCTCGTGGCCCCATGGACCGCGGCCCGCCAGGCTCCTCTGCCCGTGGGATTCTCCAGGCAGGAAGACTGGAGGGGGTTGCCATGCCCTCCTCCAGGGGATCTTCCCAACCCAGGGATCGAACCCGCGTCTCTATGTCTCCTGCACTGGGGGGCAGGTTCTTTACCACTAGCACCACCTGGGAAGCCCTGTGCTGCAAGCGCGGTCAAAAAAGCGTGAACCCCCCAGAGAGGAAGCAAGGGAAATGCATGAGCTGTGGATGAGCCTGCAGGAGACGCAGAGGTGTGAGCTCAGCAAGGAGCAGCCTTGTAGTGGCAAGTCTCACTGCCGCCCCTCTCAGGGTCCCGGAGCTCGTGAATGTGTTACCATCACTCTGCACCTCGCCAGCCAGGGCTCCCTGGAGACCCCAGCACTGGTAGAGGACTCCTGCTCTCACGAACTTGCAGTTTCAGGAGGGTGATCCATCCTGGCATTGCTTGCGGCTGGCACACAGCTGGCACTCAATAAGTGCTGGCTGGATTGAACTGAATCTCCATTCTTTAAAGTGTTAGCTGCTCAGTCATGTCTGATTCTTTGCAACCCCATGGGCTGTAGCCCGCCAGGCTTCTCTGTCCATGGTGATTCTCCAGGCAGGAATACTGGAGTGGGCTGCCGTGCCCTCCTGCAGGGGGTCTTCCCGACCCAGGGATCGAACCAGGTCTCCTGCGTTACAGGCAGATTCTTTACTGTCTGAGCTGCAAGGAAGCCCAAAAACCAGCAGCAAAACCACCTTGGCCAGACAGATGTGGCCCACGTCAGCTGGGATCCAGATGTGCCCGGGGTGGCCCAGCTGTGTTGAGGCCGGTCCTCCCAGGGAGGCGGAGGATCCGGTGCTGCCAGGGCAGGCAGCTTTCAGCACCTCCCGCATCCCTGAAGCCCCTTGGAGGAACCCCCTCCCTGGCCGCCACCCTCCCAGCCCCCTCTCCTGCCTCCAGCACACAGAGCCGCAGGGAGTTAATTCCACTTCTCCAGGACCAGGCATGAGGCCTCCCCGTCGCAGGCTGTTAGCGCGGAGCCCAGCTGAGTGGTGAGAGGCTGCAAGCTCCGGTCTATAATAGAGTTGCTGAGACAAGCGGAAAACTGCAGCCGGGTAAACAGATAAATAATTGAAACAGTGACAACACATACCTTGCTGCTTTGTGGAGTAACACTTTCATTAGCGGGGAGCAGCCCGGTCCTGGGGGTGGGGGTGCGGGCGGGCAGGCGGCGGGATCAGGGCACACTGGGCTCTGGCTTTTAATCAGCTGTGAGCAGCTGGGCACTCGAGCAGCCTCTGTCCTCCAGCGGGGGCTTTATTGCCACCTCCCGGGAGCCTCTGCCTTCTGCGGCCTCCGTGTCCCGGTGTAAAATGGGGACCTCGTGCCCGCCCTCCTCGCCTGTGCCAAGGGCAGCCGGAGGCAGGCACGCCCCCCACCGTGTCATCTTCTCCGCATCCCCCCCCGTCAGTCGACTGGGTTCTTCCCAGCCTCCCCCAGGTTCCTCGGTCTCCAGACAAGTCCCTTCAATCAGAAGCAGCTTGTAAACAGAAGCTGAAACTCTGTGCCCTCTCGGCCCTCGGGAGCGCCGACTTCTTTTGCCTACCAGGCGCTCCCTAACGAAGCTCTCATTTCACTGGCTTCACTTGCCCTCCGCCCTAGGTGCTCTGAATAGTCTCCTTTTACTGAGCACACGTCGCTCTTTCCCACGCCAGGGCCTCTGCTGCTGTCCTTTCTGCCTCGAGAGCCCCCCTCCAGGCGCCAGGCTGACTCCCACTCTTGCTTCAGAAGATGACTGAGACATTGCTTCCTTCAGGAAGCCCTCCAGGATTACTCTGTCTCCAGGCTGGGTGCTGCCCCGCCTCTGGACTCCCTTGCTATTCTGGCCCTCCCCCTTGTAGAATTTATCAGAAATTGTTGTCGTTTAGCATTTTTCATACGAGATCTCGGCCCAGGGGGACTGGTTCCCGGCCCCAGTTCCTCTCCTCTCTTCCTGTTCAGCCTGTTGCCCCTTTTCCTCTCTCTTTGGGCAAGGATGGCTTTGGGCCAAACACATTTAGGGTCTGTGCCCCAGGCGGGGCAGCTCCCCAAGCTTTGGTCACCACCTTGGCAAGGCCGATCAGTGGGATCACGGAAGTGGCCTCACCTGGTGCCCTGGGATGAGCCCGAGAGAAGGATGGCCCTGCTCCTGCTGAACCGTCAGGCCTCAGGGAGGGACTTGAGTTCAGAGCCTCAGCCTGCACACCGTCAAGTGGGGATGGACGACCCGGGAGGGTGAGAGCAATGCTCACGATACCTCCCCCAGGGAGTCCCCCCGGGGCTGCCTGCCTCTCCTTGTCTCGGGAGCCCACCCTCTGCCCTGGGAAAGGCGGGGCTGGCTGAGCGCTCACCCCGGCTCCTCTGTGCTGCGTTGCAGGTGACGGATGGCGGCACCATCAAGCAGAAGATCTTCACCTTCGACGCCATGTTCTCCACCAACTTCTCACACATGGAGAGCTACCGCCGGCGCGAGGACTTGGTGTACCAGTCCACGGTCAGGTAAGGGCCGGGGCCCGGGGGGCCGGGGGGCCGCCTCCCCAGCCTTCTCGCTCCCACCCGCGGCGCCTGCAGGCTCGGGGGCGGCGTCTCGGGAGGACCCTCCACGGGCTCGGAAGGCAGAGCTGGGGTTCTGCTGCAGAAGGGGGGCCCCTTCCCGAGGGGGGTCATCCCCTGGAGGAGGGTGAAGGGCAGGGCTCAGGGGGCCGCTCTGCCGCAGGGAGCGGACCCTTCACGTTGGCCTCCCGGGCGCTCCTCCTACAGTCCCGCGAGGTGGGGTTTTCCAAACCCCGTTTCCAGGTGAAGACTGAGGTCCAGAGAGGGTGAGTGAATAACCAAAGGCCACACAGCCAGGAATGCCAGAGACGGGAGCTGGACTGGCTCCACCCGGGTCAGAAGCCCGTGGAACACACTCTGTGTGTTCCCAGGGCTTCCAGCTTGGGAAGGAAAGCAGACCCTGCACAACCAGGCCCCAGGTCCAAGGCAGACCAGGATGGGGAAGGAAGAGCCCCTGGGGGTGGAGATACTTAGTATTTCTGCACCTGCCCCCTTTTCTAGAAGGCTTTAAGGTAGCGGATCCCAGTCCAGGCCCTGCCGCGTTCCAGGCGGGTGGGCCGCACTCCCCTCCCATCTCTCTCTAAAAAGCCCCATTCCTGTTTTGGTGCTCTGATGCTTTATATTCACTGGGTCCCGTTCCCTTTGATCACCTGGTAAACTCATCAGCCTTCAGAACTGAAGTGAGCAGGTCCTGGGGTGTGACACCTTCTTTAGGCAGCCCCTTGCCCCAGCAGAGCTGACCTTCCCCAAAGCCCACGACCGCGGCTCCTCCAGTACACCCCCACCGCCAGAGGGGTCTCACTGCACTAATGAAGAGTAGCTTCAGCCCTGGACATGCACATTTTTGCACACACGCGTGCACGCTTTCTCACATTACATAGCCAAATGCTTTGCCTGGTTGTTGTTTGGTCACTTAAGTTGTGTCCACCCCTTGGCAACCCCATGGACGGCAGCACGCCAGGCTTCCCTGTCCTTCACTATCTCCCAGAGCTTGCTCAGACTCATGTCCGATGAGTTGGCTCTGGCTGGTGGCCAGGCAGGAAGCGGCAGTCTGCTCCCAAGCTAGAGGACAGGCCTGCCCCGTCAGGCCTGGCAGGAGCTGGTGCCTGCTGACCCGCATGCTGCGAGCTGACTTGCGCTATGTTTCGTGGGGTACCTGCCACATCCCTGCTTAATGTCTTATTCCTGACCCACCAGGAGGATAAGGCCCCACTCTCCTTACCCAGGTTTTTCAGAAGGAAGACAAGGTCTCCCCACCACCTTGTATCCTCAGCTCTCAACACGAGGCCCGACACACAGCAGGTGTACAGTGAAATTCGCAAATTGAGCGGATGACCCTAGTACCCTCCTTGGCCCTTTGGGCCTCAGTTTCCCTGTGGGTAAAATCAGAAAGTGGGACAAGAAGATTGCCAAGGGCAGAGTCAGTCTGCAGAGAGAATCTGGCCTGCGGTCCTTCCATGTATGCTTAGGTAAAAACGGAAGGTGGGCGTGCTCCCCTGGAGGACCTTTCTGGGTGCTTCTCTTTGGGCTTCGTGTCAGGAGCTCAGACTGAGCGTTTACTGGGGGAATCTGGTGAGAATGTAGACTCTGGAAAGACGTACAAGCCACCACACAGATGCCTTCATCTGTCTACTCATGATTTCTCCTGCACCCACCTCCAGAAAGAACCTGGGGTCTCTCTAAGCACACCCAAGACAAGCAGGTTTGGGTTCCCAGGTGGCGCTAGTGGTAAAGAGCCCACTGTCGATGCAGGAGTTATAAGAGGCGTGGGTTTGATCCCTGGATCGGGAAGGTCTAAATCCTAAAGCATGGCAACACACTCCAGTACTCTTTCCTGGAGACTTCCTTGGACAGAGGAGCCTGGTGGGGTACAGTCCATGGGGTCGTAAAGAGTCGGACACGACTGAAGCAACTTGGCACGCATACAGGCAAGACAAGCAGGTCACCATCAGAGTGCAGAGAAAAAGGTGAAAACTCATTTTGGAAAAGAAAGTATTCTGGGAGGCACAAATGATTGCACAAGTGAATGTCTGGATCCCCTCCAGGCCTCCCAGAGAGCAGCCCCATCTGCCGCACCCCTGCCTGCTTACCACGGGCTCTGAAACAACAGCCCCCTGCGCCCCATCACTGTCGGTCCCCTACCCACTCCTGACTTCCCACATGGCTCAGCGGCAACGAACCCACCTGCCAACGCAGCCGATGCTGGAGACACCTGTTCGAAAACCCCTGGGTTAGGAAGATCCTCTGGAGGAGGAAATGGCAACCCACTCCAGTATTCCTATCCGGGAAATTCCATAGATAGGGGAACCTGGTGGGCTATACTCCATGGGGTCACAGAGCTGGACACAACTGAGCATTGCGTGCGCGCACACACACACACACACGCATGCACAACTGAGCATGTGTGCACACGCGTGCGCACATGTGTGCACACACACGTGCATACACACTCACACGTGCACACACGCACAACTGAGCATGCATGCACACGCACACACGCGCACGCACGCACACGCACACATGCACACACGCACATGCACGCGCGCGCACGCACACACACACACACACACACATGCACACCTGCTCCTGGAAGTGTGGGCTCCAGAGTAACTCCTTGCATCTGGTTTCTGAGCCAGGAAGGCAACCTAGAGACTGTCCGAACATCCCTGACGCCCTCCATCTCACGCATCCAGATTGCAGCCCTGGTGTCCAAAGGCCTGGTTCAAACCCCAGCTCAGCTACTCCCTGCTGAGTTACCTTTGACCACAAGGACCTTGACCTCTCTCGGCCTGGGTGTCCTCACCTGTTAGACAGGCTTAATATGGTTGGTGTTGACTTAAAAAGGATGCGTAGTGCGCGAGCTCCAAGTTAAGTCTTACTCGGGGCAACGTGGGGGCTGCAGCCCAGTGTCTCAGGCAGCTCTGGGAGACTGTGCCAAAGAGGAGGGGAGGTGATTCTGGTGAAGGCGGTGTTCATGCAATCAAGCACTTATCTTACTGAAGGTTCTCGGCTTGTCACAAGGGGCTGACGTCACCATGAAGGGATTTAGTGTTTTTCTAGATATGAGGAGGTGCAAGGATTGGACTCATGAAATCAGTTCCTGAAAATATCTAACTATTTAAAGGTCCGTTCCACACCCTGGAACACGTGTGTGCTGCGTGTGTGTGAGAGTGCACGAACATGCAAGTGCTCAGCGGCATCTGACTCTTTACGACCCCCTGGACTGTCGCCCACCAGGCTCCTCTGTCCAAGGGGATTCTCCAGGCAAGAATACTAGAGTGGGTAGCCACTTCCTCCTCCAGCGGATCTTTCTAGCCCAGGGATGGAACCCACGCCTCTTGCGTCTCCTGCTCTGGCAGGCGAATTCTTCACCTGCAACACAAAGTGTCTCACTCCTGCTATTCACCCTGAACTCCCCTGAAGGTCAAAGGTCAACAGCTGCAGCTGCACAGGATTCCGTCCCCACAGAGGCAGATGGCAAGTGCCCTTGGCAAGTGCCAAGTTGGCACTGACATTGCCTTAAACAGTTGTCGTGGGGTTTTGGTGAGACTCAAGTCTGATGGCCTGAGTTCTGATCCTGGCTCCTCCAGCCCCTTGTTGCAGTGTAATCTCTCGGAGTGGTAACTCTGTGCCCGAGTTTCCTGGTCTCTGAAAGGGGATGACAACACAAAGAAGCTCCCAGCAGCCCCGTGAGGCTCTCACGAGTGAGTCATCCCTGCAAGTGCAGCCCCAGCCCCTGAGCCGTGCACGTCTGCTGTTAGTGCCTAGGAAAAAGCCTCTGCCTCACCATTAAAATAAAAAGCTGTCATCTTTTTCTTAATCTCATAAAGCTTCCTTACACGCACTCTTTCTCTTAACCATCACTAACGACACCTTGAACGCAGGCAGGTATTGTTGCTATTATTATTTTCTATGGTCCTGATTTTACAGATGAGGTCAAAATTCAGTTCAGGACTCACCCAAGGGTCCCCAACTGGAACAACATCAACTTGGTCAGGCTCCAACCCGTGTCATCCTAGCCCTCCACCATGCAGCCTTCCCTGTTTTACAAATGAGGAAACTGAGGCCCGGAGGGGAGGAGACTCGTCCAGGGTCACAGACACAGCACAGCCGTGGCGGGGCTCGCTTCTTCCCCAGGCTTCTCCCAGGACCTCAGGCACCAGGGGGGGTCTCCCAGGCCGAGAGCAGCAGGGCAGGGGGCCACGGGGAAGGGAAGGAAGGAGCAGAGCCTCTCGGGCCTGGTCTGATCGTGGAGTCGAGGCCACAGAGCAGCTGTGTTGGCGAATCTGCTCCTCAGCCTGCAGGGCTCGTTTGGGCTGGCAAGGGGCACGGGACTCTGCATTCACATATAAATGAAGATATTTGCAAATTAATGCATCTCATCTAGAGAGAGTCCCAGCTGCACAGCTGTCTGGGCCGCTTCCTTTCCAGCAGGGAGAGCGGGGTCAGAAGAGGCTGAGAAGATGAACCAGAGTTGGCAGAGAGCAGTTTCTGGGCGGCCAGGGGAGTCCTAGGGACTCCCAGAGCTTCTCTCGCCACTGGTGGGGGGCCCCGAGTGGTGAGAGTTGGGTGGGGTGCCAGGGCTTCTGTCCCAGGTGGGGGTGCAGGTGTAGGACTTCAGTTCATGATCTCTTGGGCAGGTCACTGTCCTTCCCAGGACCACCCCCCCCCACCCCAAGATTCCATCTATCACATGTCTTTCTAGTTCAAAGCCTCAGAGCCCAGAACTTCCAGCTTGGAACTGACAGCAATTTATCCCTTCAAAGAAAAGAAAGAAAGAAAGTGAAGTCACTCAGTCATGTCCACTCTTTGCGACCCCGTGGACTATAGCCTATCAGCCTCCTCCATCCATGGGAGTCTCCAGGCAGGAATACTGGAGTGGGTTGCCATTTCCTTCTCCAGGAGATCTTTCCAACCCAGCGATTGAACCCGGGTCTCCCGCATTGTAGGCAGACACTTTACTGTCTGAGCCACCAGGGAAGTCCAAGGGATATTTAATTGAGCACCTACTAAGAGCTGGCATGATGCAAGGTGCTGGGGATCCAGCGAGGAACGAGAAAGAGTGGCCTTCACACTCTCATGGGGAAGACCCGGCGGAAACTAGACGCAAGATCACTATAAATGCATCGTGACAAGCTCTGCAAAGACACGGGGCCGCTTGCAGGGTCAGGAGGAGTAAGGTGCTGGGGGGCCAGGCAGAGCCTCCCAGGATGGGCGCCCTGGGCTGAGACCCGTGGGCTGGGCAGGAGACGTCGGTGGTGGGCCGAGGCGGGTGTTCAGACGCTGGAGCCCAAGTGCCAGGGCGTCTGGGGACAGCCTGGCCGATGACCGACGGGCGGTGTTGCACGCAGCACCACCCCCCTTGCACCTCGGGGCAGCTATTCCCACGCGTCTTCCCTGCTGCCCACATGTTCCCCAGCTGGACCGGGGCTCAGCTTCTCCCTGGAATAAGCTCCAAGAGGCATCTGTGTCACCTGCCTTCCCCCTCCATCCCCACTCTAGGTCCAGCCTCCCAAATAAGCCATCAGCTCCCAGTCAACTCCTTGATTCCGGTTCTGCCTCTCAGGGGCCGCTAAGTGGGGACAGAGGATGTGGGCGACAGTCCCACCTGCTGGCCTCCTGCACGCCCACCGTCCTCCCCACCTGTCCTCCCGGCCCCGGCCTCAGGCCCCATTCACCTGTGCCATCAGCCAGGCCCAGGCGGACAGGTGGGTGGCTTCCCCTTCCAACGGGGGATCGTGTGGGCAAAGCACGTTAATCCCTGCAGTGAGTGGCCGTCCCCAGATGGCAGTCCTGACCTTGGAGGTCCGGGTGAAGCCCAGTGAGCCTTCCCCGCCCGTGCTTCCCCCTCCACAGGGCGCCCCCTCCATTCCCCGAAGCCGTCTGCAGTCCCTGTCCCATGCCATCAGCCCGGGGTGTCTCCAAGAACACCGAACAGGCTTCACCGGCCCTCTTTTGTCCATGACGGAAATCTAGGCTCCAGGGGTCAAGAGTGTGCCCTCCCCATGCCTGGCCCGCCAAGGCCCTACTCATCCTTCAGTTTCAGCTGAAATGCTGCTTCCTCCAGGAAGCCCTTCCTGACTGCTCAGGCTGGGGCAGCTCCCCAGCGCCTTTCCACCCTCACCCCACCCGCCCCACTCCCTGCCCCCACACTGGGTATTCAAAGTGCCTCCTGCGCTTGACCAGCAGTCCCATGAGGACAGGGATTGGGGGTGATGTTTTCACGGCTGTCTCCCCAGCCCCCAGCCCAGCATTCCCTGCACAATTTGTAGATAATTGTGGAGTGGATGAGTTAGTGGTGGAAGGCGGGGTGGATGTCTTCCACGGATGCTCTCCCTGCTGTGGAATAAACTTAGGAAGATGGAATTCAGGCTTCCGCACCTTTCCCCAACACGGGCATCATTTATTTATCACAAAGGAATCGAGCAATTGCTGCATGTCAGGGATGGTGCTGGGGATAAGATGGTGAACGAGACATAATCAGATCTGCTCTGGTGAGCCTTGCAATACAGGGGGTGAGAAGAGACAGATGGTAAAAATGTGTTTGAAAGAATAAGGAGAAATATCTACAGTTGGTGATGCCTGTGTGAAGGCAATAAGGGAAGGGGATGGAGATGATGCGAGTCAGGGAATACGTGAGGCGGGAGCACGCTACAGGGTTTCTCACGGGAGATGATGCCCGAGCAGGGATCTCTAGGGTAAAGGAAGCCAGACAGATGGGGTGGAGGTCGGGAGGGCATCTCAGGTCAAAGGTGTGGCAAGTGCAAAGGCCCTGAGGCGAGAAAGAGCTTGGCGAGCTGCCAGAGGACCAGCGTGGCCAGAGTTCAGGAGCACGGAGACACATCGGCCTTTCTTCTCCGCGACCTGGAAGCCAGTGGAGGTCAGGGTCCCACGTGGTGTGTGTCGTGTGAAGCTCGCCCTGGTTGCCAGGCGGAGGGTGAGTTGGAGGTTCCAGGAGAGGAAGACAGTGCCTTCTGTAGAGGAGTCTGGGGAGGGAGAGCCGTCTCTTCTGAGGTCTCAGGACTGAAATTCCAAATCTGAGCTAAGTTAGGAGAGGGAGCAGGACTCTCGCCTCGGGCTGGCCAGGGCCAGGAGGCGGAGGTGGGACTGGGAGCCAGCCCTCCCCCTGGGGTCTGATGTCCATTCCCCAGGAACAGGTTACCAAGCACCGGTCCCAGAGCCGCATCCTCCCAGCCGCTCAAAGCCGCAGGAGGCTGAGAACAGCTGGGAAGGTGGAGCAGAGCTGGGGGCTTGGCGCTGGATGTGAGAGCAAGCTACACCTTCTGATTCATATTTATCGGGGGAGGGGGAGGCGTGGGAGACAACGGGTAAACGGAAGGAGAGCCGGGAGGATTGAGGGTGCGGGAGGAATGCCGCTTCCTTTATTATGCGGGGAGCCATGTGTTCACGTAGCCCGTCGGTAGCTGGTAGCTCGTATTGAGCATTTGCGGCGTTCCCGGCGCGGACCCGGGGGCGCGGTGCTCAGCGGCGGGCACGAGGCAGCCTCCGCCTCCGTGAGCTTAAAGCCTGCTCCCCCGCCCCCACCCCCACGAGCCTGTGATCTCCTCGAGGCTCTGCTCCCTCCTTTTCATCTCAGTGACCCCAGAGCCTACTTGGCATTTAGAGAGAACTATAAATATTTGTGGGATGAAAGAAAGAGGAGAGAAAACATGGAGATAAATAGCGAGCAGTTCAGGTGGTCAGGTGGTGGCCGTCGCGGGGAGCGTGCAGATGTAATGTGGTGATGAATCAGAGATGGGGAGACCGGGCGAACCACCGAGAAGGGTAGGCTTTTTAGACAAAGGAGCCCAGGAGGCCACAGGTGGAGGCCACAGCGTGTGCAAAGGCCCGGAGGCAGGGAGGGGAGGGCTGATGTCGTAGTGAGGTTTCTCTGCCTGGGCAGACGGAGGTTCCAAAGTCTCAGCTCTCTGGAATCTGCTCAAAGGAAAAAATGGAGCTGGTTTTTAAATAGACGCAGTCACTGTCGGGTCCAAAGAGAAGAGAGGGGTTTGCTTCCCTTTGAAGTGTTCAGGGTCCCTTCTGTAGTGTCTGCCGTTAGCAGGCTGGGCAAGCTCCTCCTCCGCTGTTGGTACCAAGAAAAGTGCGCTTTGCCCCTTGGTGATTTGCAAGAGTGAATTCCGCAGCTCGCCTCCCTCTGCGCGTTATCAGGGACCACACATCATTGTCTCAAGGACATTCAGAACCCGTGCTACTTGTCCAGGAGATGGTCCTTCATTTCTTCATTCATTCAAGCACTCAGCAAACACACGCTGGATCCCTGTTATGTGGCAGGCTGCCCTACTGTGCGCTGGGAGAGCAGGTGAACTCAGACCCTGCCCATTCAGTCGTCAAGGTCACGTCTAGTCCTTGGCCTGCAGACCCACGCCTCCCTCCCACCCCGAAATCTCCCATCCAGGAATTCGAACGAGCCAGAGTGATGTTTCAAGGAGAACCTTGAGCCGCTTCAACACTCATGTTTCATAACAGCTGCCTCTGAGCCTCATCAGAGTTGAACACCCCAGGTCTCCAGCCCCAAGGAGCAGCCGGGTCCCCACATCAAACCCAGGGATTATTTTAGGAGTGGGGGCTGCAGCCCGCCTCCCAGGGAATTTTCAGCCGAGTCCACTCCTCTCAGCCCAACCCAAGGAGAGGCTGCCTGTTACCTCGCCTGAGCGCAACAAACCCTCGGTGGTGGTGACGGTGTCTGCACCACGGGCTGATCAGCACTCCACCTGCATTAGGGTCGCCTTGGGAGTTGCTTAAAAATATCAATTCCTGGGCCCCACCAAGATGCCTGGAGCAAGGCCTGGGGAAGCAGTCTTTTAAAAAGTCTTCCAGGTAAAAGATGTTGGCAGCGAGGGTGGAAAGCTATGATACACACAGCTCCTTCCACCTGCTCCGATGTAGGAGGCCAGAGAATTCCCGGGGAAGCAGCTTTAGAATTAGCTGCTGCAGATAACTGTAGTTGCTGCCGGCAGCCTTGGGCGACAATGTCCTAAAGCCCCCAGGGGCAAGACTTGTTTGGATTAAAGATGACACAATAGCTGGAGCAGTCCAGGGTGTCCTCCCAGGCACCAGCCATTTCCAGAGCCTCAGGGGTCCTCACCCCCAAATACCACGAGCTGTCCGTCGGAAGACTGAAGACAGAAGTTTCTCAGGCAGTGGGGCCTTGACTGGGGGTGGGGCCCAGGAACAAGGTATTCTTGCTATAGCTTCCCGGGATTTACCCAAAGGTGGAGGGAACCCACGTTTCCTGAGCCAGAGCTTTCAGTGGACCCCATGCCAGACCTCCCACCCTCAGGGCATCCGGCAGAGCAGAGTTCTGGCCCCGCCCTCTGTGTCAGGCCACGGGGAGTGCTCTTCAGGGATGCCCGCTCTCAGCCACCCCTCCCGGGTCCCGTCTCTCAGAGCTGGCCTCTCCCTTCTTGGTCTCTAGATCCTCGGCGCCTGACACAGGGGCTGGGACAAGAGCCCAGGGCCTCCGTAAACGTTTCCTGAATCAATAGGCTGACAGGTTATCCAGATATGGAGTTATCATTTTAGACAGTCAGCAAACCCTTTTTTCCCATCCATCATCATGTCTAACCACTGCAACCATCTCATGGAGCGCAGACCTCAGGCTCACCGGATCCTGTTTGTATAGATGATGACACGAAAGAACAGAGAGGGACGGTCACTTGTCCAAGGGCACACAGCTTGTGCATGGGGGAGCCTGAGTTCCCACCCAAGCTGTGGCATTCTCGGGGGCCCTGGAGCCACAGTAGGCCTCCTAGGCCATCAAGCACAGGCTCAGTTATGAGTGACCAGCCCATGCCAGGCCCCCTGGCAGGCGCTGGAGATTCAAGCGACTTAGTGAGGGTGGGTGACCTGTGTCTTCATCCCGACACGCACACGCATGAGGTCACACACGCACGCTGGCATACAGTGGGTCTGCGGTCCCAGCCGCTTGATGCCTTCAGGTAGGAAACTGCCAGGGTTAGTTATCACCTTGAAACTAGACGCTGCCTGGCAGTTCCTGGCCCCTCGACACCCTGGCCGAGGAGACCGACTGACGCCCGATCCTGGCCCCAGAAGTGCGACTCCCAGGTCTGCTCGGCTGCCTCCGCCGGCGGCATCAGTTCCGTGGAGCGGCTGGGAAGTCCATTTAGGCAAACACGCCTCCGCCGCTGCGCCCACATCCCCGCTGAGCGTGACAGCGCCCCCAGCCCGCCCTGCTTTCCCCTCCGCCACTGCTCCTGGCGCTGACACGGGTCTCCCCTCCACTCCGCCAGCGGCCGTCTGGCCTTCTTCACCTTTCTGAAGCCCAGCCCTCCCCAGCCCTGTTGCCCCTGCGCAGAGTCGATGCTACCCACGGTTCTCCAGGAGCAGCCTGTGCGTGGCATTCAGCTCTTCTCAGCCCAGGTGGCAATCATCCGCTCACACAAACCTGCCCTCCCTGCCCAGCCGGGGCGGGCCAGCATCGCTAGCACATGGTGGAGCTCAGGATGCTGCGAAGGCCCGTTCCTGCCTCCCTTCGCTTCCCACCAGTGAAGGCTGATCTTCTCGTTTCTTGAATTTCCGTCTTTTTTTCTGCTTCCGTGGCTTTCCTTTCTTAGCATGACCTCCTCTTCTTTACTTCAGCTCCCCTTCCCTCTCTCCGCGCCTGGGGCCTTGCCCTCCCATTCTCTGCACTTGGAGGTACAGGGGCGCGCGCAGGCACAGGGGCGCGCACGCAGGCACAGGGGCGCGCACGCAGGCAGAATACATGTCCCTCTCCTCTCCCTGCACGCCTTGCCTCTCTTGGCTTGGAGCCCCTCTGGGGCCCCAGAATCTCCCCAGCTGCACAGACCCTGGGTCCCAAGGCTCCGGTGGGCCCCCACCCACCCTGGGGTTGCAGGTCAGGGGTGCTTACCTGGGATTGGGTCTTGGATTAGTGGAGACCTTAGACGCAGTGACCGAGGTGGATGTACTCTTTGAGCCCACAGTTGGCACAGATCAGCGTGCTGCACCGACCTGCCCTCATTCTCTGTTTGTCCCCGGCCCACTAGACACCCCTGGGACCCCCAGAACGCACCCTTCTCACCAGGTTCGCTCCTGGGGAGGGAGGTGCTTGCACAGCTGTCTGCTGCCCTCTGGTGATACACTGGGGTATTGCAAGGAGGGGGCCCCTACCTCTGCTGCCCCCCACCCCCGCCCCACCCCCAATCGGCGAGGATGGGTCTTGTCTCTCAAGACAAGGAACCTCCTTCCTTCACCTCTAGGACCTCAGTGTCCAACACAAGGTCTCAGCAGAGATCTGTTAGATTGATGCAGTGAGGTGAAGTCACTCAGTCGTGTCCGACTCTGCGACCCCATGGACTGTGGCCCACCAGGCTCCCCTGGCCACAGGATTCTCCAGGCAAGAACACTGGAGTGAGTCACCATGCCCTTCTCCAGGGGATCTTCCAGACCCAGGAGTCAAACCCGGGTCTCCTGCATTGCAGGTGGACGCTTCACCGTCTGAGCCAGCAGGGAAGCTAACAGGTTATCTAAATGTGGAATTATTTCAAACGGCCAGCACAACTTTCCCGTCCATCATTATGTTGAACCCTATGGAGTATAGATCTCAGACCCTCTCTATGGGGACCAAGCTCAGCGCGGAGAAGGGGAGTGACTATCCCAAGAGCTGGGAGAACTTCCCTATCTTGCAGAACCTTCCCCCTCAGGGGGACTCCCCAGGCAACGGGGCTGAGCCCCTGTGCCAATGGGACCTGGGCCAGGGGCGGGGTGGGGGAGAGAAGGGTAAGAGAGTGGGGAAAGTGAAAGTGTTAGTCACTCAGCCGTGTCTGACTGTGACCCCACGGACTGTAGCCCACCAGGCTCCTCTGTCGATGGGATTCTCCAGGCAAGAACACCAGAGTCTAGCTAGTCCCTTCCTCAGGGGGTTTTCCCAAACCAGGGATTGAACCCAGGTCTCCTGCATTGTGGGCAGATTCTTTATCATCTGAGCCACCAGAATCTGGACAGGGCAGGCTTTGGCAATTTGCCTTTTACCAGGGGCCTTTCAGAGACAGTATCTTCATCCAGAATCAGCCCCGAGGAATTGCAGGCCCAGCATCAGGCAGCACCCTTGGGGGTGGGGTGTGGACAAAATGAGGTTCTGGCGACGGGTTGCACGTATCACGGTCAGGGCTTGACCTAAGTATTCATTCGCCATTTAACAATGTTTCTTAACTGAGGACCTCAGTGGACAAGGGTGAACAAGGCAGGTGAGAACCTCGTCCCCGTGGAGCTGACATCCCTGGGGTCTTGCCGGAAGCACAGGGTGACAGGGTGCTCCTGGATGCCTGGATGGCAAGAGGAAGCAGCCACGCCAAGGCCAGGGAGTGAGGACTCTGGCAGAGGGGAAGACAAGGGCCCGGGCTGGGAACAAGCTCCGAGTGACAAGGAGAGTGGAAACGACCCCAGAGAGGCTGGGGTTGACGAGCCCCACGAGGAGCTCGGAGACCGAGGAGGAGTCAGCAGTGGCCCCATCTCAGGAGCAGCCTCTTGAACCTGACCTTGCCCAGCAGCCTCTTGTTCCAAAGCAGATTCTCATTCTGCGGGCCTGGGGGTGGGGCTTAGAGCCCATGGCTCCGATCACCCCCCGGATGAGGCCAGTGCTGGCATCCATGGTCCACGTCAAGAACATCTGGGGACTTGACACACTCCTGCTGCCCAGGCCACGCCCCACTGGTCAAGTCAGAACTCTACGGGCTGGGGGGGGAGGTGGTGGGGTGGGACACAACCCAGGCCTCAGTTGTTCAAAGCCCCTAAGGTGATTCCAACAGGCAGGCAGGCTTGAGAACTGCTGCTGTAGAACATTCTGGGTCATGAGAGTCTGACTTGTATACTGGAGGCCACGAGGACCCCTCGAGCTTGATCTTGCCTCTATATCTGTGTTGTTGAAAGATTTGCTTTAGCTATTGGCGAGGTCGTGAAAGCGGAGGCTGGGAGCCCCAGGAGGAGAGGTGGTGATGAGCTGGCTGGGGTGGGGGCGGGAGGAAGGGACGGGCGAAGAGTGAGCAGGACTCACGGACAGACCGGAAGTGGGGGGACATCGCAAGAGAGGAGCTGGCTCTGGCGTCTGGGGCCAAGACCCCGCATTGCAGTGAAGGGGCTCCTTCCTGCAGCGTGAGGACAGGCAGACCAGCTAGGGCTGTGTGTTGGGTGCAAAATTCAGTTCTGATAGGACCAGGTTGACACGTCTGTTACGACTTCCCTGTGGCTCAAATGGTAAAGCATCTGCCTGCAGTGCAGGAGACCCTGGTTCGATCCCTGCGTTGGGAAGCTCCCCTGGAGGAGGGCATGGCAACTCCAGTACTCTTGCCTGGAGAACCCCATGGACAGAGGAGCCCAGCAGGCTACAGTCCATGGGGTCGCGAAGAGTCAGACACGACTGAGCGACCGACACACACACAGCAGACAGGCCTGTTAGACACCAGAGCAGAGACGGCAAGAAGGTCACTGAAAACGAAGGACAAGGCGGAGGGTCTGGCCCACAGATGTAACTATGGGAGCCGCCAACACAGACACCAGTCCAAGTCACTGTCATAGTCACCTCCCAGGGTCGGGACAGATCTGCAGGAGCTAGGCTACACTTCCAACCGACCTCATTCTCCAGATGAGAAAACCAAGATCAGAGACTGTGGATGGAGTCCCTAAGGTCACACAGCACTTCAGCTGCGAAGCCAGAATCCAACCTCTGACGCCCGAAGGGGAGTCATTTCCACGCCACAGAGCTCAGGGCAACTTCCCCCGGCCCGCAGCCCGTGGACAGAGTGGCTGAGATGACAAATACTATATCCGCAGTCAGAACCAGAGCTGCTGGAAATTATCTGCACACACACGTACCCACACACACAGACACTCACATACATATTATCCTCTTTCTTCTAAGTAAAAAACAATCAGTAACCCAAATGTCAGCTTTATGACTAATTACACAACTACTTTATTGCTGGTATTAAAAAAATTGAAAGCCAAAAATGTCCAGGAAAGACTTAATTTAGTAAACAGTTCAGAACAAAGTATCTGTCACCATGGTATTTCTTCACATTAGAATTTGCTCCGGGTGATTCAAAGCTCCCCTTTAATATATTACTGTGGTCTAATAAAGTTCCCAGGCTCTGGGAGAATCTTCTTGGCCTCAGAAGGTAATTGTTTCAGGAGGTGAGGATTGGGTGGAATGAGTGGTAGAGGGGGAGCCTTGCTGGGCCTAAGGGTTCTGGAAGAGCTTGGCTGGGAGCAGGCCGGAGACATGAGCACGCATTTCATCAATGGATGAATGAAAGTGAGTGTGGGGAGGTGTAACTCCCAGCTGGATCACTAGCTTGCTGCAAAGCTAGTCTTAGTTCAGGAGAAGGGGTCACCTAAAACTTGGCCACTGGTAGATACAAAGGAGAAAATGTCAGTGGGCTGTTAGCCTTTTGTGCAAAATTAGCAGTTGTCACCTCCAAACTGAAGTGAAAGTCGCTCAGTCATGTCTGACTCTTTGCACCCCCATGAACTATATAGTCCATGGAAGTCTCCAGGGCAGAATACTGAAATGGGTAGCCATTCCCTTCTCCAGGGGATCTTCCCAACCCAGGGATCAAACCCAGGTCTCTGGCATTGCAAGCAGATTCTTTACCAGCTAAGCCACAAAGTCGCCTCCAAACCAAATGATAAAGACTGACATGATGGAGCTGTACCACATAAGGCTGCAGAGCGTTTTTCTCATTTTACACGAAGCAGAGAGGCACCCAGAGGAGTTGGGGGAGACCACACAGCCCGTGAGCTATCTGCAGTGGAGAGGCTGCTTCTGACGACCAGTGTCCTCCCCAGCTTCAAATGCCTTCCGTCCTCGGCGGAAGGAGCCCCCATCCTGACCCCACTCCCTCTCACCCCTTTGCTCCTGGTTGCCTTTCACAGCGTTGACTGCTATCCGTCTGCCCAGCATTGAGGCCAGAGCCCAGGGGTGTAGTCCTGAGTCTGCAACGAAGTTGTGATGTGGCTTGGCCAGTCACTCAACTTCCCAGAGCCTCCATCCCCTTTTTTCCCCTGATGCCCTTCCTGGCCATAACGCTGTCCCCTCCGTGCCCCCTGCACTAACAGGGGAACAGGCAATGGACCTGGGCTAGGCACCGGGGGACAGATGCCCAGAGGTTACGACACGCGAACCAGCCCAGTGCCCACTGGGTTCTGTGTATTCACGTTTGGATTCTCCAGGGAGCGCAGCTAGTCCACGCTATGGCAATTTCCTCATGAGCTGGGCTGACACTCCTAATTATTATTTGGAGAGGTTTGGGGAGGCTCAGTTAATTGATTACATATTTCCTTCCTTGACAGGGCATTTATTCGGGCAGGTCTTTTTTTTCCCTCTCTCTTCACCTGCTAGGTTAATGTTCCTGGGCATCGTGAGTGTTTTGTGGGGGCCATGGGACTAAAGCCGGTCATAACTCTCCCCCTTGCTCAGCAAGCCTGCCAGGGGCTTTCGAGCACTTTAATTTAACTTCCCGGGATTTTTGCTTCCCCCACGAGAGCGATGCTATAGACACAGCCCTGGGATCTGAGAACTAACAAAAATGCCAACTCCAGGGTTTACCAGGCTCGTAGTCTGCGCCATGCCCTGCTGGAAGTGCTTTACACACACTGGCTCCTAAATCCCCGCAATGTTGGGGCTCTTACCCCACTGGTGGCTGCAAAGATGCAACACACAGAGGGTATGTGATTCGCCCAAGGTCACACAGCCAGCAAGCGGCCGAGCCGGGATTTAAACCTACCAGCTACGCGAGAGGTCAGAAGCAGAACACAGACTCAGCTCTCTAAGTGCTCCGGCAGTCTCGGGACACGGGGGTACAGGACCCCACTCTTGACTGGGATGCGGGTAGATATGTGGCTCTGGGCCACCTCTGCCCGACGCGCTCCTTGGTGACACTGAGCAGGGTTTGGAGCCTCAGCTTATTCTCTGGTAAGAGAAGACTGAAGATTCCAGCCTGAGCTGTGGTGAGGGGCGGTAGGAACTCTTGCATCATTTCTGAGCCCCTTGGATGAGCCAGGTGCCGCGTTAAGAAGAGCAGGATGACGCGATCCCAGAATAAAGATCCCTCACCTCTTCCAAAGGGAGGGCTATTTGCTGAGCACCAACATGGTTTAAGGGGTTCCCTGGTGGCTCAGATGGTAAAGAATCTGCCTGCAACGCGGGAGACCCTGGTTTTAATTCCTGGGTCGGGAAGATCCCCTGGAGAAGGGATAGGCTACCCACTCCAGTATTCTTGAGCTTCCCTGGTGGCTCAGCTGGTAGAGAATCTGCCTGCAACGTGGGAGACTCCGGTTCAATTCCTGGGTCGGGAAGATCCCCTGGAGAAGGGAAAGACTACCCACTCCAGTATTCTGGCCTGGAGAATCCCACGGACTGTGTATAGTCCATTGGGCCGCAAGGAGTCGGACATGCCTGAGCAATGTTCACGTTTTAAACACTTTTCGGGCACTGTGCCCTTCCAGCCTCGCAGCATCCTGTGAGGTGAACTGAGCCCCTTGTCCCATCTTACAGGTGTGGGAGCAGAGGCCCAGAAAGACATAAAGAGACAGTTGCAGGGACTTCCCTGGTGCTTTAGTGGTTCAGACTTCCTGCTTCCAGTGCAAGGGGCACAGGTTTGATACCTAGTCAAGAAACTAAGATCCCACATGCTGCGCAGCCAAGAAAATAGTTTGCAAATAAATAAAACAGCACGAATTGAATAGCGTTGTAAAGATGAGGTCATTTTCTAAAGAGAGAGAGGGCTGCAGCGCAGTGCACAGAGCTCTGGGACGGACCGTGGGGTCCAGGGCAGGTGGGTGGGGCCTTTCCATGCCCAGGAGTCCACGCGCCCAGGTCGCAGCGTGGGTGTATGAGGGCCTCCTGGGGCTGGGGCTGGGGCCGCGGTGCCCACTTTGGGAGCTCTTCCCTGTGGGGTCAGAGGCCAGGACCCAGCGCCCCCATGTGTGTGCTTTGCCCTGTTGCCATCCTCACTGACCAAACCAGCCTGGCCACCCAGAGCCCTGCCCTCCACCCTCAACGCCCTGTTGCCCACTTCCCCCAGGGGCATGAACCCCCGTTTTCTGGCTTGATGTGAATGTGGTGGGAAGGCAGAGGGATGGCCCAGATGACCCTAAGAGGTCTATGGGACAAGCAAGGTCCAAACCCAATCCCAGGACCGGTGCCACCTGCAGGGACGGATCGAGGACTTTAAGCGGCAGCTGGGGATGGCCAGAGCTCGGGCCCACGTGCTCGGGAACGCTGCCTGGAGCTGTCCTCGCAGGACCCTGCTGGTGCCTGCTGTGCACACTCACCCTGGCTCACACTCACTCACACTTGCCCTGCCACGGGGAGGAGCTGCGGCCGAGCGGGACCTGGACTCTGCTGCCCCCTGCTTCTCCCCTCCAGAGTCACCGAGAAAGAACAGGAGGTGCCCGTATGGGGTCTCTCTGGGTGTCTGATTCCCTCAAAGGGATCCCGAGCAGAAAGGTGACCTTTTGCTTTCATCTTTGTGGCTGCCAATGGTAATAACACCAGCTCATGATTACAGCAAACGTTTGTCTGGGCTTACTATGTGCCAAGTGAAAACTCACAACTACGGAGGAGATAACCGCTATTAGTCCCATTTTACAGATGGGAAAACTGAGGGGCCTAGTGATTCGATTCCTTACCCCAGGTTACGTGTGTAGCAAGGGCCAGAGCCAGGACTTGAGCCGAGCAGTCTGCAGCCAGAGCACCTTTCCTTCACTGGACCTCAGCCCCTCCAGTCACGAAGGGCCTGGAAGTTCATTCCCTGTTTGTAGCCGGAGCCGGGGGAGTCTGCAGTCAAGCGGGCTGGAGTCGGGGGCCCAGGCCTGCTCTGTGGAGCTGTGGGAGCTTGGGCGGAGCACTCTGCCTCTCTGAGCCCCTGCGCCGCACTCTTCCGTGGTGCCTGGTTCTCCCCCAGGCGGCCGTTCTCGTCACTGCCTCTGACGGGCTGCTGAAAGCCGGCCTTCTGTGCCTCCCGATGTACCAGCAGAGGCAGCCCAGCCACGAGGCCGGGAGGTGCTGAGGTCTGACAGGGAGACCCCAGGGCGCCCCGGGAGGGATGGGGCTGGTGGGACTAGAGCGGCGCAGGGCCCAGCAGCGCGAGCTGGCAGGGGAGAGGGGAGGAGAGACGGCGGGGCTGCCTCTGCGCCATCAGCTCTCCCCGCTCGCGGAGGCTGTGATGTCAGCTCGGGAGATCTGGGGCGGGGACGGGCAGGCGAGCCCCTCCAGCTGCTCCAGCGGCTGCGGGACGGCGGGGGTGGGGGCGTCTCCTGGACTCGTCGTAAAGCCTCTTTAGACACCAGTAAGTGCGCCCCTAGCCTACTCACGGCTGCCTGGCCTCCTCCGCTGCTCAAACTCATCAACCCTCGCTGCTCCACACTCCCAGCCTCTTAGAGACCAAGACAGCCAACTCCAGGTGCCTCTGTGTGGCTTCTGAGGCTCTCCTCGGGGAGGGGTCGCCAGCCGCTTACTGCCCTTGTACATCAGGGTATAACATACATGCAGGAGACTGGGGTTCGATCCCTGGGTCGGGAAGATCCCCTGGAGAAGGGAATGGCAACCCACTCCAGTACTCTTGCCTGGAGATTTCCATGGACACAGCAGTCCATGGGGTCACAAAGAGTCGGACTCAACTGAGTGACTAACACTTTCACTTTCATAGCACATGCACAGGAAAGGGCTTCATCTCCTCTCTAGCTTAGGGAATTGTTCAGTTCAGTTCAGTTCAGTCCCTCAGTCGTGTCCGACTCTTTGCGACCCCATGAATCGCAGCACACCAGGCCTCCCTGTCCATCACCAACTCCCGGAGTTCACTCAGACTCGGGCCCATCGAGTCCGTGATGCCATCCAGCCATCTCATCCTCGGTTGTCCCCTTCTCCTGCCACACAAGTACACACCCTGCTGCCCACCCACCACCCAGATCAGGATATAAAGCACTTCCAGCATCCCTTGAGCTTTCTTTCCACAAGAGGAAAACGTGATTCTGACTTCTAAATCAACTGAGACTAGCTTTTCTTCTTTGCTCTGCGCACAAATAGAATCGTGCTTTCTGCGTTTGGCTCCTTTCTCTCAGCCCATCTGGGCGGGTTGCCTCTGGCGGCGCACGGCAGCGAGCCGTCACTTTCCACTGCTGTGTAGCACTCCACTGCCTCGATCGGTGTGTTCATTTACCCATTCTCCCACAGAGCGGTGTTGAGGGCAGTTGTTTCAAATTTGTCACAGTGACAAGGGAAGTCACTTGTAACTTGAGTGTCATTTCTTTCGGGGTGTCCGTGAGGCGCTTCAGTAAGGCAGATGTTCAGCAGGATTGAGGCTGCCCATACGGGTTTGCTCAAGTTACGGTAACAAAATACTACTAGCTGGATGTCTTGAAAAATCCGAAGTTAATTCTCACATAATTCTAGAGGCTGGACATCTGAAATCAAGGTGTCCCCGGGGCCTTTGTTAGGAATAATAAAGCTGCAGCATAAGGACCGCTTCAGACAGAAGGTGAGATGACGCAGCCCCCCTGGAGCTGCCACTTCCTGGTGGTGGGACCCTCGGCAAATCACTGCCTCTCTGCCCCTCAGCTTCCCCATCTCCAAAGTGGGGATGGCGACAGTGGCGCCCACCTTTCAGAGTGCTGGTGCGGGTTAGATGAGTTAGAGCTGGCTCGGTGTGCACGAGAGAGGCGGGGAGTGGTGACTGTGTGCTCAGCACCTCACATGGACGTTGGTCTCTGTCACGTTCATCCAGCACCATCTGTCACACACCTGCGGCAAGCCAGGCCCGGTGCTGGGCCCTGGGGAGACAGTGGTGAGGACTCTAGGGAGGCATTCTTATTGCTCCCGTTTTACAGGTGGGAAAACTGAGCCCGCGATAGGCTAAGGACTTGAGGCCACATAGCGAGAAAGCAGAGAAGCTGGTACCTGAGACCAGACAGTCTGTACTCTGGACCACTGTCCTTTATTGCCTTTTTAGCCTGCAGCCCCAAGACCCAGAGTCCTGGAACTCTGCCCTGAGCCTTTCTTGAAAACTTGGAAACAATTTCAAAGCAGGTGTCTCTCCCTTTATTAAGGCCACCTCGGGAAGACGTGAAAATTTGGCTCGGATCAAATTAGGCCCATGTTGTGATGTAACTTTCTATATTCACCATAAAGCTAATAAACTAATAAATTGGACAGAATGAAGACATCATCGGGCAGGACGGCACGCTAGAGCATGGCTGTAATTACTCTCGCGGGCGGGGCCAATTCTCAGACTCGCCTTGGCCAAGTTTCCTCAGCTCACCGTGTCCCTAATAAGGCATAACTCACTCCATAAACATTAAATTGACTTATTTATTTTAAATTGCAGTGGAACTGAAAACCACCTTGATAAACCTATTCTCACGCATCTGCTTTCTCATGAACATGGCCCAGCGATTTTTTTTAACAAAGAAACTGTCTTTGTTTCAGGCTTTCCCATCTTCCAGCCCCGCCTGGCTGATCCTCGCCTTCCAACTTTAGAGATTTGACTCAGCCCCTGGAGGCTAGTGGATGTTGTGTTTTGTGTAGAAAGATGATTCATGTGGAATTAATAGTAATTATGGTGCTGACATTTACAGAATGTGTATAACGTGGATACCTTGGGCAGGGTCCTCTGCTATGACCTCCGTACACATGAATTTGTTTAATCCTCAAATATAAGCTGTGAGGGCCATCATTATGAGCTGCTTTTTGCAGATGAGGAAACAGGGGATCTGAGAAGGGAAGTGACTTGCCCAAGGCCATGGAGAGAATGACTTGGAGCAGGGCTGAGGTCCAGGCAGGGTGGTCTGAGGCCAAGCCTGGGGTCTTACCGCCATCCTCTCCCACCTCTCAGCGAGCCTGCCCCAATGCTGAGTGCACATCAGGCCTGCTTGGGCAGTGAGGAATTCTGGCTGCAATTCTTTTGTAGAATTTTGTAGTCAAAACAATTTTTTATGCCATTTATTCCTTTACTTTTTACTCTATTTTTTAAATTTTTATACAATTTTAAAGGTTACTTTCCATCTATCACAAATGTGAGCTATGTATCATTACAAATTACAAAATAATGGCCGTATTCCCCACGTTGAACGATACATCCTTGAGCCTGACTTGCACGGGCCGGTTTGTACCTCCCCTCCCCGCCCCCCGCGTCTCCCCTCCCATCCCTCGCCCCTGATAACCGCGTTTGTTTTCGGTGTCTGTGAGTCTGCCGCTTTTTCTTGTGATATTCACAGGTTGGTTGTATGCTTCAGATTCCACGTGTAAGCAGGGTCTGTCCTGCAGCGTTCTCTTCCTCTGCATCACTCCCCGCCTCTGAGTCCTCTATGTTCCTGCAAATGGCAACATTGTGTCCTTTTCGTGGCTGAGTGGTTTTCCATTGTGTGTGCGGGTATGTGTGTTCCTGTTTTCGTTATCCATTCATTTGTGGATGGGCCCTTAGGCTACTTCTGTATCTTGGTGATTGTACAGAATGCTGAACTTCGTGGGCATTTATCTTTTTGAATTAGGGTTCAGTTTTTTTTTCTTTTTTTCAGATATATACCCAGCAGTGGAATTGCTGGGTTATATGGTAGTTGTTTTTTAGACTTCGAGAGATCTCCGTACTGTTTTCCAAAGTGACTGCACCTGTTTACATTCCCCTCAACAGAAAACACATTTCTTGAGCGGCGGGAGGCACTCACACCTGAGGAGCGGGAGCTGGTGAAGGCGGAGGTCCGGACAAGCAGACAGCAGTTACTGGGGGCCGGGAGTGCACAGGGGTTTATCTGGTTTTCCTGATGGAGACATAGGAGGGTTTCTTGATGGAGATGCAGGCCTGGGCAGTTTACCAGAAATATGAGGGGCTGGGGAGAGGTAGATGGCAGATAAAGACACACGGGGCGGCATTCCTGGTGGAGGGCACAGCAGGACCCAGAGGCCAGGGTCTGCATCCAGAGACCTGAGGCTGAAGCGAGGGCCAGGAGTGTGGGCGAGCCGGGCGGGAAGGGTCCCAGCATCAGGGCCACGTGCCCTGGTCCACACACCCTGGTCCCCGCACCACCTCCCCGGCTGTTCCCTCTGCCTCGAGGCGACGACTCTGCTTCAGCCAAGGGCGATGCGAGCCGTCCCGCTGGACCCCCCAGACCCAAGACCGGAAGGGATGCTGGCTCGGGCAGGAAGTGTGGGATCTGGGGTTTCATGGGGCCGCTCTCCCCGGAGATGAACTGGGACTGGCCCAGTTCCTGGGCACATATGCGACCTCCCTGAGGCCAGCTCCTCGTGTTTAAACTGGGCGTGGTGATGCCTCCACCCAGGGGCTTTTCTACAGAACTGATGCTCAGCCTTTATCCAACTTCACTCTTTGGATGTCTCTCAGGCAAATTAGACTAGACTCATGTGGTCCCCTCTCAGCTTCTCCTGGTTGCTTGTTTATTAAAGGACCCTGGCATTGCTGCTGCTGCTGCTGCTGCTGAGTCGCCTCAGTCGGGTCCCACTCTGTGCGACCCCATAGACGGCAGCCCACCAGGCTCCCCCGTCCCTGGGATTCTCCAGGCAAGAGTACTGGAGTGGGGTGCCATTTCCTTCTCCAATGCATGAAAGTGAAAAGTGAAAGTGAAGTCGCTCAGTCGTGTCCAACTACTTTCGACCCCATGGACTGCAGCCCACCAGGCTCCTCTGCCCATGGGATTCTCCAGGCAAGAGTACTGGAGTGGGGTGCCTGGCATTGCTAGCAGCTGGAAATTAGGGAATTACCTGCATGCCTCTCCCTCCCTCTCTCTCCAGGTGCGATCAGACACCACATTCCACGCCTAGCACCTCCTGAATCGATTCCAAGGCTGTCCATCTCTCTCTGTTTCCCTAGCTCACCCAAGCCACTGGCGTCTCTCACCTGACACCACTGCAGTCGCTCCGAAACTAGTCTGCCCGTCCCCACGCTAAACCCTCCTCTTTCTGTTCTCTGCTTGGCGGGGCCACAAGTGCAGACTGACTGTGCCTCCATCGTCACACTGCTGTGCCTTTCTCCAGTGACTGCCGCTGTCCTTGGGGAAAAAGCCGAACTCTTTAACGTGACCCGGGCGACCATGGCCAGACCCCGCCTGCCCACCCTTCTGCGCCTTGAGTCGTGGCCGCTCTCCCCCGGGTCTCCCCCGTCGCTCTCTCCCTGGGTCTCCCCCGTCTCTTTAGTGACCCTCACGCCCTGCCTCCCAGGTCTTTTACGCGCTAGTTCCCTTTACCTGGAGCCCCTCCGTCCCCCTCCCCCGCCCGCCTCATCGGCCAAGCCCTGCCCTTCTTCTGGCCTCTGCGTTCACGTCCCTTCCTCAGAGAGCCGTCCCGACGTTCCCCTGCAGCTTGCTCAGGCCCTCCCACTGTCCGTTCTAGGACTGCCCCAGATGCCTCATGAAGTTCATCACACGGGTTTAATATTTCCATGAGTTTTTACTGGAGCAGCTGCTTTACAGTGGTGTGTTAGTTTCTACTGCACGGGAAAGTGAATCAGCTGTGTGTACACATGGACCACACAATTAAATGGGCCTCCTTGGGGGCTCAGACAGTAAAGGATCCGCCTGCAATGCGGGAGACCCAGCTTTGATCCCTGGGTCAGGAAGATCCCCTGGAGAAGGAAATGGTAACCCACTCCAGTATTCTTGCCTGGCAAATCCCATGGACAGAGGAGCCTGGCGGGCTACAGTCCACGGGGTCACAAAGTCCGTGGGGTCACTAATACAGATACGTGTTAATTAAACACACATTTAGGTGGTCAGTTCCAAGTCTGTCTGGAACACTAGAAAGTGAGGTCTGTGAGGGCAGACATCATGCCTGTCTTGCTTGCTGTTGTCTCTCTACCTGCCGTTGAGGGGAACATGTGGGCGCTCAACGCAGAATAGTTGGGTGCCTGGACAACAGATGAGGGATGTTTGAACGGATGAGTCGATGGATAGTGGGATGGACGGATGAATGAACTGGGGACCGGATGGATGGATGGATGGATGACGGACGGATAGACAATCGTTTGGATGCACTGGAGTTCTCATGAGATCCTGTATAGAAGTACCCAGCACAGGCACAGAAAAGTCATTCGGGGTCTGTTAGGTTGGAAAACACAAATCCCTGCCACGCTTCAGTGCAGGGATTCCCCCTTGCCTCCCAGGCTCACTTTCTGGAAGGCAGAGCCCCTGATGGGAGCCACGACCCACAGCCAGTCTGAGACAGGGGTGTGACAGAGGGCAATTGGGGTCCTCATCCTGTGCCAACCTCTGGGCCCGGGCTCTGCCAGGCAGTGATGCAGAGCCGGGGGCAGCAGACCCAGGGCTCCGGCAGAGCAGAGCTGTCAGCGCTCCCCGCCCTCACCGCGGGCAAGCCCCCGCCGGGGCCACCGAGCGCCAGATCCAGAGCTGAGCGCCGAGGAGTGGGGTCTCCCCTGCTGGGCCCGGTCCCTTGGTGCCTTCCAGAAGCCTCAGCTGCCCTCCTCCCGTTGCTCAGACACTGAGCTGGCCCCCCTCCTGCTCGGGGCTGCACGCAGACGCTCTTCCATCGGTTGCCCTCTCTGACCTTGAACACCTGGGCGAGCAGTTCTCTTACAACCTCGCGTGTGACGCTGCCCCTCCGTTCCACACGGGGGCGCTAGTCTAAGTCCCAGCCTCAGTCCGCCCTAGGATGCCAATCCCTCCAGGTTAGACCTTGACTTGACCTTGCGTCTTGCATCGCTGATGGAATAGCCAGTCTTTCAGTGTGAACCTGGACATGTTACTTAACTTTTCTGTGCTTCAGTTTCCTCAGCTATTAAACAGGAATGTTAATAACGGTCCGTAATACACGAACAGCACATAACAGCAACCGCAAGGGTTGTTTTCGGGGATTAAACGAGCTAATAAGGGCGAAGCGCTTAGAACCGCATGTGGTACATACAAGAGCTTTGTGTTGCCTACCACCATTCAACAAAGAGAGACCCAGCGCCAGCATGTGCCTAGGATGTTCTAGGTTCTGGTTCTAGGTTCATAGTTAACCTTAAAGGACAGAGCCCACTCCTGGTTCCACTTTGCAAAAGTGGTGACATCCCTCTCTGCTGCTCACTGTTGATGTGACCTCGGGGGCGAGGGTTCACATAACCTCTCTGAGCCTTGGACGTCCCGTGAGTACAGGGCCTGCCCCTCTGTGTGCTGGGCATTAGAGATGGAGTGAGTAGAGGGCTTAGAACCAGTACATGCTCAATGGCTAGTGGATAGTATTGTTCATTCCAGCTTTCTTCCCAGATCAGCACCCTCTACTCAAAGAGAAAATGCAACTGCAGCAAGCACCGCCTTAAGTAAGCACGTTCCACGTGTTATCTTGCCTAATCCTGGCGAAAGCCCACAGGAAAGGTGCTGTTACTATCCCCGATTTTAGTGAGGGGATAGAGGCACAGAGCAGTGGAGTGACTCATGTCACACAGCTAGTAGGTGGAGGAGCCGGGATTCAGCGCCCAGCTGGAGTCTGTGCCAACAGCATCACCATCCTGGGCATCCAGAGTGTTGAGGCAGGCGCCTGTGGCGGGTCTGGAGCAGGCACGAGGAAAGCGACCCGGCACACGAAAGAACTTCCTCAGAGCCTGGTGACTGAGGCGTCGTGACCGTAGATAGCTCCTCCCAAACCAGGACCGTGGGTCACACCACACCCAGGCGTCCGTTGGCGTCTCCTTGGGCGAGTGTAGCTACTGTTCCATGACATTAGAGCGGGTGTTGCCCTTGGCCGCTCCTCCCAGACCCAGCTGGGCAGACAGCTGTGTCTTTCTTCAGCCACACTTTCTCAGCACCGCCACCACCAACACCTCCTCCTCACAAGGGCCATCAGCAGAAGGAGCAGATGGTGGAAGATTTGGTTTAGAGTGATGCATTCGCGAACATTCACCAGGTCGCTGCTCACTTCTGCGGGCTTGACTCTGCTGTTAAGGGTGTGTGTGTGTGCGCGCGTGTGTATGTGTGTGGGTGTGTGGTGTGTGTGTGTGTGGTATGTGTGGTGTGTGTGTGTGGTGTGTGTGCGCTCTTGTGTGTGTGAGTGTGTGTGTGTGTGTGTGTGTGGGTGCATGCGTGTGGTTAAACAGGAGTGTTCCTGTTTCGGCCTTGTTGAGAATCCAGGATGCTTATTCCAGAATCTTAAACCCGGTGGGGCTTGGCGTGGGGACGCCTCTGTGCAGGTGGCTGTCACTCCAGCTCTTCACGGCAGGATCAGCTCTGAGCATCCAATGGTCCCCGCTCTGCCCCTCCCTTCCTCCTTCAGTTTCCCCGGTAAGCCCTTCCTCTCATGGGGCCTCACTCAGAAACCAGGGATCACAGGTCAAAGCCAGCAATAAACAAGTTCTGTTTGACTCACCCTGAGATTTTTCTTTTAATTAAAAAAAAAAAGCTCAAAATTAAATCAATGACAAACATTTGAAAATCAGGTTTCACATACAAATCTTTAGTTTTGACTTCTCTTTTAAAAATGATGATGTGGCCCTTTTATTTTACCAATTATTTCCAAATTATAGCAATTGACTCCCTTAGGTGGTAGCTAGATTTAAACCAAGGAATGACCACTTTATTCCCCACAGTGCACACCACTCTCTGGGGCCTGAAGCTGTATCCATTGGTATTAGTTTTGTGGCTACAAGCCCTAAAAACTCAAAGTAAATGTGTCTTAAATTAATTAAAAGGGCTTTCCTGGTAGCTCAGCTGGTAAAGAATCTCCCTGCAATGCAGGAGACCCCAGTTTGATCCCTGGGTCAAGAAGATCCCCTGGAGAAGGGATAGGCCACCCACTCCAGTATTCTTGAGCTTTCCTTGTGGCTCAGCTGGTAGAGAATCTCCCTGCAATGTGGGAGACCTGGGTTTGATCCCTGGGTCAGGAAGATCCCTGAAGAAGCGATAGGCTACCCACTCCAGTATTCTTGGGCTTCCCTGGTGGCTCAGACAATAAAAAGCATGCCTGCAGTGCGGGAGACCAGATCCCCTGGGGGAAGGGAACAGCTACCCACTCCAGTATTCTTGCCTGGAGAATTCCACGGACAGAGGAGCCTGGCAGGTTACAGTCCGCGGGGTTGCAAAGAGTTGGGCGTGACTGAGTGTCTATGACAAATTAGTCGAAAGTTTAGCCTTCTTTCTCCTGAGTCCCATGGGATGTCTCCAGACCATGTAGGATGCTCCATGGTATGAGGGACCCAAGACCCTTCACTTCTGACATTCTATTGTGTATGACCTCCTTCTTAAGTTTGCCTCAAAGTCTGAGAAGGCTGTTCTAGCTCCAGCCCTTGGGACTACATTCCAAGCAGGAGGAAGGGGGTAGTGAAAGAAGAAGGATGCACCTCCTCCCCTAAGGCCCCTTCAGGAAGTTACACAGAACACCTTTACTTGCATCCCACTGGTCAGAATGTAGTCACATGGTCACATCTGCTGCAAGGGTGGCTGGGAAACGTAGTCTTTATTTCAGGCAGCCATGCGTCCAGCCACCAGGGTTCCATTACTGTGGAAAGAGAACAGCTGTTGAATGGCGGGACCTTCTTACCCAGTCCACAAGTAAGCCTGTGGAGAGGAGACCTCGTCTTTGAGTTTGTCTCTGCGGTCCTGTTACTTCACTGGTAATGAGCATACCGTTGTTTGTCTCGTGGAGTCTCTCTGAGGAATTCACATGGAGATGATTGACTTGTTAAGGCCTGTCTCCCCCAACTAGAGAGAACCCCAGCTCCATGAGGACGGTGATTTTGATGGCACTGGTCACAGCTGTACCTAGGGCTGGTGTGTCTAGCAGCACGTAGGGGAGGCCCTGACATGTAGTAGGGACTCAGTAAAAATGTACTGAATGAGTGAATGAGTCAACAGATGTGTCTTGAATGTCCTCTGAGTCGGAGGCACTGTGCTGGGTGTGAGACGGAGCTGGGAGCAAGATGCCTCCCAGCATTCACATCCCTGTGGCATCGAGCCCACAGCTGAACACGCTAAGATAAATACCTATTACCTTGGATGAGATCTCGGTGCCAGCCAGAATCTGGGCGTTTTAATTTTGTTTTGACAAAGAGGCTGATGGGAGAGGCTGGCGTCTCCTGGCTGTGGGCTGCCCCGGGGCGCCCTGGCCTGACCTTCCCCCCCTTCTCAGCTCCCACATGGTGCGGGACAGTAAAACATAATTGGCTGCCCTACTTTTTAAGAGAATCCAGATTGAAGAATTGGGTTTTTTGGTGGGCTGACCTGTTTAAGAGCCTTAAGAGGAAGCTGGGAGTTTCAATTTTCCACTGCCAAAGCAAGGCTGTTTTTAGCTCAGCTTTGATGAAACAGCGGGAATCGGGTTCGGCCCTGGGTCACCCATCAGCTGATCTGGTTGGAAAAGACATCCTGAGGGGCCCCAGGCTCAGCTGCAGGTTTGCAGGAAAATGGGAGGTTTGTTTTATTCAAACAGAGTAATTGGTCCTGCTTTGAAGCAGCGCCGGGGCCATCATGAAAGAGACAGGGAGCGTTAGGCCACGCTCAGATGCTGGGCCCTCTTCACTGGTTCCTGGAGCCAGGCAGACCTGAGTCTCCATCTCAGCTTGTTCAGGCATTAGCTGTGTGACCTTAGACAAGTTGCTTACCCCCTCTGGGCGTCAGTTTCGTATTCTGTTCAACATAGTTTGTCATTTCTATCTCCCTGGGCAATCGTAGGTACGAACGACAGAAGGTCCGTGAACTGCTGCGTCCATCGCGGACTTTGAGGCTGCCTCCCCTGACTCTGTCCCTGCAGGAAGCCAGGCTGATTGACAGCCACAGCTGGGGGGTGGGGGGCAGGCTGGCTCCAGCCCCAGCAGGTGAGGCTTCTCCGAGTCGCAGTGCTTTGGTGTGTCATCTGCTTCTCTAAGGTCAAGAAAGGTCTTTGAGCCTCTTTTCCGATCCTTTTGTCAGACTATGGTTGAAGAGATTGGCCTCTGGGCCACTGCGGTCCCATATTAAAGGGATCCGTGTGAGGGATTCTTGCTGGAGTTTGCTTCCAGGAAAAAGTGGTCCCTACAGACGAGGCGATCTGACCTTGGTCACCAGAAGGTGCAGCCAGGCCGTGCACCCAGCGACCTACGCTGCTGCCTGCAGCTGGCAGGAGGCCGGGAGAGGAGGTCGTTGCTCCAGAGCCTCACCCCTCTCCAGCCTGGGGAATGGGTTTCCATTCTGCCGCTGATTTTCTGTCTGGGGGCGCGGCCTTGAAGAAGCCCAGAACCCTGAAAGATAGCAAGCATGCGCATTCCAGACATCTGCTCTGGAGCCTGACTGCCGGGGTACAAGCCCCAGCTCCGCCATCCTTGGGCTGTGTGACCATCAGCAAGGTCTAAACAACAGCCCTGTGCCTCAGTTTCCCCTTTTGTGAGCTGGGCTGGTGATACTGGTACCCAGCTCGTGAGGCTGTTGTGAAGGCCGATCTTTACTGATGGGGAAACCGAGGCACGGATGTGAAGTGACTTGTCCCAGGTCCCTGGACTACAGCACGTTAAGGCTGGGAGCCTCTGACACACAGGAAGCTCCATTATTATCGTTACTATCATTTTTCTTGTTTCAGAAGGCTTCTGTGAGGGCTGACAGAGGTCAGTTCCATGTACCTCCCACGGTGCTCTGCACATAGTGGGTGAACCATCGCCGTGCAGAGATGAGCAAGGCACACATTCCCGAGCCTCTCTCGGTCCAGTGGCCTGACTCTACCTTACACACAGTAGGGGCGCAGCCGTGTTCATTGAGCATGATCAGAGTGATCCCTGATGCCAGGAAGGGCCTGGGTCCCTGGGACAGCCACGGTCCACACCCTCCCCCTCCTGCTGAAGGCAGGCTTGTTTCCAATGGGCTCGACGTCTTCCTGATGCCAGCTCTCACCCACTGCCAGGTACAGAGGCAAAGACAGAGATTCTAGTTAAAAAGCAAAGCGCCCTTGGGGCTAGAAGGGAGGTAGCCAGCACAGCCCCATGGCCTCAGCCATTCTGCCTGGCTTCTAGTTGCCTCATCACCTAGCTTCCCTGGTCCAAGTTCTCTTTGGCCCGTCACTGGCTTCTAGTTCCCTACCGCCCAGCATCCTTCTCCGCAGGGCATACGCCTCACGCCATGTGCTTGCGGGGCCTGGGGTGGCAGCGTGGGGTGGAGACGAGGTGGAAGGACTGTCCTGAACCCTCGGGCACTCCCGCCCTTGCCCACCTCCTGGCCCAGACCCTGCGTTGAGCAGGCTGACCGCGAGGGGCTAAATGGATCAATCAGGATGTGGAGGAGAGAGTGGTTTCCATGGCAGCAGCAAGAGGCTAGAGAATAGAGGCCAGGAGTGGAAGGGGAGGGGAGAGAGCGGGAGGGGTCAGAACGGGAGGAGCGAGGAGGAGGACTCCGCAAGCCAGAGGGACAGGAATGGGGTCAGCAGAGAGACGGGGAGCTGGGGCTGGGGTTCGGGGCCGAAGCTCAGGGCAGCAGCTGAGCAGGGTGGGAAGGGCCAGGATGGACGGCATGGTGACCCCCACCTTCCATCAGCCAGGCGTCAACAAGGCCAGAGCAGCAGGGACCAGCGATTCTAAGTGTCACCATCCTGCGTCCCGGTTACTAACTTCCTGGGCTTCCCAGGCTAGGATCCCTCCATCCAGAAGGTTCCTTGGGGATTCACCTTTGGAAGATAAAATTTGGTTTCCCACGGGCTTTTTCCCACCTTGGAAACAGGTCAGCTCCCATTGGCCTACTGAGAAATCCCAGCTGCCCTCTCTGGAGCACCCCTCTGGGCAGGAATGAGGGGGCTTCCACAGTGATCTTGTTCCAGCCTCAGAACAAAAGGCTCGCTATGGCGGGGATGCAGAAGCTGAGGACCAGCGAGGCAGGCAGGGGACCGGCCTGAGGACACGCAGCCCGCGGAGGACGAGCTGTGTTTGGATAAGCATCCCGCCGCCCCTGCACCTTCCTATCCAGCGCACAGGGTCCCTTCTGGGTGAGATGCTAGAACCGAGCAGGGTGCGGCTCAGGGGTGAGCCGGCGGGAGGCAAGCCGCTTCCCTGGGAAAGTCAGTGGAGGGGCAGGGTGGGGCCTCGTGGGTCCTCCCCCTCGGCATAGGGAGGGGCTGTCCCTCTGCAGCACTTGGACCCTAATTAATGCCTTAATGCTCACGGGAACGAATTGCTCATCCAGAAATCTGGGCCAGGAGCAGGGCCCAAGGTGGGTCTGAGGTCCCTGGATGGGTAGAGGGTGGAGACCGAGGCGGGAGGGGCTGGGAAGGGCGCTCGCCCATTCTGGAACCTCTCCCCCGGCTCTCCTCTATCTTTCCTTCCAACAGCCGGGCCTGCATTTGATCAGAAGCCACAGAGAGTTTCATCCCCGCTGAGAGGTTTTATGACGGAAACCATTTTCAGGTTGGAAAGGGGGATGGAAACAGCGCTAATGGCTTTTTAAAGGTTCTGGGGGGAAAAAAGAGTTCAGGCAGTTTCTGGAAAGAAGGAGAAAACACACGAAGAAAAAGAGAATAAAGCTTTCAGCGCTGAGGGAGGGGCTTCTGGGACTCTCCCTCCAACTCGAGACAGCCTGCTCACCTCTACCTGGGGCTGCTCAAGTGTCCCCAGGTGAGCCCACCACTTTCAGAACGGCCAGACCCTCGACTGGCTCCTCGGCCCGAGCGGCTATCTGGAAGCCAGGTCCCCAGCTGTGGGCTTCCAGCCCTTTCGAGCAGTTCTGATGCGTCCTTCGCCGACTTGGCTCAGGGGCGAAGTTGGACCCACGCTCTCCAGCTCTGTGTCGTAAAATAGCACCAGATCTTTCCGGCTCTCTGAGACCCTGACTCACAGAGCCTCCAGCCTGTGGCAATCATAGCGGTAGCTTAGTGAAGACCTATTCTGTTCCCCCCACCCCCATGCGGTGGGGGCTCCGTAACCCCATCACCGACCTCAGGCCGCCCTGCAGGGGAACCGCCCTGCCCTCTCCAGCCGCGACCTGCTGCTCACTGCTGTCTGAACCGAGTCAAGCCACTCTCTCCAGCGCTCATCTCTTACATGGAAGGTGAGCGGCATCCTGATTCGCCTGAAGCTGAAGGGTTCCTGGGACACGGGATCTTCAGTGCTAAAACCAGGAAAGTCTTAGACAAACCAGGACTTGCTAGCTGGTTAAGACCAAGTCTGGGAACTTCCATATGGTCCAGCAGCTAAGACTCCGTGCTCCCAGTGTGGAGGGCCCAGGTTCAATCCCTCGTCAGGAAACTAGCTCCCACATGCTGCAACTAAAGATTCCAAACAGCTCAAAGGGGCTGGAAGCTCTGCTGCTGTGAAGACAGAGGATCCCGTGTGTTGCACCAAAGACCCAGGGCAGCCAAATAAATTAATATTAAAAAAAAAAAAAAAGACCAGGCTGGACTAGGAGATCTGATTCTAAGGAGGGAAACTCCCAAGCTCATCCACGTTTCACCTGTCCCCGTAGGACAGATCCATTCACTGAGGGGAAAGCTTTCTCCTCCACCAGCCTCTCTGCCTGGCGTGCCCGTGACAGCTGCGCACCTGTCCCGGGGAATGTCTCCCCAGTCTGCCCCTGGAAAGGGCTTACCGGAGGAGAAAATCCGGGATTTGGTCCAAAGGAGGTGAAGGAACGTTTCTGACTCACTGGGTCACAGACAACTTCCCCAAGAGGGCATTAACCAAGGGAGACTCAGGTCTTACCCCTTCAGGTGACTTTAGCCAAGGTCACGCCAAATGGGATGACACCCTTTGCCCTGGACCCAAGGCTAGGCTCTGGGTCCCACCTTCTCGGCTGACCTTGAGGGTAGACTCACCTAGAGGAGGCAGACTGAGATTCAGCGTGAGCTCGGTGTAAAATGAGAGTGTTGGAGGCCACCTGGCCAGCTTCGTGGCAGCCCCTGGTGGTTTCAAGGACCCATGCAGAGCTGCAAAATCCATCCATCTCAAGCAAATTCCGTTCAACCATACCGTCAATGCCTTCCAGGCTCCAGGTTCTATCGGTTTGGTGAAGCCAATGAAGGGGGACTCCCACAGTGTGTCTAGTGGGTGAGGGCAAGTTTAAACAGATAGATGGGTGCAAGGCAGAGGGAGGAGGGCTGAGGACCTGAGACCTACCTGGAGCTTGTTAGAAACTCCTAAGCCCTGGCCCAGAAACCTACTCGAATCTTCATTTGAACCAGATCCCCAGGGGATTCTCCAGCACATTCAGGTTGGAGCCTAGTACCCCAGGACCTTCTCAGGGTCTCCTGTAGAGGATCCCATCCCAAGATAGGACCTAGGTGTGGACAGGCCCTTTCTTTCCTGTCCACAGCTGCATTCTCAGACCTGCCAGCTGCAACAAATGCTGCCCCCAGCAGCCAGTCCATTTCTGACTGTGTGGGGAAGTGTGTGTGTGTGTGTGTGTGTGCGCGTGCGTGTGTGTGTGTGGTGGGGTGGTGAGTGCAGCCATCCAAGCCCCATGGAGGGAAAGTTAGACATGATGAGGGCGGCTGGGTGGGGGGCTGGGGAGGCAGCTGGGGCTGGCCCAGCAGGTGCACTCCGGGGCCACTGGACCGAACCGACAGATCTGGGCTGTCTGTGGGCTCCCACCAGGCTCCGTAAACTGCACAGGTGTGCGGGAGGGTCATGTGCCTTGAGCCGCACCGCACCCTTTATGGGAGAGCAGTGTCTCGTTAGCAAGCAGCCCAGCAGCACGCAAGGCTGCCAGGCCTTGGGGCCGTCTCTATTGTCTCTGCCTCAGAGCCCTGCAGAGATGAGCTGCATCCTGAAATTGTGCCTTAGGGTCACAGGGCCGGGACACTTAAACTTGGGGAGGGAGCAGGTGCTGGAGGGAGGGAGAAGCAAGGTCTGGGCCTCGGGGAGTGTGCAGCCAATCAGAGAAGCATGGCAGGCGCAGGAACAGTGAAACTTTGTTCCTGTCTACTGGAGATCTTTCCAGCAAGCATCATGGACAGCTGCACAGGCACCCACCTAATAGGATTGTGGGGGGCGTGCTTAACCTACTTGTAAGAACGAACTATGTCCAGGCTCCTTAGAAGCTCCGTTTCTATGCAATCAATGGTTATACAAATGAAAGGCTCTCTCATCTCTTCATTAAAGCAGAGCCTCAAAGGACCAATCGCTACCTGAATCTTTTCCATTAGCCTGGAATGAGGTACTGTCTACATGCACGAAGACCCCTGCGTGACCACATGCTTTTGAAACAGGGTACACTGTCAGAGTCCGGTTCCGACAAGCCTTCTTATCCCGCTGCTGAATTTTGGCAAGAGATGTGAGGCCACACGCCCCTTTCTTCCCTCCATCCCACCGTCCCCTCCTCCTCTCTGGGTCCAGGGCCTGATCAAGGAGGCTCCCACGGTCAGACTGGGTTTGGGCTCGATCATCCAGTGGCTGGAAGCCACGGGGAGGTTTTAAATCGAGAGAGCCAGAGCCTCACTGTGATAAGGCCACTTTGGCAGCAGGGAGGGGACTCGGGCAGGTTGAGATGGCAAGAATGAGGACGGAAGTGGAGCGGGTCCAGGCGGAGCAGAATCCGCAGGGTGGAGGGAAGGTGCTGACCGCGGGTCACCTGTCCTGCGAGCGCCCGTCCCCTGAAAGAAGACGAGAAGAAAAGGGAAATGTCACCCACATTTTCTTCATAGGGAAGTCCTGCAGCAGCCCCCCCTTCCCTGGCCTTTTTATCCATGCGGCCACACAATGCCAACAGGGCTTGCTATTTCGGCTTAGAGCAGCATCTTAAAAGTAGAAATAAGGTAATGTAGAAGGAGCCGCTTCTAAACAGAGCGCCCCAGGTAGAGTGTGCAGAGGCAGAAAGCCATAAAAGGCCCAGAGGCTCTGTGAAAGCAGGCAGGCTGCGCCCTCACATTAAAGCGCGCCCAGCCGCACCTCCCTGGTGACAGCCGGGAGAGGTGGGAGCACGCTCACACAGAGGCCTGTCCACGGAGGCTCACAAGCAGCTGTATTTGTCGTGGCCAGAGAGCGGCCCAGGCACGCATCAACAGGTCAGCGGATAGATCGGAGCGGGTGTATCTGCCACGGAGGCCGCTCGGTCTTGAAAAGGGACAGGCTAGTGATAAAGGCAGCATGCGGGAATCCCAGTAATGACGAGTGAGAGAGACCCAACAGGAAGCAGTGTGTGTTCTACAGTTCAATTTATATGAATCCCTGGAGTGCGTGAGCCTGGCGCACAGTGGCAGAGAGTGGACCGGTGGTTGCCTGGGGTTAGGGGCAGAGCAGGAGCACAAGGAAGCTTTGGGGCGATACGTTTACTATCTTGACGGTGGCAGTGGCTTCGGTGGTGTGTATACATGGCGTGGTGTGTGTGCTCAATCACTTCAGTCGTGTCCGACTCTTTGCGACCCCGTGGACTGTAGCCCACCAAACTCCTCTGTCCATGGGATTCTCCAGGCAAGAACACTTGCAGTGGGTTGCCATTTCCTTCTCCAGGGGATCTTCCTGACCCAGGGGGCTGAACCCTGGTCTCCTACGTTGCGGGCAGATTCTTGACCATCTGGACCACCGGGGATGTTCAATACTTTATTGTAAGATAGACTTTGTGTTAGTTGGTTTTGACCAACGGTAGGCTAATGATAGTGTCCTAAGCACATTTAAGACAAGGCTAAGCTATGATATCCAATGGGTTAGGTGTACTAAATGCATTTTTAGCTTGATATTTCCAACTTTTAATGGGTTTATCAGGATGTGACCTTATTGTAAGTCGAGGAAGATCTCTATTGCTCTGTATCCTTCCATACTATGCACTCAACACTGCAAACACAGTAGACGCTTAAGAGTTTATTTCAAAATTTTAATCCATTAATGGCGTAGGGGAAGATCTGACAAGCGCCAGGCTCTTCTCTTAGTGCACATGCATTTCATTAATTTAGGTTTCAGGTCTCAGCAAAAGTCACTTACTGGGTCATCTGATTCACCAAGAATACGGGAAGAGTAACTCTGAACTGTGCAGCCTGTTTCCTCAAAGCCCCGCCCTCTGCTCCCAAGCCCATGACCTCCAGTCTGGGAGAATCTAGAACTCTTCCCAGCGGAGAGACAACGTTAGGAAAGGAAGGATGACGGGAGGTTGTAAAGTCATGGAGTGTGGAGAATGTGACTACAGAGGGCTCTGCAATTGAGGGGCCGCCCCAAGGTGGGAGAAGGGAATTCGGGAAAATAAAAGACCATCCCATTTCTCCTGGCAGGGAGGAAGCAGATGGCTCTTATTACCTGGAGAGGCGAGGCTCAGAATAGAAAACACACTGAAGAACAGCGGAGGAAAATTCCAGTCCCCAGGAGCTCAAATTAATTTGCTGGGGAAGGAAGATCCAAGAAGCAGTGTGGGGAGGGACTGGAGCTTCCAAAGGCCTCTCTCGGGTCTTGGCATCCATCAGACTTGGTTTTGAATCATAGCACCCACCTACTCCCTCTGTGACCTCTTCACAGTCCCTCTTCTCTGGATGCCTCAGTTTCCTCATCTGTACAATGGGGACAATATTATTGCTATATAATATATTCAAGAGCTGGTTTTAGGCACTGCATTATAACAGGGTGGTGTCAAGGATCCAAGGAGATATGGTATCACAATGCCACTCACTGTAGACCTCTGTAAATATCAGCTCCTCCCAAAGGCAGGTATAGTTACACTCATTTATGAGCTGGAGAAACCAAAGCTCGAAGAAGCCAAAGAACTTTATCCAGCTTCATGCAGCTAGTCAGGTGCAGAGCCCAGACCAGAACCGAGGGCACCTAGGTCCTGGCTCTGGTAACTCCTGCACCCTCATTCATACAGCGGCTATCCCTGGAGAACCTGCCACATGGCCAGGCTCACCTTTAAGGAGCTTATCTGCTTCCCTGGGAAGGAAGACGAATGGGTACCAACGTAGCAGGCTATGGATAGGGCAGGTGCTTCAGACAGACACAGCCCTGGGGAGGCGCAGAGGGGGACTCCGTCTGTACCAGGCATGGGCCGTCAGGGCAGCCTGCCTGGCAGAGGCAGCACCTGAATGTGAAGCCTAAGGGCCACTGGGTACCTAGTAATTCTGGTCTGTTGGGCTCTCAAGCCACATCAGCTCTAAGTTAAGCCCTTGAATTATCCCACATAATCTTCTCAACTGTCTGACGGAGAGGGGTCATGAACGGGGAAAGCGAGACTCGACTGCCAGGCTTTGAAAGAGGGCTGGAGGCTTGTCGTGGGAACAAGAAAGGAAGAGTGGCCCAAGCTGGGGAACAGGCTGAACAAAGAGCCGCAGATGCAGGAAACATCCTTGGCGTCTCTGTGCTCCTGCCCAGGCCCCGAGCCCTAAGCTCAGCGTGGGGCGTAGTGCACAGCCGGTGTGAATACCCGTGCTCAACATGGATTGCCTACGGCCCTGGCCCTGGACCTACGGTAGCCCCAGTAACCAGGCTGCGCCCGGCCTCGCCTGAGCCCCGGGCGGCTGTGGGGACAGCCAGTGGGGCCCTGGCTGTCTCCGTGCCCAGCTTTCAAACACACAGTTACTCGCCCTTCAGAACCACTGTCGGTGTTAGTAAACTCCAGCTGCTAAACTGTATTACCCTGAACTTGCCAGAAACCTTTGCCGTTATTAATGGTTTATTGATTGCAGCCCACGGCTGATGAGAGTAGGTCTCCTCACCCCCAGGCCCCTCGGGGCCCTGCTATCTGCGGAAGGCCTTCTAGCCGGCATGCAGATCAATGCCACTCAAATCTGGAGAAAAAGGGGGTCTCCCGGCCACTTAACCCACTTTAGGACGGTAACACTGATGGCACAGGCTCAGAGGAGGCGCTGAGAAGAGGCGGATCGGTCCAGATCACGGCTGAGTGGGAGCTGCTGAATCTGCAGACGGGAACGCCCATCTGCCTTCGCGCAGGGGAGGGGATGGCGGGACAGCATGGTTTGCAGCAGAGAGAGACTCACACCACGGCTTTCTGGAAGGTCTCGCTGTCCGCTCATTTTGCAACTGTTGTCTGAGTACCGACCACGATGCCAAGCACGGGGCAAGGCCCTGGGACACACTGGCAAGCCAGCTGGACACAGACCTGGCCTTCGTGGATTCTTACTGTGTGTGGTAGGGGAGGAGGCTGTTTGTGAGTCGTTAATGGAAGTCAGTGAGTTACAATGGAGACAAGGACTGCTAAGGAGGAGTGTCCAGAGGCCTGCTGTTAAGAGTTAGCTATTGCTACACAACCAGCAGCCCCAAGTCGGGGTGGTTTATGCACCAGCCATGCATTCTTGCTCAGGAGGCCAAGGGTTGGCCAGGTTTATTCCCGAGAGTGGCCTTGCCTGGACCAGCTGAGGAAGTGGGGCCTCCCTCCACTTACTCTCAGCCTCCATCAGAGGCTTGTCCTCAGGACAGAGGCAGAGGATGGAGAGAGAGAGGGGTAGGAGGAGAGGGAGAGACAGAGATCATTCTTTTGAAACTTAAACTTGGAATTTGCACGCCATCACTTTCACCACTGTTAGTTGAAGCAAGTCATGGGGCCAAGAATGGGGAAATAGATTCCTCCTCTAGGTAGGAGGACTTCCCTGGTGGCTCAGGTGCAAGTAAAGAATCTGCCTGCAATGTGGGAGACCTGGGCTCCATCCCTGGGTTGGGAAGATCCCCTGGAGGAGGGCTTGGCAGCCCACTCCAGTCAGTATTCTTGCCTGGAGAATCCCATGGACAGAGGAGCCTGGTGGGCTTCAGTGAAGAAGACTCCACTTCTAGGTGGGAAGAGCTATGAAGGCATTTTGCAAGATACAGGGAGGCTGTTAATCCAGGCTGTCAAAGTAATCAATCCTCCATGGCCACCTAGTCCCGGTGGTCATGTTCTAAGTAACTGTGTGACTTGAGGGTTGTAGCCGGAGGAAGAAGACGCAGCATTCGCAGGGAAACAGACTGTTGCAATCAAAAGTGCTAACTCAGAAAAGAAACTTGGCTCAACGCACCGTGAGTGTTACCGATAATGGATCCTGGATGGGATTTTTGAAATGGAAAAGAGGCATTAGTGGAAAAACTGGTGCAATTTGGGTAGAGTCTGGGGTTGAATAAATAATGACGCATTAATGTCGGTTCTTAGTCTGACAACTGTACTGTGATCGTGTGAGAGTTAACAAAGGGGAACATGTGAGGGGTGTTAGGGAACTCTGTTCTCTGGGCAACCTTTCTGTAAATCTAAAATAATTCCAAAATCGAAAGTCTGTTTTTAAAAAAGGAGCTTGGCACATGGGAGGAATGGAAGCAACACCGCTGTCACTGGAGGAAGGTGGGGGCTGAGGTGTGGCGGGAACCAACTCTGCTGAGCCTTGTTGGCCCAGATAAGAATCCTGCTCTTCAGCTGCAGAGCAGAAAGAAGCCTTTGAAGGGCTTTAGGTAGGGGACCGCCATTCATCCCATTTGCATTTGAAAAGATCTGGGTTCTACCTGGAGAAGGATCAAGAGGGAGGGTGGCATGGCAGAGAAGCTGGTTACCTGTTCCTCCTGTATTCCAGGTGAGAGACTTGTTGACTGTGGAGATACAGGGAAGAGAGTGCTTTAGGGAACGTCTAAGAGGTAGACCAGCCAGGACTTGGTCCCTGACTGTGTTTGGGGGAGCAGAGAAACGGGAGATTCCAAGGATGGTGCCTGGAGTATCACTTGGATCCCTGGTGGAAGGCAGGACCACTCACAGAGCTAGGGGGACTCGGCAGAAGGAACATCCAAGGATGCAGAAATAGTCCCCAGGCAAGAAGCCGCCGCCTCCATAAAGCGCCAGTCCAGACGTCCCCGGCGCGGGTCTGCTTCACAACCTGTGTGCGTCACCGGAGCACGAGCGCCGTGGCTGCCCCAGCACGCCCCCCCGTGTCCCGGTCACAGCAATGCGCCTGCTGTGTGGCTGCTGCCTGTGCGCCCCCACCCGCGTGTCAGCCGGGCCCTTAGTACTTTGTTACATCGCTTGGGTAGCTGCCAGCTCCACGTGTCCCTGGAGGCTGCGTCTTCACAGAGATGTCACCTGTGCACCCGTCACCTATGCCTCGAGTTGCCTCTATAACAGGCACCCATGAGCACCAGCCAAACATGTCATTCCAGGTGACTGTCACTCCGCAGCCCTGCCCGGCAGAGAGGCTTTTTATTTGTTTCCAGGCTAGCTGAGTTACAAACAGAGAAAACAGTTCCCAGAGGAAAACAGTTCCCCGCTGTTTCCGCTGCCACCACGCTCTTTTCTTCCGAGACAGGAGACAGCACCTTCTCCACCGAGCTTCCCTGATGAAAAGCTCCCCATTCTTGAAGTCCTTTCATGACAAGTCGGTAGACCAGGTTTCAGCCTCTGTGTATTCTGTGGAAATGGAGATGTTTGCTTATGCTAAAGTGAGCTGGGCGGTGGGCAGCAAGGAGCCATGTTTAGATGGGTTGGCTTCCTTTGTGAGACCCCTGGATGGGGAGAGAGGCTGGGAGCCCAGGGGTGTGTTTGTGTGCATGCGTGCGCGCGCGCATGTGTGTGTGTGTGTGTGGGCACAGAGGTGCGGCTGGGGGACTGTGAGTCACACGCAAAGGGGCTGGAAGACAAAGGTGGGGGTGGGGACAGCTGAAGAGAGAGGGGAAAGGCGTGGCCCTGAGGCGCGACTGCTCTGAAGTCGCAGGTGTAAGAGAGGCGGGCTGAGAGGAGAGCGACCTGAGTTGGCGCAGGGCTGGGTGTGAAGGCGGAACTGAAGGACACGCCTTGGCGCCAGCAGGACTGGGACAGGCGTGCGGGCCTTGGAGCCTCTGCCTGCCCTTAGCCACCACCCTCTCCCCCGCCAGGCCTCTGGTAGGACCGCAGGGCTGGCATTATGGATAGGGCCCTGTGCTCGGCACTTCCTGGGGTTCCCTGAGCGTCGGCTTCTTCTTGGAGCTTTCCGCGGCTGCATGAGAACCCCCAAGACGCGAGCGCAGAGACCTTCCTTCTGTCGTGGCCAGAACAGGCCCCTTGTTGGGCGCTCCATGAGGCCCAGAGAAGCCGAACTCGCTCGACGATGCTTGGGTTTCCCCGTCGCGGCTGCATAGCGTCTGAGCTCCAGGTCAAAGCTCCTCCCCTTCTGAGTGTCCAGATCTCACTTGCCAGAAGCCTCTCTCCCCGACAGGCATCACAGCATCTGGGAACCATGGGCAGTGGTCCCCTGACCACCTTAATGTGGTGTTCCTGCTTCCAGAGGTCTTGAGGTCACATCGTCACATGTAACTTCACTGCAGGCCACCCCTTCACCCGCAGGAGCCTAGGGCGCAGGGCCTGGGTGCAGTCGGTGTTCCGTGAAGTCGCTCCCGCTCCCAGCACGGCGCGTGGGTGCGCGCTGGTGGGGCCAGGAGCATTGCTGAGAGAATGCTGGATGGTGGGGCTCTGGGGATTGGTCTCCTAGCTGCTGTGACTTCCGGCCCCGGACAATGGGTCCCCATTCTGCTCCTCTGTGCCCCCTGCAGGCTGCCCGAGGTCCGCGTCTCCGACAACGGCCCCTATGAGTGCCACGTAGGCATCTACGACCGCGCCACGAGGGAGAAGGTGGTCCTGGCTTCGGGCAACATCTTCCTGAACGTCATGGGTGAGTGCAGGGCTGTGGGCCCTGGTGTCGCCGTGCGTGCACGTGCGCCTGTGCACGTGCGCCTGTGTGTACCCAGGCACGCAGAGGGGCTGGCCCGGGAACCACCTGCCCAGATGCCCACCGTACTGGCAGGAGACCCTCTTCTCGCCTCGGCTTGCCCTTGAGAGCAAGAGGCCAGCCATGCCCAGGATTGACCTGTGGCCTCTCACCCGGGCCTCAGGGAGGCGGGGCTCAGCCTCACCCCCCGGAGCCCCGTGGACTCGCACTTTGGCGGGCGAGAATTTTATCGGGGGACCCCCCATGCACCTGGACTCGGAGCTTTGAAGAGGCTCTGATACATTGATTAGGATGAAAGAGGACCCAAAAGGGCTCTGGGACTTTCCGTGAGGCAGCAGCCTGCAGTGGCCTCTGGGCCTCAGTTTCCCCTTCTGTAAGATGGGAGTGAGACGCACGCCAAGTGGGACATTCATGGACCTCCCAGCTCCAGGCTCTGTGACCTGCTGAGGTCACAAGGAGGAGACGCTGAGCTGTGTGGACACCTTTTCCAGGTGGAAGCCAGGAGCCATGTTCCTGGAAACCCTGTGAGCAGTGCAGGTGGACCCTCCCCAGGGGGATGAGACTCAAGGAGCCTCTGGGGCAGGGGAGGGGGTTGAGACAGCATCTCAGGGAGGCTGCACACTCTCTGCAGAGAGAATGGCCCCTCCGTGTGCTTCCTGAGGCCTTTCCCAGAACACAGACGTGTCGGAGGACAAGTTAGAAAGCGTGCTAGACTGGCTGTCAGTGCTGCTGGGTTTCCACCCTGCGTCTGTGCCTCCATCTCTCCATCTGTAAAATGGGGACACGCATACTAGTGCCTGTCTCTGGTTGGTGTGCCCCCATAACAGCCTCGGTCTCCCAGCTTATAAAACACAGCTTTTCCCAAGTGATCTCAGAGGCCCCTGCTGGCACTTGTGGTCTTACCAGGCACACTCTTGAGTTCTGGGTCAGCCCTGTGGCCAGGATTCCAGGCATGTGGTCTTGACTGCAGACTTCCCTGCTTTCCTTATCCGATGATATATATCAGGGAAACAAAGCTTGCTGTTCTCGGGCCAGCAGTGAAAGCACAGAGGCCCCGTGGAAAGTCACTGCTTCTGGGGAAATGGAAAACCTCCACAGGCCTGGCCTCCAGAGGGACACGGAATCCCGCAGAGTGGCAGACTGCATGTTCTGGCTTCCGGGGGTCGGGCCGTGCTGGGAGGGCTACGCCAGGGACGTCTCCCCTCTTGCCGTCCTCCACCCATGGAACAGCTCCTGCACACTTCAGTAAGAAATGTTCTCAGCGTCTGGCCCCGAGCCGGTCACATCAAGGGAGCCAGTGGGGGATGCAACTCTTCGTCCCATCGAGGGGCTCCCAGTCTGACAAGGGCCATGTTCTCCATTGTTTACTCATCAGATATTTGTTGGGAACCTGCTCTGTGCCAGGTAATGGCCACACGCTTCCAGTAGGAAGCATCCTTGTCCTTGGGGAATGTGAATCTGTGCACGCTGTGTAGGCGCTAAGTCGCTGCATGAGACGAGTCAAAAGCATAAGCATAGACAGGTGAGTGGGATGACCTTGGGCTCATTCCCAGTCGCTCAGCGTCTGACCCTTTAAACCCCCTGGACTGTAGCCACCAGGCCCCTCCGTCCACGGGGTTTCCCAGGCAAGAGTACCAGAGTGGGTTGTCATTCCCTTCTCCTGGGGAGCTTCCCGACCCAGGGATCAAACGTGCGTCTCCCGCACTGCAGGCGCATTCTTTACCACTGAGCCACAGGGGACACTTACGAGATGACTGTGGGCAGTGGTGAATGTTGGGAAGAAAGTCACGCAGGGCTGTGGGACCAAGAGTCACTACCAGTGGAGTGGCTAGTTTAGAAGGGGGCTCGGGGAAGGCTCCTGGGGGCCATGCACTTAGGTGCTTCCCAGACCTTGCGTCACCCAGATCTCACAGTCAACCCGAGGGGGGACTCACTACCCCTATTTTGCAGACAGGTATGGATAGGCACAAGAGAGCTAGCAACTTGCTTGAAGGCACACAGCAAGGATCACAAAGCCTTCCTGTGAGATCAGGCCACTTTGTGCTGGGGTCGGAACCCAGGCCTCTTGACTCCCAGGCCAGCTGGGTTGCACAGATGGAGGCAGTGTAGACGGTCCAGCTGAGGCAGTGTAGACAGATGGAGGCGGTGTAGACAGATGGAGGCACTGTAGACGGTCCGGCCGAGGCAGTGTAGATGGTCCGGCCCAGGCCGTGTAGACAGTCCGGCTGAGGCAGTGTAGACGGTCCAGGAGGCACATGGTCTCACCAGCTCACTGAAGGATCCTGAGCCGGTTCCTGCCCCCATGGGGTTGGTGCCCTTCTTCACAGTGAGGAAGTGGAGGGAGGGAGCCCTACGCCTCCCCCCCAGCTCCCGCAGAGGCAGAGAGGTCTCGGGGCCCAGCCCGGGGTGCCCAGCTGGCCCGGCAGTGTGCTCCCAGCAGGCCCTGGGGCAGGGGCTCTGAGCCTCTGGGCCCCTCCCAGGGCAGGTGGCAGTCGAAGCAGGGATGGGCAGACAGCTCGTGGGACCCCAGTTACTGAGCAGGAGGCTGAGCTCCAGGAGGGACCAGAGAGGGGCAGGCAAGAGATGCCACCCTCCCCAGAGCCCCAGGAATGCTCTGACCCCTGGACGTTCAGGGCATCCCAGGTGGGGCTCGCCCTGGAATAGCCACCTCCCCCATCTCGGTCAGTCCTCTGACTGTCCTCGTGCTCAGAGACCACCATGCTTGTCACCAGTCTCTCCAGCCCCGTTACCCCCGAAGGGTCAGGTTCACCAGTGCGTGCTGTGCCCACGGGACTGGATACCTTGTCCCACCCTGGCACGTGCCTGACAGTGGGTGACCCTCCTGCTTCAGACAGGTTTTCTTATGGAATCCTAGGGACAGCCCTGGGAGCCAGGAGATGTTGTGACCCCTGTTATAAGAGGAGACCGAGGCTTAGGGAGGGGAAATGATTTATCTAGGGTTGTAACAGCCATCTGAGGCCAAAGCCCACGGTCTAAACTAGCGGTTCTCAAACTTTAATGAATGTCAGAAGTGCCTGGAGGGCTTATGAAGATACAGCCCCTGATTCATCAGACCTGGGTAGAGCCTGGGAATCTGCATTTCTTACAGGTTCCCTGATGATGTAGGTCCCAGGACCACATTCTAGGACCGCTGGCCTAAACCTCTAAGTCTTCCAAAAATACTCTCTCTGTAATATCTCTGCTGGTATCATTATCTCTACATGTATCAGCAGCTACTCTTATTTATAGGCAAATATATTTCTCCTTCCTCCTTCTGACTCTCACCTCCCCCCAGACACGGGAGAATGCCGCATCCCTCCCACATACAAAATAAGGACATGCGGATTTGGATCTGAATCCCAGATCCACCAGGTGACCTCGGATTCATTAGCCTCCCTGGGCCTCAGTCTCTCCATCTGTAAAATAGGGGTAAGGATGCCTCCTTCCTAGGGTGATTGTGAGATTTAAATCAGAAAAGGTTTGCAAACACCTAGCCCAGCATGCAGAGAAGGCGATGGCACCCAACTCCAGTACTCTTGCCTGGAAAATTCCATGGACGGAGGAGCCTGGTGGGCTGCAGTCCATGGGGTCGCTAAGAGTCAGACACGACTGAGCGACTTCACTTTCCCTTTTCACTTTCATGCATTGGAGAAGGAAATGGCAACCCACTCCAGTGTTCTTGCCTGGAGAATCTCAGGGGCGGGGGAGCCTCGTGGGCTGCTGTCTATGGGGTCGCAGAGTCGGACACGACTGAAGCGACTCAGCAGCAGCAGCAGCAGCAGCAGCCCAGCATGAGGTGGCCAGGAGGCTCAGTAGGTCTGATCTCACTGTCTTCATGCACACCGTCTTGGCCTGCCTGCTCTCAGGCATGGATGTGGCTGCTTCCTCCTGGCCCCTGCTTTCAGCCCTGGCACAGAGAAGTCTCGTCCACCATTTCTTATTCCAAGGAGCCTTAAGCCAGTCTGAGAAGTGAACGCTCACAGCTTTGTACACTGTGGTCCTTGGGAAGGGGGTCCAGGTCCTGGGAATCAGGGTGGCCCCACTCTGTCTATCCATTCTCCTATAGGCCTGCCCATCCTGGGAGGAGCCAGGACACTTCCCAGCTTTGAAAAGGACATCCACATCTCACCCTTGACCAGCTTGTCCCAATTCCATGGTACTTCCAGTGGAGCCTTTCACCTGATTCTCGCAACAGTCCCTAAGGGACAGGGTTGCTAGTATCCCCAATTCCCAGTCGAGACGACTGAGGCTCAGGGAAAGACCCCACTGGTGGCTGCCCCAGCCCCGGAGCAGCTTGGCTTCTGAGGCTCACCAAGGTCCAGACTGGTGAGGGAAAGGCTGGAGAGACCGAGGCGCTGAGTACAGGGCCGTTTCCTGCGTGTCATCTCCCGTGACCCAGCGGCCGCCTCACACCACGAGGCAGAGCCTGCATCGTGGACCCAGGTGCGGAGAAGCAAGTGGCTTGCTCGGCCAGGACTGCGAGGATTAAATGACCTAATCCAGAGCGTAGAAGGTTCTGGGCCCCGACACAGTCTGAGTGTTCCGTAAACAGCACCTCTCTGCCAACTGCTGTATATAAAAGAGACAGACGACAGGGAGCTAGTTTCAGTATCTTGCAACAAACCATCACGGAAAAGAGCGTGAAACAGGATACGTACATATGCGTCCCTGTGCGTACGCGTGTGTATCTGTATCCACAAGAGTGGCTGTAGGTACATGCGTAACTGATGCGCTTCGCCGCACACCAGAAATTAACACAACATGATGGTTTGTAAATCAAAGCATTCCTTGGTTCAGTCCAAAGGTTAGGCCCCTGTGCTTTCACTGCCAAGGCCCTAGTTGAGGAACTACGATCCCATAAGCTGTGCAGTGTGCCCAATAATAATAATTTCTTAAAGAACCGTGCGTGTGGGTGTGTGTGTTAGCCACCCAGTATGTCAGACTGTTTGCGATCTCATGGACTGGAGCCCACCAGGGTCCTCTGTCCGTGAAATTCTCCAGGCAAGAGTCCTGCAATGGATTGCCATTTCCCTCCCCGGGGCTTCTGTACAGGAAATGAGAATTAGACGCCTCAAGTCCAAGGGAGCCCCCGCCGCCAGACTCTCTCAGTGTAAATCGACTGTACTTCAATATACATAAATACATAAAAATAGTATCTGTCACCATAAACAGTGTCCGTGTCAGTTAAAAATCAGGCACAGCTAGAAAGGTCTAAATTTTGTGTCCCCTCCTCTTGCACGACTCTCTTCTTTAACAGGCAGGCTTCAGAAATTAAAGTCGACTCACTGTTTTGACCTGTCCGTGGCATGATGGAGAAAGAGTCCAATCTGTCTCACGCACACACACAGTGACCTCCGAGCGGGTGGAGGTCATTGGAAGCTGGGGTCTCCTTTGGGCCACCAGGGACCCTAAGGGCCGTGGCAGCCAACAGCAGGGCAAGACAGCTCCCGCCCCATTTGGGGGACCGTGGTGGGGGCACCAAGGAGCTGGGGAGAGCCCACCCCCGCCCTCACGAGCCTCACAAGCCCGGAGCGGGTCCACAGGAGAGGCGGGCGTCCTGGTCTGCCACTACCAAGACGGCATCCGTCTGGAGCATTCTAACGCGCTGTTTCCAGAGGCCTCGGGGTGGAGAGCAAAATGCAAGCGCGGCTGTAATTTCACGCTTATAACATCCCTGCTCTGTGGTGGGGAAAGACATTTGGGAGCCCCGTGGGTGACACCGAGGGTTCGCGCCGCACACAGCCATTAAAATGTTTTTATCCGAGCCGCAGATAAATTGTAAGCCAATTTGAAAGTTGCGTGCTGGGCCCCAGGAACGCATTATACACAGTCACGGAAGGCTCGCTGAGGCTCTTCTTGGGGGAGTAGGTCACGCAGGGGAGCGTGTTCAGCCTGGGATGTTACAATCAATTAAATGTTGAAGGGCCCAGACACCCCCACCCGCTGAAGTGGAAGAGGCTGTTCTTCTGGTTCTGCCGCAAGACGGAGGCACAGGGCTTCCGGGCCACCCTCCCCGGGCAGAGCTGCCTCCGAGGGCCTCAAACCCAGAGCCAAGAATCAAGGCCCCTAGCAGGCAAGCCCTTTGTGCCCTCCCCTGTGCGCTGAGTATTCGAGCTACGGTTCATCACGTGACTCCCGTGAGTGCCTCTCAGAGTAGGTGTTGTCATCCCCGTTCTACAGATGAGGAAAGGGAGGCTCTGGGAGGCTAAGGGGCTCATCCACGTGAGTTGCAGAGCTGAGGCTCCCCCGCAGGTCTGCCCGAGACCAGAGCTGAGGTTCCTAACAGCGTCTCTGAGCCACCGACCTTGGCACAAAGACTGTTGGTGATGCAAGCGCCAAGCGAGCTCAGGGGGTGGGGGGGAGGGAGTGCAGAACGAAGAGCGGGGACCCTGGGGAGCCTGCCCCCCAGCTGGGAGCACCTCGCATTCAGAACCCAGTGGGGCTCTCGTTCGTTCAGGGGCCTGCAGGAGTCGGGGGGGAGAGCACGTCCATCATCGCCCCCACTCTGCCTGCTTCTCCATTCCTGCACCCAAGCCCCCGGAGCCATTCTCCCATCCACTACTACCCAGGGCCCCCTCACTACTCAGGCCCTCTGAACGGACCACTGGACTTGGAGTCCAGCCGACCTGGGTCCAAATCCATGTCAGTGTTCACGTGTGACATGGACAGTCCAGTATTGAACTTCCTGTCTGATAAGCACAATGCCAGAATGTCTTATTTTGTTCAAATATATTCAGTCACTCAGTCATGTCCAACTCTTTGCAATCCCATGGACTGCAGCATGCCAGCCTCCCTGTCCATCATCAACTCCCAGAGTTTACGCAAACTCATGTCCTTTGAGTTGGGGATGCCATCCAGCCATCTCATCCTCTGGCATCTCCTTCTCCTCCTGCCCTCAATCTTTCCCAGCATCAGGGTCTTTTCAAATGAGTCAGCTCTTCACATAAGGTGGCCAGAGTATTGGAGTTTCAGCTTCATATTCAGGACTGATCTCCTTTAGGATGGACTGGTTGATCTCCTTACAGTCCCAGGGACTCTCAAGAGTCTTCTCCAACACCGCAGTTCAAAAGCATCATTCTTTGGCACTCAGCCTTCTTCACAGTCCAACTCTCATATCCATACATGACCACTGGAAAAATCATAGCTTTGATTAGACGGACACTTGTTGGCAAAGTAATGTCTGCTTTTTAATATTCTCTCTAGGTTGGTCATAGCTTTCCTTCCAAGGAGTAAGCGTCTTAATTTCATGGCTGCAGTCACCATCTGCAGTGATTTTGGACCTAAGACAATAAAGTCTGACACTGTTTCCACTGTTTCCCCGTCTATTTCCCATGAAGTGATGGGACCAGATGCCATGATCTTAGTTTTCTGAATGTTGAGTTTTAAGCCAATCTTTTCACTCTCCTCTTTCACTTTCATCAAGAGGCTCTTTAGTTCCTCTTCACTTTCTGCCGTAAGGGTGGTATCATCTGCATATCTGAGGTTATTGATATTTCTCCTGGCAATCTTGATTCCAGCTTGTGTTTCTTCCAGCCCAGCGTTTCTCATGAAGTACTCTGCATAGAAGTTAAATAAGCAGGGTGATGATATACAGCCTTGACGGACTCCTTTCCCTATTTGGAACAAGTCTGTTGTTCCATGTCCAGTTCTAACTGTTGCCTCCTGACCTGCATACAGATTTCTCTTTCAGAGATCATCTCTTTTAGAATTTTCCACACTTTGTTGTGATCCACACAGTCAAAGGCTTTGGCATCGTCAATAAAGCAGAAATAGATGTTTTTCTGGAACTCTCTTGCTTTTTCCGTGATCCAATGGATGTTGGCAATTTGATCTCTGGTTCCTCTGCCTTTTCTAAATCCAGCTTGAACATCTGGAAGTTCATGGTTCATGTATTGCTGAAGCCTGGCTTGGAGAATTTTGCACATTACTTTGCTAGCGTGTGAGATGAGTGCAACTGTGCGGTAGTTTGAGCATTCTTTGGCATTGCCTTTCTTTGGCATTGGAATGACAACTGACCATTTCCAGTCCTGGTATATTAGAAGGTGATTTGGCTGTCCATACAGACAGACATTTTAAATATCAATTATTCATTCCTTCATTTATTTACTAAATATTTATTGACACCGGGTACATTCCAGGCGCTATTGGCTGTATGGGAACTCAGCTTCGGCAGTTGGACAGACAAAATTCCAAGTCCTCCGGGAAGAGACGGTGCAGGGAGGGAAGCAGACAGGAGCAAGTAGACAGCCAGGACTGCGACGTGTGAGAGGGCAGCCAAGCAAAGCAGAGGGAAGCGGGGCTGTTGTGAACAGTGAACAGCAAGGCCTCCGAGAAGGTGCGGAGATGCCCCTCCGAGAAGGCGAGGGCGGAGCCATGTGGGTTTCACGCCTTCTTGTGACCAATTGTACAGCCACTCCCTTACTCAGCATCTCCCGGGTGCCAAGCAGAGTTCTAGGCAATGAAGACACAGCTCGTGGAGGGAGGCAGCTCATGGCACAGATGCAGAAGCAGGGCTTGGGGACCTTGCCGAGTCCCCAGGGCTGCCGGTAACACCTGATTCTAACCTGGGTGGCTTCAAACAGCAAGAATGTATCCTCTTGTAGTTCTGGAGGCTAGAAGTCCAAGATCAAGGTGTAGGCAGGGCTATGCTCCCCCTGACAGCTCCAGGGAAGAGTCCTCGCTTGCCTCTTCCAGCTGCTGGTGGCTGCCGGCAATTCTCAGCATCCTCTGCTTGTCGACGCATCGCCCCGACGTCTGCCTCCATCCTCACGCGGCGTCTTCCCTCTGCACATCTGTGTCTCTGGGTCCCAACTTCCCTCGTCTTATAAGGACACAAGGTGTTGGATGAGGAACTACCCGCATCTATTATGACCTCGTTTTAACTTGGTTACATCTGCTAAGACCCTATTGTGAAATAATGAAATAAGGTCCCGTTCACAAGCCCCGGGGAGTAAGGACTACAGCACCTTTTGTGAACAGGTGAAAGTGTCAGTTGCTCAGTTGTGTCCAGCTCTTTGCGATCCCATGGGCTATAGCCTGCCAGGTTCCTCTGTCCATGGAATTCACAGGCAAAAATACTGGAGTGGGTTGCTCTCTTCTCCAGGGGATCATCCTGACCCAGGGATCTAACCAGGGTCTCCTGGATTGCAGGAGGATTCTTTACTGTCTGAGTCACCAGGGAAGCCTTATCTTTTGGGAGGGGGGAGACGCAGCTAAACCCACAAGCAGCCGAGCCAGGAGGGCAAAGAACAGCTGCACTTGCCTGGTTTCAAAGCCCATATACTGGGCTCCAACCACGCGAGTCACTGTTCATGGCACGTTTGCTCACCTGCCAGGCACTGTGCTAAGCTTTTCACAAGTTAATTTACTGAACAGTCGCGAAAGCTCTGGAAGGCAGCTGCCGCCGCTTCCCTTTTGACAGGTGAAGAAGCTGAGCGGTTATACTGCTCACCGAGGCCACCCAGCCAGGGAGTGCCAGAGCTGGGGTAAGTGCATCCCCGACTCTTAGCCGCTCCATCTGCTGGCAGGCAGAGCATTGATAAGTATTAGTAAAATGTTCTATCTTAGGGTCCCTGTGTCTGTTCTGGAGGCTTCCAAGTGCGATTGGCAGATAAAGGTAGAAGTCTGCAACCCAAGGCCACAGTGGCACCAAACCAGCTTTTCCAAACCTGGGGCCGGGGGACACGGCTTCCACCCCAGAGAAAGGCTGTTAATGAACTTTGCAGAGCTTGTCTTTTTCATCAGTTATGTTTTACTGAATTTTTATTAAGCACATCTGGTGCTTTTTCCCCCTTGTTTTTTTATTTCAATTGATTTAGTTGTGATAGAATTCACATAATATATAATTCACTCATTTAAAGTCCATGAGTCAGTGGTTTCCTGGCCAGGCCTCCTGGACGCAGGCGCAGCCTCTGCCGCCCTCCCCGCCCCAACCTGCCGACAGCCCTCTCCAGCCCCAGGCTGAACTTCTTCCGAGGGAGTGAAATAATCAGAGTCCAGAAAGAAATCCTCACATCTGCAGTCAGCTGATTCTCAACAAGGATGCCAAGACGGTTCTGTGGGCAAGGAAGAGTCTGTTCCAAGCAACGGTGCTGAAACAACCGGAGAGCCGCGTGCAGATAATAAAGGTGGGCGTTCCCTCACGCCATGTGCAAATTAACTCGGAATCCATCGGCAGTCTAAACGCGAGAGTTGAAACTATAAAACTCTCAGAAGAAACGCGTAGGAGAAGATTGTGACTGATCTGATGTCTCTCTCCAGTGTGACTCTGTTGCCCCTCTGAGGTGTGACTTGAGGCCACAAGTCCACCAGAAGCCTCTCCCCTACCCCTGCACCCCACCCCGTGGCCATTTCCTGGAGTTTTCCCACTACGAGGCACTCATCCTGGGGCTAGTGAGGGTTACAGGCCTGCCTGGAGGGTAACGGAAGCTGAGCCCACTTCCACGAGGCCAGGCCAGAACCTGGGACTTCTGGAGAGATCTGGAACTCTGCTTTCTAAAACCAGATTCTTTTATTTTTTAAAGGTCATACTCCATTTATAGTTATTATAAAAATTTGGCTATGTTCCCCCTGTTGTACGATGCATCCTTGTAGCTTATTTCTCCTTTTTCTTAAAAATTTATTTTCTATTGCAGGGCAGTTGATTTACAGTGCTGTGTTAGTTTCAGGTGTTCAGGAAGTGACTCAGGTATGCACATCCATGTGTCTAGTCTTTCTCACAGGATTTTCCCATTTAGGTTATTACAGCTTGCTGAGTAGAGCTCCCTGCGCTACACAGTGGCCCTTGTTATCTGTTTCATATATAGCCGTGTGCACACTGGCCTTCCCTGGCGGCCCAGCTGGTAAAGAATCCGCCTGCAATGCAGAAGACGTGGGTTCAATCCCTGGGTTGAGAAGATCCCCTGGAGAAGGGAAAGGCTAACCCACTCCAGCATTCTGGCCTGGAGAATTCCATGGACTGTGTAGTCCACGGGGTTGCAAAGAGTCGGATACGACTGAGTGACTTTCACTTTCTTTTCTGTAGGGTGTGTATATTAATCCCAGACTCCCACTTTCTCTCTCCCCAACCCCTCGTACCTATTTTATACCCAGTAATTTGTGCCTCTCACTCTGCTACTCTCATACATTGCCCCTCCCCTTCCCTCCCCAGTGGCGACCCTTAGCTTGTTCTCCACAGCTAGGAGTCTGCTTCCTTTTGTCACATTCACACTTGTTGGGCTTTTCAGATTCCACATCTAAGTTATATGACACAGTATCAGTTTGTCTGACTTATTTTAGTACTTAGCATTTTAGGTGTTTAGCATAATACCCGCCAAGTCCATCCATGTGGCTGCGAATGGCAAAGTTTCATTCTTTTTGATGGCTGAGTAGTATTCCACTGCATACCAAATCCGCTTTATCCAGTCATCTGTTGATGGACACTGAGGTTGCTGCCATATCTTAGCATTGTTGTGAATAATGCTTCTATAAACATAGAGTTGGAGAAGGCGATGGCACCCCACTCCAGTACTCTTGCCTGGAAAATCCCATGGATGGAGGAGCCTGGTGGGCTGCAGTCCATGGGGTCACAAAGAGTCAGACACGACTGAGCGACTTCCCTTTCACTTTTCACTTTCTTGCATTGGAGAAGGAAATGGCAACCCGCTCCAGTGTTCTAGCCTGGAGAATCCCAGGGATGGGGGAGCCTAGTGGGCTGCCGTCTATGGGGTCACACAGAGTCAGACACGACTGAAGCGACTTGGCAGCAGCAAACATAGGGTACATGCATCTTTTTTAATTTGTGTTTTCAGATATATACCCAGGAGTGAAATCTCCGGGTCCTACGGTCGCTCTGTTTTAGCTTTGTGTAAATGGGTGCAGCTATTCTTGGAAACAGTAAGGCCAGATTCTGGAACTTGAGTCTGGATTCCCAGCCCAGTGCTCCTCTCTAAAAACAGGAGCACCTCCCCAGGGTCGGTCACTGGAGTGTCGGGAATCTCTCTTGACTTGAACAGGAAGAATGCCTCCGGCTCCAAGTAGGATGCAGGGAAGTGAGGGCCTGGGCAGACCCAGCACCCCTCAGAGTCCCACCGCTGCTCCCCAGGCCTGAGTAGAGCCAGAGAAGCTCAGCCCTGCCTCTCTGCAGGCTGCCCGCAGAAAGCAGCTACAGAAAGCGGCCACAGTTGGTAGGATACAAAGCCTGCCCATGGGGCAGGCTGGCTGTGGGACCCCAGCAGCTCTCTGCAGACCAGTGTGCAGCTGGGGTACACGGTGGCCCAAGGGCAGGTCAGTCAGCGGAGGGAGATGGCTGGTCTGAGAATCCCTGGGGGTCCCCAGGCAGGCGAGCTGGGAGCCGTCCCAGCAGCCCCCCCGCCATAGTCCAGGCCACCCGCTGGGTGAGAAATGGTCAGCTCATTCATTCCCCTGTCTCGGAACTGGCGGGGATGAGCCACCTGCTGGGCTTGAACTAATTACAAGAACCAGCCCCAGGCGACTGCAGTGGCCCCGGGCTCCAGAGAGCACAAGCTGCTGTCAGGAGGAGACGGTGAGGGTCGAGTTGGGAATCTGGCCAGAGCTGCAGAGGTGTCCTGGGGTGCGGAGGGGAAGAGGGTGCGAGCCCAAACCTCCACCTCCCTCCCCGGATGCCCCCAGGGTCCTGACCGGGGCGCTTCTGTCCACCAGGCAAACACCTGGGCTCCTCCAAGCCCTCTCCCTGCCGCCCACCTCCCCTCCCCCGGGTGAACGACAGTGCATGTGTGTGCGTGCACGTGCGTGCTCAGTCGTGCCCGGCTCTCTGGGACCCCATGGACTGGAGCCTGCCAGGCCCCTCTGTCCATGGAATTCTCGCCTGAATACTGGAGTGGGTTGACATTTCCTAATCCGGGAAATCTTCCTGACCCAGGGGTCGAACCTGCATCTCTTGCGTCTCCTGCTTTGGCAGGCTGATTCTTTGCCAACTGCGCCCAAACTGGGAATAGGCGACGGCTGAGCAAGCCCAGCTGAAGAGCTGCTCCTCTGCTCTGTAAGTTGACTAGAAACAGTGCTCACCTCCCAGGAGAGTCGAGGGGTGGTTACGGGTACGGGCCTTGGATTGAGCCGTGGATTTGAAACCCAGCTCTGCAACTATGAGTAATAGGGGCGGGAAATGTTTATTGAGCAGTTACTTCACTCCAGTATTCTTCCCTGGGAAATCCCACGAACAGCGGAGTCTGCTAGGCTATAGCCTCTGGGGGCGCAAAAGAGTCAGACAAGCCTGAGTGACTAAACCGCAGCAGCAAGGCACCAGGCAAGGCCCTGCTTTACCCCTGCCCACGCGTTTGTCAGAGCAGCCCTCTCGGGTAGGGGCTTCTGTTTTCTCCCCGTTTGACACATGTGAAAATGGAGAGCTAAAAATCGCCCAAGGACACAGGTCCAGCAAGGCTACGACTGGGACTCAAGCCCAGGCAGGCTGGCTCCAGAGGCAGTGGGTTAGAGGACTAGCCGCTATCTACACCGACGGGCTATTTGGTCTCCTTGAGCCTCAGTTTTCCTATCTGCTAAATGGGGATGGCAGTAGCACCTTCCCTGTGGGGCTATGGCACCTAAAGGCTTGTGTCCCAAGCTCATAGTGAGCATTTGTGGAAAGGGTAGTCATTCTTCTCACCCATTTTGCCTTAACCTTCACCCTGGAAATGTCAGTGGGGCCGGGGAACAGGGTCAGAGATGTGGGAAGTGACATCAGCCCAGCAGGAGCTCTATAAGCCCGGCGGTGACGACTGTGGCCTCTGACGCTGGACCCTGGTGACGGAGATTGGGGAGGGACTGACCCAGCACCCTGAGTCCAGTCCCACCCATTAAGCAATCTTGCCTTGACTTTTCCTCTCCCAGCCTCAGTTTCCCCATCTGGGACCTGGGGGTGACAAAGGTTCCTGTTGGGGATTAATGAAGGTTCCCCCTCCCTAGGGCTGTTGTGGGGTGTAAGGACGACGACGCTTAGCCTGACCTGCTGGTAGGTTCTGGAGGTGGGGAGGGCAGTTTGGAGGGGAGATTTGGCAAAAGCCAGCCCAGGGCTCAGGCAGAAAAGGCTGGACATGCCAGGCATCTTTCGACAGAAGCTGCAGGTCATGGAACCGACCGGAAAGCTGGGAGCAGATGTGGAGGACGCAGCAAGCCCTGGCCTGGGCTGGAGGCGCTCCCCGGAGAAGGCGCCAGTGGAACCGCATGCCTGCACTCGGCAGACAGCGGCTGTGGGAAATGGGCCACTGGAGTGGCGGGGACAGGGCTGCTGTCCTCGGGGCCTCTGCAGGCCTTCTCCCCACCAGTCGGAGCTTCTGGACGGGCAGCAGGCAGGCTGAGGCAGCTGGCTGGGCTTGGCTGCCAGAGGGAGGGCGCAGCCCAGAGGACCGAGGCTGGAGCGGCCAGGATCATCCAGAATGGACACGGAGGCTGTTCAGGGACTGAGCGCTGCCATCGTGAGTGCCTGGACCTGGCCGGGGACTGGGAGAGAGGCTGCTCACTCTGCCCACCTGCCCACCCACAGGCCCCCAGCCAGCTGAGGTCACCGGCTGAGAGCTCGTTCAGAGAGGGGCCGAACAGATGGGTCTGGGGCTCAGAGGAGCACTTTGGAGTTAACTGGGCCGGGTCATGCATCAAGGACGGTCACTTCCCAGCCTCAGCCTCGAAGGCCAGAGCCTGCTGACTGATTCCTGGATGGGCTTCCAGAATGCTCTGTCCCTGCCTCTCTGAGCGCAGCCCTGCTGACTGCAGCCCACTGTGAACTCAGCGGCAGGCCCAGCACAGCCATGAGCTCCCCAGTCCTCCCATAGTTTACCCATCCTCAGATGACCCTACGCTGCCTCAGTTAGGGGGGCGAACTACAGCTGGATCAGAGAGGGCAGGGCATTTGCCCGGCGTCACACAATGGTGTGTGGGCTGGGATCCGAGCTCAGGCCTGCTGAAAGGCAGACCCCCCGATTTTTCCACAACACGAGGCTGCCGGGAAGACGGGGTGACATTGCTCCTCTCTGATGGGGGGCACTGTGGCAGCCATCCGGGCCTCGGCCAGATTCCAGGGCTCCTCCCGATAAGACAGCGTGGGGTACTTGGGCTGCTCTCTCAGCCGCTCCTCCTAGGCATCTGGGAATTCAGCAAGATCAGTGCCCCCATTTTACAGCAGCAAAAACCGAGTCTGCGCATAAAGGGAAGCCTAGAAGAGGAACCCGAAGCTTCTCTGATTAGCACCCTCCCTCCGTGGGGACGGGAGGCCCTGAGCTGGGGATGGAGACAAGGCCCTTCGAGGCACAAAGGGACAGCTGCATAACCCCTCTGACCATGATCACGGCTGGAAGGAGCAGGCGGCTTAGTCAAGCAGCAGGCACTGTTTTGTGCGTCTTGTCCCTGGGACCACAGGGCTGATGTCACCAGCCCTTCTCTGAGGGAAACGCACAGGCGATTTGCTTATTCATTCTTCACACTTACAGGTCCTTGATTCAACCAATATTTATAAGCCCCTATTATGTGCCTGCTGTGGAGGAAGGACCAAGAGCCTCCTTAACGTGGGATGGCCAGGACATACGCTGCTTCTGCCAGTCACTCAGTCGTGTCCGCCGTTTTGTGACCCCATGGTCTATAGCCCACTAGGCTCCTCTGTCCATGGAATTCTCCGGGCAAGAATGCTGGAGTGGGTTACCTTGCCCTCCTCTAGAGGGTCTTCCTGGCCCCGGGATCAAACCCAGGTCTACCGCATTCCAGGCAGATTCTTGACTGTCTGTGCCACCAGGGGGGCCCTGGGACATACGATATTAGTGACGAATTTTGCAGTTACAAGGAGGCAACGGCAGCTTCAGACACTTTATAAATTGATGTACTCTTCACAGCTCGAGGAGGTAGGTACTTCCAGCACTCTCATTTTAATAAACGAGGCAACTGCAGCCCAGAGAGGTTAAGTAACTCACCCAAGGTCACACAGCAAGTGAGTGGCAGTGCTGGGCTTCCAAACCCAGGCCGCCTGGCTAGGGAGCTTCTTTATAGCCTTGCACAGAATAGCCTGTCATGCCCTCCTAAGCTGAGCTAGAGATTCATCTGCTCCCTGAAATTGTCAAGCAGGTGGCTGCAGTCCCCCAAGGCTCTCACCAGCTCCCCGGACCTTCCGCATCTCACAGATCTGGCCTTTCTCCACCTACTGTCCACCCAGCTCAACTCTAGCCTCGCGACCCCACCAGAGCAGGCCTGCAGATGTGCCCTTAAACCTTGACAAGTGTGAGGTCCACGCGATGCTTCATCCTTTCCACCCCTGGGAGCTGGATTTAGTGTTTCTGGCAGAAGGTAGACCTCCCCTGCCTGGGACAGGCCCCTTAATTACAAGTGATATGTGGCCGGTGAAATGGTAGTGCCTCAGGCCCGGTGATTTAAGGAACAGCGCAAGGCTGAAGTTACAGGTGCTCACAGAGCTGTAGCAGGAGCCGGCAGAGCGGGCTGGGGCGGCCTGGGAAGTGATGAGCCCGCCCTGGACGTGTCTGCTGCCTGTAGAGCTCCCTGGGGCGAGGGAGGCAATCCCACCACCTCGCTTTCGGAGGCGGATACAGACCAGGACCAGCTGCACGTGCGCTTGGCCGGGGAGTCTGCGCTCCCGCAGCGAGCCCCTGAGCTCGGTCTCCCCGTCTGTACACAAGGAGGCAGGGCTACCTCACTCGCTCTCCAGGAGTGAAAGTCTTCACAGCAGATCATCTTAGTGACAAAAGCTAACAGGGACGGACTGCTTTTTTGCGCCAGGATTGTGCCAAGTTCCTTACGAGCGTTTTCTTGTTTAATCATCAGTGGGTGAGAGAGTGGTTGTGGGGATTTCCATTGTACAGAAGAGGAAACTGAGGCTCAGAGAGTTGAAGCAAATGGCCCAAGACTGCACAACTAGCAAGTAACCACATGGAGGAGATGCTCAGCCCTTCCCTCTGATTCCAGAGCCCGACCTGACCTCTAGGCTCTGGGGATAATGAGAAGGACATAGGCCCCGTGTTTGCTCTGAAGGAGCCCCCGAATGATGGGGGAGACAGAGAAGGTCACAGGTTTCCAAGATTCCAGCAGATGGGGAATAAGAAAGTCGGGGGCGGACTAGTTCGCAAGGTGAGGCGTGCGAGAGCCCCCAGGAAGGGGGCGATCCTCCAGGGGGTGGCATCTGGAAGGCTTCGTGGAGGAGGCGGTGTGGAGCTAGGGCAGACAGGCCAGGGCGCATTTCAGGCTGCCGGAGCCCTGGAGGCAATGGTGTGGGGGCAGGGACGCCTGGCAAGGAAGGAGTGCTCCCCTGCGGCCGGACCCCAAGGATGGAGCCGGGAGTAAGATGCGGTAAAGACGGCCACAGTAACAGCACAGCCGGCGTCTGCTCAGCACTCGCTGGCGCCAGGTCAGGGTCTAAGCTCTCCGCAGCAGCCCCCCGCTGGGCCTGCTAGGATCCGGGCTGCATGCGGGGCCGCAGCACTGAGCAGGCACAGCTCCATCCGCATCCAGCTGCTCCCCAGCGCGCGGCCTGCCGAGTCCCGCCCCTGTCAGACCAGCCGTGGCGGTGGACTCTCACAGGAGCGTGAACCCTACTGTGAATCGTGAATGTCAGGGGCCTAGGGTGCGTGCTCCTTCTGAGAATCACCCTGAAACGATCCTCACCTCTCTGGTCTGTGGGAAAACCGCCTTCCACAAAACCGACCCCCGGTGCTGAAAAAGTTGGGGACCACCGCTTCACACACTGCTCACCAGGACTCTGTTAAGGAGACGCGGGAAAAGAGGCGCAGAGAGGGTAAGGGACTTGCCAAGGTCACCCCGCTAAGAGGCAGGGGGGCCGGGAATGGAACGCGGGCAGGCTGACTCCCGAGCCCACCCGGGGCCAGCTGCTGTGCCTGGTCCCTGCAGGAGCAGGGAGAGGAGACGTGAGGGCCTCCCGGGAAGAGCCTTCTGCCCTCTGTGCCTGGGCTGCGTCTGGGAGGCGAGGGCAGGGCCCTGACTCCAGTGACGTCTGTCCGAGGATGCCCGGGCCGCCGGTGTGGGCCTGGGACGCTCCCTGTGGCAGCCATGAGATGTAGAACCAGGGCTGAGAGTGGAGACGGTCGTCACTGAGGAGCTCCGGCCAGACGTGAACCTCCGCTGGGTCTCCCTGGATCCCAGGCCCACGAGCGGAGACACCCCAACTCCTGAAGCTCCCCGTCAGGGAGAGCCTGGACCCTGCCCAGCTGACCCACCCCGCCGTCTGACGGCCGGTCAGGACAGCCTTCCTCCTCTCCAGCCGTGAACCCTCCGGCTGCTCCCCCGGGGTTCCCCACGTAGAGCCACAGGCTTTGTGAACTGGAGGAGGCTTTAGGACCCGCCTAGGCCAGCCCCCTCACCTGAGCACAGAGGAAACCGAGGCCCTGAGATAGACCCCCAGCAGGGAAGAAGCAAGGCCGGGCTGGGGGCTCAAGCCAGATGTGGGTTCAAGCCATAACCTTGGTCCTTACTGGTTGAGTGGCCACGAACCAGTGCCTCTGAAAATGGAGATCATAATTCCTACTTCTGGGTTCTGCAAGGCTCTGATGCGTGAAAGCATTCAGCATGGACCCTGCCTCAGATGAGCCGTGATGATGGTCAGGGGCCTCCCACCTGCTGTGTAATTCAGGACCCCTTGGGCCCTGGAATCAGGGCTCAGAAGAGGGTGCTCACTGAGCAAACCTGTGCTCCCCCCATCACGCCCGCAAACATCCGCCCAGCCCCTGCTCACTGAGGTTTACCCTGTGGCGCGCGCGGGGCCTGCAAAGCCCAGACGCTGCTCAGACCAGAGATGGAGGCTACTGTTCACAAGTCAGGTAGCCAGTGGAGGCAGGGGCTTAGCAGATACCAGGCATCCTGCAAAGCCTCCCTCAATCATGAGCCCTGTGAGACAGGTCCCGTGTGGTGCCCATCTCACAAGAGAGAGAACTGAGGCCAGAGCTGACCCAGCCGGAGATGAGCACAGGAAGCTCAGAAGGGGGACAGCGGCCCAGGCCACAAGGGCCGTGAAGGGCCAGGGGAGAGGCTGGGGGCGCTGGAACTCCGGGATGCCCCCAACCCCAGATCAGGCCACCCCACCCTGGCCAGGAGTTGGAGCCCTGCTAGGAACGAGCTTGGCTCTGCCTTGCCCGGCTCTTGGAAAAGACACAATTAGATAGATGTGTGATAGAGTCGGTAGAAATAAGTATTCATCGACAAAGCTGGGTGATGGCCTCATGAGTGTTCATTGTACAGTTATTTGTGCTTTTTGATGGGCTTGAATATTTTCATAGTAAAATGTCAAGGAGGAAAAATAAAACACACAATCCTCTTCGCACAAAATGCCCCTTCTGCACAGCCCTTCCCCTCCCCTTCACCCTCGCCTCCCCTGGAAATTGCTTTATGAGACTCAAGCAGCAAGAATGATTTACTTGCCCTCTGACTCAGGAAATCAATCCTAAGATGCTGATGGGACTGGAAAGACTCTGTCTGCAGAGCCCTCTGGGAAATCTCGCGCTGGAAGGGAGGGCTTTGAGCTGGGGATTTGGGGGGCTGGGGGCTCTGCTGGGAGGCTGGGGGCCAAGTGCTTCAGCCCCCACAGGCGCCCGCAGGAAGGCACTAACATCACCCTCACCTTATGCGGGAGGCCCAGGAAACCAGCATCTGCCCTTAGGACCTACTGCCCATAAGCAGAGGACCTGCGACCCGGGGCCAAGTGACCCCAGTGCGGGGTGGGGAGGGCCAGGGGCGGCCCTGTTCCAAGTCTCCAAACCCCGGGACCTGATGCTCGCGGGGACACAGCTCTGTCGGAAGGGACAGAGGCTTTCCCGGGCTGGGGAAGAGGACTTGAGACCCACCCAGAATCTCCAGGCTCCAGCCCATTGTTCTCAGAGGCTTGAGGGGTGGTGGTTAATGGAATAGCCTGAACTTGAAGTTGAACTTGAACAGGAAGAACTTGCGCTGAGTGCCACTGCCACGGGCCAGATCCCAAATGGGCTTGCCCACTTGCCAAGGCCTCCCCAAGCTTCCTCAGGCTTCCAGAGTCTTCTTTAATAAAACTACAACGATGCAACCTGGTGAAATCGCCCATGTGTGTAATACATACCTCTGGGATGCACTGGAAACATCCCCCCACATAGCCAGGCTTGCTGCTATTTAAAATGGGCTCCTGTCACACCCCATAGATTTCATCTCTGCCCAAATGGTGCCTGTCATGGGCCTGAAAACATTCGCTCTATTGCCACATAAACTACAATGGCGTAGTGGGGCGGGGGCAGTTCTCAAAGCACACTTCGAGAACTTCTGGGTTACAGGCATCGGTACAAAGTGGCAGAAGCAAGAAACGCAGAACCAGCAGCAAGGCCTGTGTGCTGGTCTCCTCGCCACACTTCCGGGTGTGTGTGTGTGTGTGTGTGTGTGTGTGCATATGTGTGCGTGCTGTGTCTGTTATGCATATGTGTGTGTGTGTGTGTATGGGGCTTCCCTGGTTGAGCTACTGGTGAAGAACCTGCCTGCCAATGCAGGAGACATAAGCAACGCGGGCTTGATCCCTGGGGCAGGAAGATCCCCTGGAGGAGGAAATGGCAACCCGCTCCACTATTCTTGCCTGGAGAATCCCATGGACAGAGGAGCCGGGGGGCTACAGTCCATGGGGTCGAAAAGAGTCTGACACAACTGAGCGACTTAGCACGCAGCACACGTATGCAGACATGTGTGTGTATGCGCGTGTGTGTTTCTGTGTGTGTATGCATATGTGTTTATGTGCGTGTTTACACACATGCTTTGTGTGTGTGTTTATGTGCATATCTCTGTGTCCGTGTGTGTGCACAGGCACGCGTGGGATTTTACTTCTCTGTCAGCAGTAGCCCGAGTTGGGCCCCTCTCTGCGCAGCCTCACCGATTCGCCGCCCTTCACGCTGTGCCACCCCCTCCCCCAGAGCAGCCAGCCAGAGCCTCCAGTTGGGGTTGTTAATTTTATCTCTCACCGCTTGGAAAGCACAACAGCTGGCAGGGGAGGGGCAAGGCAGGTGAGCAGTGCCGGCAGCCGGCTCTCTGCAGAGAGGAAGCGGGTGGATGGGTTGTGCCCGCAGCCACTGGGGACCCTTGTGACCCCGTTCCACTCAGAAAGGCCCCCATCTCCAGGCAGGGAGGCTCTGGGCCGTGGCCGCTGATCCCCCCAAGCGACCCGGGCCCCAGATCCCCAGCGCATCCGCATGCGGGCTCCCGCCCGCTCCCAGGGTTGGGGGCTGTGACTCGGCTCAGCAGCTGCCACATGAAAGGGCCCCATTGCAGCTTGTATAAGTACAGACGCTGCGTTCCTCTCTCCTGTCACTGACGGCGGCTCCATTTGGGGGCTTTTTGTCAGTATTTTTTCCCCTTGGCTGCCATTACTACTCAGTTCAATATTTAATTTTCCCATAAACCAAAGAGGTGTGCTTTTTCTTCTCTTTTTCTTGCTGGAGCCCCCTCCTGCCAGTGGCACCTTGCTTCCTCAGGCTTCCGCTGGGAAAGAGGGGCATGGACACGGCTGGGATTCCAGCCCTTCTGAATCAGGCGTGGACGAGAGGGCAGGACACCTCCGTCCCTCCTCCCAGCTCATTCATTTGACAGATGTGTGCTGAGTAAACCACTGTTTCAGGCCCTGGGGTTACGGTAGTAGACAAGAATTTCTGTCCTCATGGTGCTTACGTTCTAGTTGCGGGGGGGTGGGTTTGGGAAAAAGACAAGCGTGTGAGCTGATGCACGAATAACTGCACCTTGTGATGTGCTCTATGAAGACACGACAAGCGCTGTGACAGGCATCAGAAGCACCTCGCCTGGGCTGGGAGGTGGCATTTGAGCTGAGCCTTGAAAGATAAGCAGGACCCAACCTGCACAAAGCTGAGTGGAAGACTGCAGGCAAAGGCAGCAGCAGATGCCAGGGCCCTGGGGTTGAAATGTGCTCAGGGTGTTTATGGACCAAACATGTCTCAGGATGTTTGGAGCATGGTGTTGAGGGGAGGGTCAAGACAAAGCCAGAGGTGGAGGTAGGGCCCACGCATCCAAGGTCGTGTGGGATTCCTTCCAGAGGCCATGCGCTTGTTTGTACTGGGAGAAGTGAACGAAGGAAGAGAGCAAACAGGAGTTGAGGCGGAATCCCTGTGTGGCAGGCTTGTATTAGCTCTGAGGTTAAAGACAAAGTTCTAGGCTTCAGAAAGTACACAGCCTAGTGGAGAAACAGACATGGGCCTGGAACAGGATGATAGGCACCCAGGAGGATGTCAAGAACAGGATGCTCCAGGAATTCAGCCTGGCAAAGTCCTGGAAGGCTGCCTGGAGGAGGCAACCTAAGGCCAGACCTGAAGGATGAAGCCGAGTTAACCAGCAGAAGGACGAGTATGTCCAGGGCACAGGGTAGGTGAGCAAGGCAAGGAAGGAACCTTGGGCAGTTCGGTGTGGCTGGAACAGAGAAGGCTTCCTGGAGGAGATGCTCTTTTGAGTACCATCTTGAAGAAGCAGAGAGAGACTGTAGAGAGGATGGGAAAGACACCGAGAGGTAGGACTGAAAAAAGAAAAGCGGAAGAAAGAAAATAGGAATGAGGAATGTTTATATTCGTGAGCACTTTTATATGAGAGTGTGGTTTTCTTTCTTTTTTTAAAAAAAAAAATACGGTATAAAGACTAGGAGCTGATTGAAAAAGAGGGCAGTCAATAGAGCAGGCATGCTGAGAGAAAAGAATGGATTTTTGCAAATAATGTAATTTTGAACTAGTCTTTCCCCTCTCCCACTCCTCCCCAAAATCTAATTGATTACCACCCCTTGATAAATGACACCCAGAGCAGGAGTGTGTTCAGACCAATTTAGAGTGATACCCAAGGAACAGCAGAGATTATCCCCTCCTCCAGACAATAGCCAGCCCTGGGAGGGAGAAGATATTCCCCGACATGTCCCTCCCAGCCCGGGGAGAAGGGAGAGCAATCGAACAGGTGATACAAATGATCCCCTTCTGTTTGTGTGGCACTTCGCCATTCTTGTAGAGGGTTTACGTCTGTATCCTCGTTTGCTGTTTCTCTTAAAATCTTCGAAGCTGAAAGTTTGGCAGGATGTGTTTTATTGAACCCATTTTATATATGGGAAGACTGATGCCCAAGTGGGTCCACTGATTTGCCCAAAGTCCCATGGGATACTGGTAACAGAACAAGGACTGAAACCTTGGCCTGACTCTGTCTGAGCTGGTTCCCTAGGGGCAGTGTAGGGGGAGCTTCATGGTACAGAGAGAACTGAACTTCACTAGATACAGTTAAAGACTCAGGCCTGCTGGGGTTTATGTCAGAACAGGTTTGTGTTCCCGAATTGCGAAAGCCACAGGATGATTTACAGAGCTAAGAGCTATCACATTATCTGCAAAGTGAGTTACGATGACCGAAACAAAGTTCTGCTTTCAAGAGAAAGACAGGCAATATTTCAGAGTTAATTTCATAAAACTGATCGCCGACCATTGCCTCACTGTATTGATGTTAACTGTCGAGTCTGAAATAATTTCCACTTCTGCCCCCACTGATGGACTGGAACGGGGCCTGCCGTGCTGTGTGGCCGCTGCATCCAGAGCTGCTCTGCCTTCCTGGGGGCTGGACAAAATCAGTAGAAGAAACTTCTAGCAGGAATTCTCTCTTCTTAAGGCAAAGTCAAAAATTAACTGGGAAGTCTCCTGGCGTGGCTCAGGGGTAGCGGAGTCAGGGGCGCTCTACGGTGGTGGCCTCTGTGTGGCCATGATGGTGACCTCCTAGAACGGGGGCCTCCTTCTCACGCACAGGGCCGGGGCGACCCAAGTGTCACGGTCTGTCCGTGTGGCTTGTAAACTCAGACACAAGCTCTGCCTATGTCTAGCCTCTTACTGCTACAGCCACTGCTGACGACTTCTCCCTTGCATGTGTGCCTGGTCGTTCAATTGTGTCCAGCTCTTCCTGACCCCATGGATTGTAGCCCCCACCCAGACCCCTCCGTCCATAGAATTCTCCAGGCAAGAATACTGGAGCGGGTTGCCATTTCCTTCTCCAGGGGATCTTCATGACCCAGGGATGGAACCCACGTCTCCTGCATTGGCAGGCGGGTTCTTTAGCATCTGAGCCACCTGGGAAGCCCGTATTTCTCCGTTGCTCAGGCCCAGTGTCTCTGAGGAGGGTCATTTCAGGTGCATGGTATCCACCCTCCCCCCACCCAGCAGAGCCTTGCACTAGCGTGGACATCCTTGAAGACTGCCTCTCAGAGGCCACAGGAATGAGGCACTTAGAGTGAGCACACGGGCTACTGCTGCAGACGAGTGCGGAGCCGTTGGAGATCCAGGGGTCTTTGTGGTGGATTCTTCACCATTAAATGCACCGCGTCATAGTCAGGTGGGCTTGCTCTGTCCTGCTGATTCTGCAGCCCAGCTTTGAATTAGGGATTGTTGTTGTCCAGGATACTTATGCCTGGAACTGCCGCTGTTCCTGGGTCCACAGGATCTATTCCAGGTGCAGAGCCAGAAGAGGACCTCTCACCTTGACCTTGGTCACAGATTGTAGCAGGGCTGGGGGTCGTGAGCAGGGAGAGGAGGCTGGGATTGGAGGAGGGGAGGAATGGAGGCAGATATGAGGGTGCACACGGGCACAGACCGGAGATGGGGGTGGGGGGAGAGAAATGGAGCTCGGATGGAAAAGGGAATGGGACGGGGGTGGAGGAGGAAGAGAGACGGAGCTGGGCTGGAGGTGAGAGTGGGACTGGGGGAGGAGGTGGAGACGGACACAGAGACGGAGCTGGGGACGTGGAAGCGGTCAGGAGCGTGGAGGGAGGCTCCAGGCTGAGAGCCCAGGGAGCAGCAGTCTGTGGAGGTGAGAGAGCTGCGCACAGTCAAGGGAAGAGGACGATGGTGATGCGTGGAGCGACGCCTCCTAAGGCCGCCAAGGACTCCCGGAGGGGACTGCTCGCTGACCGCCTGCACTCAGGGCCCGCCGGCGGGCGACAGCAGGCAAGAGGCAGGGTGACAGTCTCCCGGGACACCGCCAAGGAGGAATACTTCGGTGGAGACGGTGGGAAGCCCAGGCCTCCACCCTGACGTGGGCAGCTCTGCTGCGTCCTCGTCCGCACCACGGAAATCCATTGTCTTAAGAGCTTGATTAACTGTACATGTTGCTAACACCGGCTCAGAAACATAACAAGACACAGGGACACGGGTCCCAATCAGGGTGTGTGTGTGTGGGGTGTGTGACTTGGGGCAGATCTCCAGAATGTGTGTGTGCGTGTGTGTGTGTGTGTGTGTGTGTGTGTTGGGGAAGGGGTATTCGTGCTGTGCAGAGAATCCTGGACAGGATCTGGAGGGCCTAGTTGCCAGTCCAGGCACTGCCACTGACCAACAGTGTGACTATAGGCAAATCTCTCCCTCTGTCTGACCTCAGTTGTGCTAATCTGTAAAATGGAAGACCAGCGCTCTCCAGTAGAAATCTGCCTTTAATTGCAGATTAAAGTCCCACGGTACTACTTTACTGAATTCTCAGCACTCGATAATTCCATTTTGCAGACAAGGAAATAGGTTCAGAGAGGCTGAATATCTTTCCCAAGGTCACATAGCTGGGAAGTGGTACAGCTGGTCTCTGAACCCTGGGTAGTATGATCTAGGAGCTTCCCAGGTGGCGCTAGTGGTAAAGACCCGCCTGCCAATGCAGGAGACACAAGAGACGTGGGTTTGATCCCTGGGTCAGGAAGATCCCCTGGAGGCGGGCATGGCAACCCACTCCAGTATTCCCGCCTGGAGAACCCCATGGACCGAGGAGCCTGGCGGGCTACGGTCCACAGGGTTGCCAAGAGTCAGACGTGACTGAAGCGACTTAGCACACACACACACAGTGAGATTCAGGGCCCATACTCTTGACCACTGTCCTATACTACCTCTTTCAAAATAGTGATACAAATGATATCAGTTAAAATTGCTCAGCTGTACTGCGGGCTTACTATGTGCCGGGCATCTGGTAAGCATCATCCCATTTACTCCCCGAAGCCCTCCTATAAGGAAGCTTCTAGGTGTCTGATTACTGTTTGCTCAGTGAAAAAGAACGGAAGAATGAGTGATTTTTAAAGGTGCCCCCTGCCCAGTTCTGAGCCTCTAGCCCTCTTGGAGGGTATACTTAACGCTACGTATCAACCACCATAAGCAGGGCCAGAGACAGTCATGCTGGTTGGTTGTTGGTTGGTTAGTCACTCAGTTTTGTTCAACTCTTTCACGGCCCCATGGACTGTAGCCCACCAGCCTCCTCTGTTCACAGCGTTTCCCAGACAAGAACACTGGAGTGCCATTTCCTTCACCAGGGGATCTTCCCGACCCAGGGATCAAATGCGTGACTCCTGCCTTGCGGGTGGATTCTTTATCATCTGAGCTATCAGAGAAGCCCCACCAGAGAATTTTGCTAAGCTCTAATTGACATGGTCCCTTGATCTTTGGGGCACCTGAGTTAAACAGAGCCACCCACAGGAGCAGTTCCCCCAGGGATCTCAATTAAAGGTCTGCCTGAGAACTGAGTGTGTCAGGTAAATGAGCGTCTGCAATGGCTGAAATGTGCACTCAGGGCTAAAGGTGCCAACTGCGGTTTCACGCAGTGTTGGAGCCCTGGGGTCTGGGAGTTCCGGTTTCAAATCTAAACTCTGTGAGCCCCAGAAAGTCCCTTCACCTCTTAAGTTTCCCCATCAGTAAAGGCATCACGGACTCGATGGACGTGAGTCTGAGTGAACTCTGGGAGATGGTGATGGACAGGGAGGCCTGGCGTGCTGCGATTCATGGGGTCGCAAAGAGTCGGACACGACTGAGCGACTGAACTGAACTGAACTGAACTGAAGACAGGAATAAATAAGCCCTTTCTGTAGACTCATGAAGTGAAGTGAGCTCGCTCAGTCGTGTCCGACTCTTTGCGACCCCATGGACTGTAGCCCACCAGGCTCTTCCATCTATGGGATTCTCCAGGCAAGGATACTGGAGTGGGTTGCCATTTCCTTCTCCAGGGGAACTTCCCGACCCAGGGATTGGACCCAGGTCTCCCGCATTGTGGGCAGGCGCTTTACCCTCTGAGCCGCCAGACGTTAAGGGCTTAGAACACCTCCTGGCTCCTAACCTTTGGCCACGGTTGGTTCTTGCCGTGGAATCCAGGCTTGCAGTGAGTTCTAGAAAAGTTAGATTGCAGACTCTGTGACGTGTGGATAATTCAAAGACTCTGGTGCACCCCTCCCGGCTCGCAGTCCCCACCCCACTCCCCATCTGCTTCCTCCCGTCGCGCACGTAATCACAGCTCTCCATCTATTGCTCTCCCTGTGTTTCCTGTCTGTTCGGCTTCCCCTCGCGACGGCGCGTGGTGGCTGTCTGAGCGAATGAATGGTTCCTACCTGGCTTCGTCTCACTAGACCTTAAAATAGAGTTGTTGCCAGGTGCCTGTCGCCCCTGCCAGACTGTGAGCTCGAAGTGCCTACGGCAAGCACCTGGCACCGTGCCCAGCACCTAGTAGGTGTCAGGAAACGTTTGTTGGATTTAATTAAACTTAACTGGAGTGAAAACCCCTTGCAGGAAGGAAACACTCACCCCTCTTCATTTTCTCTGCACCCCCCACTGCACTTGACCCAAGGCTACAAGAAGCCAGAACTGACAGCCTTTCCTAAGCAGAGGCCTAACTAAGATTCTAGCTCCTGTCCTGCGGATGACAACGCGGCTGGAGAAATGAACTGCAGGGATCCTATAACCAGTGAATTCCTAGCATGCGCTAAGCCCTGTCATAGCGATTTACTGGTTCATCCTTCGAATATGTCTGCCAAGGATTAGTCCCATTTAGCAAATCGGGAAGCTGAGGCTCACGGCTTTGGTAATCTGCCCAAGGATGAAACGGAGGTGGTGGTGACCTCGCTGAAACGCTGGCTCCAGGTTTGAACTCTCAATGTCGCGAGGTGCCTGGGGGCACTGGCTCTGGCAAACCAGCCAGTGGTGGGCGGTGAGGACAGGGCAGGGAGCTGGCAGGAGGCGGGACCAACAAGATAAGCCAACTTTAGGGGGAAGAGAAGAAAAGAGGGCAGACTACTGGCTTAAATACCTCCCAGAGTCATCTGCTCTCGCCCCGCGGTCGTGCTCTCGCTCGGCGGTCGCCATGGTCTAAGCTGCGCATCTGCTCTCGCTCCGCGGCCGTCCTCTCCTCTCGCTCCGCGGCCGTCCTCTTGCTCCGCGGTCGCCCTCTCGCTCCGCGGCCGTCCTCTCCTCTCGCTCCGCGGCCGTCCTCTTGCTCCGCGGTCGCCCTCTTGCTCCGCGGTCGCCCTCTCGCTCCGCGGTCACCATGGTCTAAGCTACCCATCTCTCTGGCTTATACAGCCCTCTGTTTCCAGTCTCAGATCATGTTCTGCTCTTGTCTGAAGCTGTCAATGGCTCCCTACTGCTCTCAGGACAAAGAAAAACTCACAACCAGCGCTGGGCTGGTAACCTGCTCTGTGGGGGCCGGGGCTGGGGGCAGGGGAAGGAAATAAACAAGGAAGCCCTGATTTGCAGTGGTGGCTGATTTCCATGGTGTAAGGATGCCCACCGGGCCATCTGTTTCAACCTAGCAGCGGTTTAAAAACTGGTTCACCATTCCCAGGAATGTCACAGTCAGCTCTCAGGAGCTGGCAGGAACCGGCCCCCACACATCGCTGTGAGCGGTGACCCACTAGCGGTGCCCTGCAAGTCTCCCGAGCCCCACTGGGTACCTCGTCCCCGACCTTGCCCTCCCAGCACAACATCCTGCCTCTCACACCCCTCCCCTCCCCCCCGCCACCCTGAGCCAGCTGCCACGAGGCTTTTGCACAAGCTGTTCCTTCCACCTGCCACACGTGTCCTCTGCCTACTGCTGCTTCCTCAGATCACAGCGCAGGGTCACTTCCTCAGGCCTGGGCGGGTCCCTGCCTACTTGGTCACACCAGGTATCTGATGCCCTGAGCCCAGTGGACCATGGTGATCTCTCCATTCCCGGTTATCTTCCCCGACAGGCTGTAAGCCCCGGGCGGCGGGGCCCTCATTTGTATGCCCAGCAGGGACGCCATTCTCACGGCACTTGATGCCGGGGGCACGCCCTGGAATTGTGCAACATTCGTCCTCTGCCATAGCGCCTGTTGGGTTTCCCTGGGGGCTCAGCTGGTAAAGAATCCACCTGCAATGCGGGAGACCTGGGTTCGATCCCTGAGTTGGAGAGATCCCCTGGAGAAGGGAAGGGCTTCGCACTCTAGTATTTCTGTCTAGTGAATCCCATGGGCAGAGGAGCCTGGCGGGCTACAGTCCAGGGGGTCACAGAGTTGGACACGACTGAGCGACCTTCCCTTTGTCACTTTTCACCGCGCCTAGCAGAGGGCCTGGCCTGCCCTAGGCCATCAGTGAACTCTTTCTGAACCTTTCAGTGAAGCCTCGCTCTCTCTGCGCTTCTCTTTGGGTAGCTCCACCCACCTCCATCGAGGTGGTGGCCGCTGACACCCCGGCCCCCTTCAGCCGTTACCAAGCCCAGAACTTCACGCTGGTCTGCATCGTGTCGGGAGGGAAGCCGGCGCCCACGGTGAGTACCGCTGCAGCCGCCCCTGCTGCGTCCCCTCCCGCGTGGCTCGCCCAACGGCCCGTGTCAGCACGGAGCTCACCTGCAGAGGCCACTGTCCGCGTAGGTGTGCTCTGCTCTGTCTGCCTGCTCTGACCCTGCCCGCTCACCTGACCCGCCCGGATGTCCCTGAGTCTCTCTTGCCTCCTGGTGAGGTGAGGAGGACCCCCACGTCTCCTGGACCCTGAAGTCCCTGAGCTGCAGTGAGGGTGACCATCAGGGCATCCCAGCTTCAAGCACACCCCCACCCCAGTCACTGCACAGGATGGAGACCGATGAGGCCCTGGGAAGGGAAGCGAAGTGGAGAGAGGCCCGCCTGTGTCCGTGACAGAGCTGGGACTCAAGGTCGTGCCCTCCAGCTCCAAGTCCTCTGCGGAGGGTGGGAAGGAGGAAGGGAAGGGGAGAGGAAAGTGGGCGGGGAGGAAATGGGGACTCTCTGTTTTGGCTAACTCCTTACTAGTCTCATCCCACCCACTTTGAGGGGGGCTTCCCTGCTGGCTCAGCAGTAGAGCCCACCTGCAGTGCAGGAGACGCAGCTTCCATCCCTGCATTGGGAAGATCCCCCTGGAGGAGGGCACAGCAACCCACTCCGGTATTCTTGCCTGGAGAATCCCTTGGACAGAGGAGCCTGGCGACCCCAGTCCATGGGGTCGCAAGAGTCGGGTACAACTGGGCGACTAAACGTCGCCGCCGACCGCTTCGAAGTCTGTTGCTGCGGCTCCTGAGTTATTGTCACAGCAGCTTGAAGCAGGTGGGGGACGGTAGGACCTCAGGGCGCTCGGGAGTTGGGTTCCAGCCCCTGACGCCGCTTGTGCCAAGTGACCCTGAGCAGGAAAGCCCCCCTCTGCTTCTCAGGCTTTTTGAGGAGGTTTAGAGTGTGGACAGTGTTATAGCTTTCCAGCCTTTTTAGAAGGCTGGAAGGACCTTTTTAGAAGCAGCAGGACCTGTTTGATGTAAATGAAATATACATGGAAGCCCCGTGTAGAAGATCTTTAAAAGTGAAGGAAGGGCAAGTTGCCCTAATGGGTCCTGAGGCTCGTCTGTGGAACCCTCAGGGCTCCCTGCAAACCCCCCTGTGGTTCAGCTGCTAAAGAATCCACCTGCAAGGCGGGAGTCACAGGGGGTGTGGGTTAGATCCGGGTCGGGAAGCTCCCCTGGAGGAGGGCACAGCTACCCACTCCAGTATCCTTGCCTGGAGAATCCCCACGGACAGAGAAGCGTGCCAGGCTGCAGTCCATAGGGTCACAAAGAGTGGGACACAACTGAGCGACTAAGCCCAGCTTATGGGGCTCCCTGAGCCATATCAAAAACCCATGGGGTGCATGCCCCCAAGGCCCCTTTCAGTTTTGACCTTGTGAGTTTCACACATCACAGGGATTAAGAGGGGTAGAGTGGAGTTAGCGGCTTCCCTGGTAGCTCACGTGGTAAAGAATCCGCCTACAATGCCAAAGACCTGGGTTCGATCCCTGGGTCGGGAAGCTCCCCTGGAGGAGGGCACGGCAACCCACTCCAGTATTCTCGCCTGGGAAATCCCATGGACAGAGGAGCCTGGCGGGCTGCAGTCCGCGGGCTCACAAAGTGCCGGACACGACCGAGCAGAGTGGAGCCGTGGGCAGGGGGAGTAGAGGTCCAGGTGGGGAGGCGGTTCTCCTTCCAGACCCTCGACCGTCCCACAGGTGGGATCCATGGGGGGTGATCCTGGGACCTGGGCCAGTTCACCCCAGGCCGTGGCCCAGGGAGACCCAGCTGTCCAGGACGGGACAGGAGTAAACAGGTGTGAAGAGAACCGATACAGGGCAATAAGCAGGTACCCAGCGGCACAGCAGGCCGTGGCGGGGAGCAGAGTGCGCCTGTGATAAGGTCCTGCCCCCTGGCCTTGCAGCCCCAAGGACACAGACCAAAAGCAGCCTCAGAGCCAGCAACCAGTTAGGGCAGGACATGGTCCCAAGATTTCCCCCTCGGAACCCATAAGGAGGTCTGGCCTCCCTAAAGTGAGACAAGCCGGCCTTTTTCCCCAAAGAAAAACTCCTTTTCTGCACAGCACGCACACACAAAATTCTACTCACAGTCCCGAGGCTGCTCCCCTACCCCCGACCCCTGCTCCAGCCCGCTGGCTCCTGCCATTTAAGACACAGCAATACGAAATTCAAATATATACGAGATCCTCATCTCCCCGCATTCCAGGCACCTTATGTTTGCCTGGGACGTCAGAACTTGAAAGAATTCTTTGATATAAATTACAAACATGCTTTTGAAGCACTTTTCAAAAAAAAAAAAAAAAGGGGAAAGAAAGAAAAACCCCAAAGCAGGCTATTATGTGCATAAGAGATCCTTCGCTGGAGCTATGAAAGCTGATAGCCTCTGCACACCCTGCATTTCACGCACCCTCCCACACCCTCCTCCCAGCACCCCCAGCTCCCTTTCCCCACTGGCACCAGCGTCCCCAGAGCTGCTTCCTGGCCTCCCCTCTCCCTGCCTCCCTCAATTTATTTATCTCATTTAATATATATGTATATATACACACCCAATCCCCACAGGCCTCTGGGCGTATGTACCAAAATAAAAAGACAGCAAATTAAATTAAATGCCGCCTCTCAAAACTCAAAGTCCCTATTAGCAGAGAAAGCGAGAGGACGCCGGCTTTCGCCTCATCCTGCCCCAGCGCCCTCCCCGCAATACACACACCTCTCCTCCTCCTCTGACATCTCATTTACTCTCTGGTGCCCCTCTACCTTCTTGCCCTGCTCTCTCCAGGTGGGCAGGGACCACCCCCTTGCAGCCTGGGGTTGGGCAAGGGCTGCCAAGGGCTATGTTCAGGGTCCTGTTTTTGCTCACTGTCTCTGAGCATCCAACAGCCTCAGGAAGTAGGTGTTCGTATTTCCTTTGTGGGCGAGTGTGCTAAGTCGCTTCGGTCGTGTCCAGCCCTGTGCGACTCCATGGACCGCAGCCCGCCAGGCTCCTCTGTCCATGGGACTCTCCAGGCAAGAACACTGGAGGGGGCTGCCATTTCCTCCTCCAGGGGACCTTCAGGGCTCGAACCTGCATCTCCTGTAACTCTTGCATTGCAGGCGGGTTCTCTACCGCTGAGCCACCAGGGAAGACCCAGTATTCCCTTTACAAGTAAGGAAACTGAGGCTCAGAGAAGCTCATCGGCTCAGCCTCTGCCACCAGAGCCTGCGTATCCGCGCTGAACCGAGCTGCCTCAGAGCGCTGGGGTGCTGGAGGGGGAGGGCCAGAGCGGGGTCCATCCAGAAGGCTACGAGGAGCAGGAGGGGCCTCCTGCAGCCAGTCCCTCCGAGAGCCCCTTGGGAGGTCCCGGTCACTGGCGCCAAATCTTTCCCCCCACCTTCCTTGCGATTCCAGGTTTATTTCAAGCGAGACGGGGAACCCATCGACGCAGTGCCCCTGTCGGAGCCGCTAGCAGCCAGCTCTGGTCCTCTCCAGGACAGCAGGCCCTTCCGCAGCCTCCTGCACCGTGACCTGGATGACACCAAGATGCAGAGGTCACTGTCCCTTCTGGACGCTGAGACCCGGGGCGGGCGTCCCTCCACGGAGCGCCCCTCCCGCAGCCTGACCCCGGACCCCAGCAGCGTCATCCAGCCGACCACCGAGAGCATTCCTGAGACGGTGGTGAGCCGTGAGTTCCCCCGCTGGGTGCACAGCTCGGAGCCCGTCTACTTCCTGCGGCACAGCCACACCCCGGGCAGCGACGGCACGGTGGAGGTGCGCGCCCTGCTCACCTGGACGCTCAACCCACAGATCGACAACGAGGCCCTCTTCAGCTGCGAGGTCAAGCACCCAGCGCTGTCGATGCCCATGCAGGCCGAGGTCACGCTGGGTGAGGCCCACTGGGAGACCCTCTGCAGCGGCCCCTCCCTGCAGAGCCGGGCGGTGGGCAGCCTCGGAACAGGGCGGTGGGTCGCTGGCCACCCTAGAGATGGGGAGAAGACAGAACAAGCCGGGGTTCGGGTCGGGCACGGAGGTCAGGGTCAGGCTCTTTGGGAGGTTTGCTGAGCTGGGTTGGAGGACGTGGGAGGCTACAGGGAGGTCTGGGGAGTCTGGTCCAACAGGATCAGGAATATGGAAGTCTCGGAAGTTTGCTAGATCAGTGTTAGAAACACGGGAGGTTTTCAAGGTTGAAGATGGGTGGAAGGTGCCAGTCCCAGGGAAGTTTGCTGCGCGAGTGAAGGATACACAGGAGTTGGGACTCGTAAGATAGGGCTGCAGAGTCAGGTCAGGGAAAGATGAGGACATGGAGGTGACAAGGGGGTTTTCTTGATTGAATAAGAGACCCACGAGCCCAGGGAAGAGTTACCAGGCACGGATCATGAGCGTGGCAGGTTGCAAGCTGGTCGGATCAGGGTCAGGACTGCTAGCGGTTATGGAAGCTTGGCCAGCAAGGGGCGGGGAATGTACCAGCTGTGGGAGGGCGCCACCCTGGCTGAGCACCACGGAGACTCTGCACCTGCAGGGATGTGGGAACTGGCTCAACCAGGGAACTGGATGCCCAGGGTCAGCTCAGCCCGAGAATCCAGTCCCCCGCCGGGACCTGCTTCTTCTTCCCGCAGAGCACCAGCTCAGCCTGTCCCCAGAGCAGCTCCCTAAGATCTGATCCATCTCCCAGCTGAGTAGAAGCAGGGAGAAGCAACGTGTGGAATATTCTCTAGAAATATGAGACCCTTCGAGCTGTTTGTATTGACTGGGGTGGGGTAGGGCAGGGAGATGGTCTCAGTGACCCTGTACTGGTCCCCTCTGCTTACAACACTTTGGACCTGACTTTCAGCACCCAGCAGCTCAACTCGTAGCCCAAGGAGCCTGGGCTTGTCCCTGCAGCTCCCCCAGTGGTGAGCAGGTGCCTGGAAACACCCGCAGCCCCCAGCCCAGAGCCCCCACAACAGGGACAGAGAACAGTGACTGCTGGCGACTGAGACCCCAGCCTGTGTTGGGCGGGTGGCAGCAGTGGGCAGCAGCAGGTGGCGGGCAGCGGCGGGCGGCGGCGGGCAGCGGGCGGCGGCGGGCGGCGGCGGCGTCCAAAGGGCATCTCTGCTTTCAGCAGGCCCACCAGAAAACCCAGCACCAACTCTGCACCAGACACCAAGAGAAAAGATTTCGTGTACGTGTACACCTAATATGCGCCAGGAACATATGCCAGGGTCCTCTCATTCACTCTTCACAGGCAGTTTACCATGCAGTCCCATTTTACAGGTGCGCAAAACTGAGCCTCATGTTGGTGGGATCCCTTGCTTTGAGCCCCCAACTTAGAAGCAGCAGAGCTGGGATTCCCAGCCCTTCTGCTGGTGCCTTCTCCACTTCGCCCTATGCCAGCCACTGAACCTACCGGCCCCAGGACTGGGCACCCTTGCTGGCTATGGGTTAGTTCTCTGAGGACCCATAAAAAAGTCCCTTTGATTCCCAGGGGCCAGTTGCCCACACAGAAAATGATCATAAGGGCTAACTAGCATTTACTGAACACCTACTGCATACCACAGACCGTCGCTTTCCTCGCACGACCCCAGCAGATACCCCGATTATTAACCCCCGTGTCACTCAATGAGGTTAGGCCTAGCAGTGCCCCATAGCACAGAGGAGGCGACTGAGGCGCGGGGAGGTGAAGCACGCTGTCCATGGTGAGTAGGGCAGGGGTGACTCCAGCGTGTGTTGCCCCTAGCCTCCACTCGCTGAGCTGCCTCGGGTGTCTGCTGTCCCGGCGCCTGCCCTGTAAGTGCCATTTGCTCTTCACGCCAGGGAAGCTCAGCAGGCACCCTCTGCAGGCAGGCCCTGTGTCAGGCCCCAGGGTCTCTCCCATGCAGAGCACGCCCAGGCCCCTCTCCCAGCCTTCCCACTCTGCTAGGCAGCCCCGCCCCCATTTCTCTGGACCCTCCATCCTTCCCAGAGCGCTTTCTCGCATTTGAGCCTCCCTGTCTGCAAGACACAGTCTACTTCCAGGCTGGCATGCAGAGCAGCCTCGACTCCTCCTCAGGAGGCTTTCTCCATGGAGGCCACCCCTGGCCTCTCTCACCGAAGCCTCGGCTTCCCACGAGAGGGCTCCCTGGCCCACCCCAAGAGAATGAAAAAGTTGAGAGCAGACGAGGCTTCTGAGCAGCCAGGAAGGGGAAACTGTAGCTCCCTGCTCCCCATGATGGAGCGGTGCTGCGCCCAGATGGTTCCTCCCTCCATGTGGCGCCACCGCAACATGCACCCCCAGTCGTCGTCACCAGAGCAGGAGAAAGGCCGGCTCACAGGCAGTGGACATGACGGGCACGGGATTAGGGGACCCGGCAGGGCCACCCAGGGGAAGGGGCCAAATAAGCTGCACGAGTGAAGAGACCCTCAGGCTGGTTTCCTGTCTCATCTCAACTACTGTCAGTTGGTAGGGTCTCAAGCTTCTTGGGACTCTGAGCCTCGTTTCCTGACCTGCTGAGCGGGAAGAGCAATTGTAACCTCGTGTATGTGTGGGGCGCACCCTGGAGCCAGGCTCTGTTCCAGATGCTTTCCCCGCAAGATCTTTTTGCAGGGACCCTACGAGGTGACTGAGAGGTGCCATCAATGTCCCCATTTTATAAGTGAGGGGACCCGGGCTGAGAGCAGCCCTCCTTGGGTCACCCAGCCAGGTCTGACCCCAGAGCCTGTGCTCTTAACCACTGTGCCCTACTGCTCACCGGTGTGGCTGAGGTGAGGAGCCAGGGAGCCAGTGGCTATGGCCAGTGGATGGTGGTGTGAGCCAGAGGGGTCCTGAGCGAAGTTCTGCGCGTCACGCAATCAAGGCATCCTGCACTCTGGCCATGCGGTGGGAAAGCGCGCTGCAGAGATGACCTCAGGGCACGCATGCCAAGCACCTGCTCAGGACTTTAAAGGTCAGGCCAGCAAGGGCTGGGGCATGCTTCCCTGTGCTTTCCCTTTGTGTGCGTGCACATGTGTGCATGTGCGCACGTGTGTGTGTGTGCGTGCATGCATGCATGTCTGTGTGAGTGTGCGTGTGTGCATGCGTGCATGAGTGTGTGCATGTGCGTGTGTGCGTGTGTGTGCGCGCCAAGCTGCTTCAATCGTGTCCAACTCTTTGTGACCCTATGGACTGTAGTATTGCCCCTGCCAGGGATGCCCGCTCAGCTCAGACGCCATTGTCCCCAGGAAGACAGAGGCCTGGTGGTCCTAGAGTCTGTGTCAGGAGACGCCAACTACCTTCTTCCCATTGATCAAAGCAGAATGCTTGGAGTCACCCACTTTCCCCCCCTTTTCTCCTTCCCCACTGCCAAGCCATCCTTGAAAGTGAAAGCCACTCAGTCATATCCAACTCTTTGCGACCCCATGGATTATACAGTCCATGGAACTCTCCAGGCCAGAATACTGGAGTGGGTAGCCTTTCCCTTCTCCAGGGGATCTTCCCAACCCAGGGATCGAACCCAGGTCTCCCGCATTGCAGGCGGATTCTATACCAGCTGAGCCACCAGGGAAGCCCAGGAATACTGGAGTGGGTAGCCTGTCCCTCCTCCAGCGGATTTGGGTCGGGGCTGCCTGCACTGCAGGGGATTCTTTACCGAACGCCCTGGCGGCTCCCCCTCAGAATCGACCCCACCACCACCCGCCTCGTGGTTTCCTCTCCAGCCTCTCCATCTAAGCACCGGCAGTTCACGCTGGATCCGTGCAGCAGCCCCAAACTGGCCCTTCTGCTCCTGCTCGCGTCCTTTCCTAGTCTCCACCCTGACTGATCTAAAATATAAATCCACGTACACACCCACCCCAAACCCTACGATGGTAGACAGATTGATAGAAGAAAAGACAGTCCAGAAATAGACCCACATACAGCCAGTGGGTTTTTGACAAAGGTCCCCCCAGGCTGTTCAGTGGGAAGACAGAACTCTTCTTAACACGTGGGCCTGGAAGTACGGGATACACTTAAGGAGAAGATGAACCTGGCCCCTACCCTGCATACACACGATTAATCTGAGATGAGTCACAGACCTCAACGTAAAACCCAGCATCATAAAAACCTCTAGGGCAAAACACAGGAATATATCTTTGTGACATTGAAGCGGGCAAGGATTTCTTAAAAAGGTCACCCAAAGCACTAAATGCAAATTTGAAAATTGGTGAATTGGACTTAATCAAAATCCAGATCTTCTGCTCCTAAGAAGACGCTTTCAAGAAAATGGAATGAGGTGAGATGAAAAAGCAAACTACAGACTGAGAGAAAATACTCTCGACACAGATGTGTGGTGAGGGATTTATATCCTGAACATACAAATAACCACTACAGATCAATAACACCACATTTTTAAAGAGAGGGCACACAAATGGCCAATCAGCATATAAAAAGGCATACAAATAATATCATTAAGGAAATAAACACCAAAACCTAAGTGAGATACCGTTCACAACGACTAAGATGCCTGCAGTAGAAAGATGGACAGCAGCAGATGCTGGCAAGCATGTGGGATAGTAAGAACCTTCACAAGCGCAGGGTGTGTGAGACAGCACTGCTGCTCTGCAGACTGGTAGTTGCTCACAAAGATGAGAAGACTCCTCTGCCCCGTGACCCAGCAATTTCACTCATAAACACTTATCCAAGAAGAATGAAAACATACATCCACGAAGACTTGGGGCTTCCCAGGTGGTGCTAAAGAATCCACATGCTAGTACAGGCCTTGCAAGAGATGTGGGTTCGATCCCTCGGTTCGGAAGAGCCCATGGAGGATTAAACGGCAACCCAACTCCAGTGTTCTGGGCTGGAGAATCCCATGGATAGAGGAGCCTGGCGGGCCACAGTCCATGGGGGTCTCAAAGAGTCACCCACAACTAAACACACACAAAGACTTGGATGTTCACTTCTCATCAATACAGAGGAATAAACTCCTGAGACGCCAACGACATGGATGAAGCTCCGAACATTGTGCTGAGTGAAAACAGACAGCGGGGTACCCACTGCAAGATTCCATCTGTACGAGCTGCTAGGACAAAACAACCTCTGAGGATAGGAAGCAGAGCAGCGTTTACCTGCGGCCGGCGGAAACTGACTGGGAGGAGGTCTCAGGGGACCTTTGGGGGGGATGGGAACGTTCTCGAATTTGAACGGGAGAGTGGTTACACAGGTGTTCACATTTAGTAGGGTTTATCAAATTGTGTTCTTAAGAACAGTGCATTTCCCTTCTGTGAGCTTCATCACAATTTAAGAATATATGAAAGTCAAACAAAGCAACCCAAAACAGACTGCGTCGTGTGTAAGCTTGCACCCCCATGGAGCTCATCCTTCACGCTCTCCTCTGCTCCATCTGCTCCTGCCACAGGGCTCTCCTCACCCTTCCTTGAATACGCCCAGCTCAGGCCCACCGCCGTGACTGTGCACTGTCCTGCCTTTCTGCCTGGAATAACCTGACCCCAGATCATCTCGATTCCCCCTTCACTCAGGTCTCTGCTCACGTTTTCTACCCAAAGGCTCTTCACTTGAACTCTCTTTCCCGGCCTCCTCCTGGCCCTCCTCGAACTCCTTCCCTTGCTTGTTTCCTGGCATTGCGTTTATCTCCATCGGCAAGTGTGTGTGAGGCTTCCCAGGTGGCTCAGTGGTAGAAAGAATCCGCTTATCAGTGCAAGGTGATGCAAGAGATGAGAGGGGATCGATCCTTGGGCCGAGAAGATCCCCTGGAGCAGGAAATGGCAACCCACTCCAGTATTCTTGCCTGGAGAATCCCATGGACAGAGGAGCCTGAGGGGCTCCAGTCCATGGGGTTGCAAAGAGACAGACATGACTGAGTATGCATGCATGCAAGTATGGAATATATTTTCTTATTGCCCGGATCTTCCACTGGAGTTTAAGCTGTATGTGGATAGGGTCTTATTCACATGGTGCAGGGCTCAGTGAAGATTAGACAAGGCAGTGCATCGGAATGCTTCCCGTAGCGATGGAGCAAGGACTCGGTAAATACAGGCGGCTGTTGTTATTCATTGCTGTGTCCCCAGCATTGCCCTGCACAGTGGCCAGGGCAGATTAGGTGTCCAATAAAGAACTAGATACATACAGCACAGGAATGCGTGGGTGGCTGAGCAGAGTGGTAGGGTTATGGGTAGGTATCTGGACAGATGATGGAGAGTTCACGAAAAAGGCGAGAAAGTGACTTGACTCCCCTAGGCCTTCCTTGCCTTATGAGAACAATCTCAAGACGCTGGAGGGTTAAATGAGATCATGCATCCTAAGGTGCTTAACCGAGTGCCTGGCACTCAGGATGTGCTGGACAAATGCCCTCAAACCCACACCGTCTCCCAGCACTCCTAACAGCCCAGCGTGGTGGGCGGGCAAGGGTTGCCGTGGCTGTTCCCATCCTGCATTTGGGGAAGCCGGGGAAGGGACTGGTCCGGGGGCGCAGAGGGACTCCTCTCCTGCAGGGTGGACGCAGCAGTGGGAGCTGCCCCCCCCCCCCATCGCTCCGTCCCCTGGCGCGGCCCGGCTCTCCCCCGAAGCATCTCTCTGCCCCATGCAGCCCTTCAGATGTCTTGCTCACGCCCGGCTCTCCCCCGGTGCGTCTCTCCGCCCCAGGCGGCCCTTCAGATGTCTTGCTCGTGATTTAATTAGCAGTCCTTTGGTGTCATTCTCAGAGAACAAAATTGGCAGTGCCTGGGCGATCACTCGCGTCTGCCAGCTGCTCTGAGTTCTTCTCTGAGAGCTCTGAGTGGGAAAGAGAGGCTTTGGGAGCTGGTGGGGCTGATGAGGAAACCCCGGGGCGGCCCCAGAGCCTGGCGACAGAGCTCTTCTGCTGCCGCCCCTGGAAGGTGCTCGCAGGGAGAGGCACAGAGCGGGGCACTCCGACCTGCACTCTACCTTTTCCCTGGCCGAGAAGCCTGCGGGGTCTGGCCCAGTCCACAGCCCCATCACCCTCGACCTTCAGCCTCAGCGCCATGGCCTGGCTGCTTCCTCTACCTGGAACCCTTTTCGGGAGCTTCCTCTCAGCTGACATAGCAGCTCGGAGGAGGAGATACTTAGACCCTGACTTCCCACTGGTCCGAGTCTCCACGATGCTAAGGCTCTCTGATAAGCTCTTGTTCACGTACTTACTTTGTATCGAATGTCTCCCCTACTAAAGTGTGAGCTCCGTGTCAGCAGACACACACCTCCATCACCACTGTGTCCCCAGCCCTGCCAAGCAGCTGGCTCAGTAATTCCTTGCTGGATGAATGAGTGAGTGATGGAAGGATCTGGCAGACAGAAGCTTGGTGTGAAAGTCACGGGAGGAGAAACTGGCTCTGTGGGTGACCTTGGATAAACCCCTTTGTTACCCTTGGGCTATGGTTTTTCCAGTGGTCATGTACGGATGCGAGAGTGGAACTGTACAGAAAGCTGAGCGCCGAAGAATTGATGCTTTTGAACTATGGTGTCGGAGAAGGCTCTTGAGAGTCCCTTGGACGGCAAGGAGATTCAACCAGTCCATCCTAAAGGAGATCAGTCTTGAGTGTTCTTGAAAGGACTGATGTTGAAGCTGACATTCCAATCCTTTGGCCACCTGATGCGAACTGACTCATTTGAAAAGACCCTGATGCTGGGAAAGATTGAAGGCAGGAGGAGAAGGGGACGACGGAGGATAAGATGGTTGGATGGCATCACCGACTCAATGGACATGGGTTTGAGTAAACTCTGGGAGCTGGTGATGGACAGGGAGGCCTGGCGTCCTGCGGTTCATGGGGTCACAGAGAGTCGGACACGACTGAGCGACTGAACTGAACTGAACCCCTGGGCTTCGGTTTTCCGATCTGAAACCTGGGAGGATGAAGCCGGTGATCTCCGTGGCTCTTCCTGCCCTGATAGTCTCTAGGCCTGCCTTGGGCGTCACGTCTCCCAAGTTCAGAGACGTTAAGGGGCTTGAAAGAAGTGACGCCAGATGGCGAAGAGAATCAGGAGGACACAGACCAGGCCCAAGGAAGGAGATGGCTCCCCCCATATTTCGCTACCTTCCACTCACCTCCAATCCAGAGATTCCAGAAAAAAAAAACAAAAAAACCCATGGGTCAGATTAACTTGGAAGAAAGTGCTCTGGGGCAGGAATGATGAGACCCGACATTTGGCCCTGGTGCTTGCTCCCTGTGTGACCTTTGGCAAATTTCTTCCCCTCTCTGAGCCTCAGTTAACTCAACTGTACAACGGGGACAACATGGCAAGACCCCACCTCACAAGCGTTTAGTGCACATACGAGTTTGAGTTTCTAGCGGTACTGGCTGCTGGGGCAGGTTCCTCCCTGTTTGCAGCTGAGTCATTGCTGGGTGGCACCTCCCTGGGGCATCCCCGACTCCCCGTCCCCCGGGCATCTGTGATCTGACCCCTCGTCGCACTGGCTTGCACTCATCTTCTGCCCACACTGAGTGAACCCCACCAGGGCAGCGGGTGTGTTCTGGGTGCCATCAAGTGCGCAGCTCTCAGCCGGGGCTCGGGAACTGTGTGTGAGTGAGCGCGCTGGATGGGAGCCTTCTCTTCCGTTCCCCCGCCCCTCCTTTCTTTGCTGAGTCCCGTCTCCCCGCGCAAACACACAGCCCTCTGACCCGGCCTTTTCCTCCTTTACAGTTGCCCCCAAAGGACCCAAAATCATGATGACGCCCAGCAGAGCCCGGGTCGGGGACACCGTGAGGATCCTGGTCCACGGGTTTCAGGTCAGCCTCGCTCTGAGCAGCTGAGAGGGGGCGGGAGGTGGGCGGGGCCCCAGCCTCCCTCCCCTTGGCCTCCAGCACCGCCAGGGGCCCGTCTCCTAATGTGAGGTGATGGCAGAGTCGGCCTCCTGAGAGACGGCACGCATGGCTTTGCCCGCCCATCTGCAGCTCAGAGCCCCGCGGCATGTGGGCTCGACCCTCTTTTCAGCCCTAGAGTCCTCTTCTTCCCAAGGTTCCGGGCATCCGCTCCCAACCCGGCGGATGAGAATGTGTTACCCGCGCCCCGCCAGGCCCTGCCTCTGGCCCCCTTCCCGCTCTGGCAGGAAGGGTCCTCCTATAACTCCGCCCTCCCCTGCTCTGGCCAACAGAACGAGGTCTTCCCGGAGCCCATGTTCACGTGGACGCGGGTGGGGAGCCGCCTGCTGGATGGCAGCGCCGAGTTTGGCGGGAAGGAGCTGGTGCTGGAACGCGTGCCCGCCGAGCTCAACGGCTCCATGTACCGGTGCATGGCCCAGAACCCGCTGGGCTCCACCGACACGCACACTCGGCTCATCGTGTTTGGTATGCTGTGCCAGACCAGGGGGTCAGGAGGGCTACCCAGGGCTGGGTGGGGTTGTCCCAAAGAGGTGGGCGCAGCAGGGGCCCAAGTTCCCCAAATTTGCCCCGAGAAGGTGCCCATGGTGAGGCACTGGCGTGCTGTGGGTGAAACGAAAGCAGCTTTGGAGCTTGGGAGCCCTGGGTTCAAATCTCAGATTTCCCACTCAGTGACTGACAGGAAAACCCTGGGCAAGCCGTTTCCCCTCCCTCCGTAGAATGGGGCCAATACCTCCCAGCCTGCAGACGCCGTGTGCCTGCCCTGAGAGGCGTGGTGACGTGACCATCAGCAAGGGCTGGGTAAGGGGCCTCCTTTGCCGAATTCTGAATGCCGGCCGTGCTCTAATTCTCTTTCTGTTCTTCCCGACAGAAAACCCGAATATCCCAAGAGGAACAGAAGATTCCAATGGTAATTCTCCAACCTCAGAGCTCCTAGTGTGAAAGCTCTGGTCCCCCAAACGCTCCCTTTGCCTGCGCTTGCCCCTCCCCCAGGCCTTAGGGGATTGTCCTCTACTTGGGCAGAATCTGGGTCAGAGGTCAGGAGTGGGCACTAAAGCCGTTAAGGGGGACCCAGTATCCCTAAGCAGCCAGCAGGGATCTCCAGGGACCAGGTCTTTCTGGGAGCCCAGCTTCCATGTCCCCAGGAGGATGTGTTCAGCCCTGACCCTGGGGTTGTGGTCTGGGGCCCTTGGCCACTTCACAGGATGCTGGGCACACAGACCAATGCCTTAGCAGGGTCCTTTATGCTGCCCCTGTCTCCAGGCTGGCCCTGACCTGGAGACCAGCCCGTAGGGCCCGGATGCCCCTCCTAGGCCTGCAGCCCTCCCCTCCCCACACTGAGCTGACCCCACATTTCACGATGTGTCCCCCCACACTCCTGGTCCCCACTGCAGGGTCCTGGGGGCCCCCAGGGAGCCCAGCCTGCACCCAGCAGGCCTGGGACAAGGAGGGAATCACACCCAGTCAGCTAGGACCGATGGCAGGGCTGGGGCTAGAATCCACGTGCCCCAGCACTGAAGTGCAGTCTCGTCCAGGGCCCTCCAGAGCTCCGGGGTCCCCAGGGCCCACACCCCCCCATCCCCCCGAGAGAGGCGGCGCGGGGCCCCTGCCCTGACGCCGCCCCCCGCACAGGTTCCGCATCTGGCCCCGCTGGTGTCCGGCTCACCTTGGTGCTCGCCCTGACAGTGGTCCTGGAGCTGACGTGAAGGCGCGGCCTCCACTCCATCTGGCACTGGCGTCTCTGCGACCGGCTTTCTTTTTTAAACCATTTCCAGTCTTGTTCTTAGTCTCTTTCTGTCCGTGTCTTGGCTCCTTCGGTCAGTTTAATTAATACAGAACACTTTTCCCCACCTCCGTCTGTGGCTCTGAGTTCTTCACGTTCTACAGCAGCAACGGGGCGCCTCCCGGCATGCAGCCTTGGGACAGGCGGTGACGGGGCGACAGGGCATGCTCCTTCCCGGAGGAGGGGTGGAAGGGCAGCGCCTCGTCTCAGCCAAATCCAGGCGTGGGAGGTTGCCAGAGACTTTGCTCAGGAAATCTACGCTCCCTCAGGGCCAGATGTAATAGTCAGCTCTTGCCACAATGATGCTGCATAACAAAGCAACCCGAATCACAGAGGCATGAAATAACAGGCATTAATAATTATGTTCATGTTCAGGATCAAGTGGTTCAGCTGATCTAGTCTGGATTCTGGAGGAGAAAATGGCAACCCACGGCAGTATTCTTGCCTGGAAAAGTCCATGGACAGAGGAGCCTGGGGGGCTACAGTCCATGGGGTCGCAAAGAGTCGGACAGGACTGAGCGCAGCACAGCAGTCTGCATGCACCTGCAGCCCTGCTTCAGGCAAGAGGCTGTCTGGGCTGGGTTCCAGGCTTGGGGTTGGATCTGGGTCTCCTCCCTGGGTGTTTGCTCTGGGGCCCAGGCTAAGGAGGTGGTGGCTGATCCTCTTACGGTGGACCATCAAAGCTCACAAAAAAAATGCAAACCAGGCAAGTACATTCACGACACCTGCCTGTCATGTCCACTCTCTTCAGCCAGAGCAAGTCACATGGCCAAGCCCAGCATCAATCAGGGTCACACGTAAGTCAGTGGTGGAGGTTCCAGAACTTCTTACTCAGCTACTAGACGGTTCACCAAGCCATTCAGCTGTTGGAGGGAAGGACTGAGAGTGTCTGGGGGAGGGTGGCCTCTCTGAGCCACAGCCCAGACCTGAGAGTCGCCAAGGAGAGACCTGGAAGAGTGTGTTATTCGGCCAGGAGAAGCTGGGCTGCAGTAACACACTGACCCCAGAGTCTTACTTGATTAACACAATAAAAATTTTATCTGGGCTCATGAAAAGCCCAGGGCAGTCTGGGTAGTCCTCTGTGACACGCGGCTTCTGGAACCTGCACAGCAGAGGAGAGGGCGGCGCACAGAGTGATGCCTCGAAAGGACGTTCATGCTGTTTTTTAAATTTTTTATAAACTTTTTATTTTGTCTTGGGGTATAGCCGATTAACAACGCTATGATAGTTTCAGGTGAACACCAAAGGGACTCAGACATACATATACCTGTATCCACGCTGCCACATGACATGTGCTGTACAGCAGGTCCTTGTTGGTTACCCATTTTAAACACAGAAGTGTGTCCACGTCCATCCCAAACCCCCTAACCATCCCGTTCCCCCAGCAACCATAAGTTCGTTTTCTAAGTCTGTGAGTCTCCTAAGATGCTCACATTCTAACCCCAAGGACCTGTGAATACGTTACCTTATGTGACAAAAGGGATTTTGGCCAATGTGATTAACTGAAGGATCCTGAGGTGCGAAGACTGTCCTGGATTATCCAAGTGGGTCCAATCACAAGGGGTTCCTTATAAGAGGGAGACAAGAAAGCAGCAAGCAGGGGGAGCTGTGATGACAGAAGCAAGAGGTCGTCGTGATGCTGGGAAGGGGCCGTGAGCCAAGGAATCCAGGCAGCCTCAAAGCTGGAGCAGGCGAGGAAACACTCCCCCCTTGAGCCTCCGGAAGGAACCAGTCCTGTGAACAGCTTCACCCTGTCCAGCTCATCTCAGACTTCCCACTTCCAGGACTCTCCTAAGAGAATAAATTTGCCTTGTTTTGAGCCTCCAAGTTGGCGGATAGGAAGCTGGCACAGTCACCTAGGATGTTTTTCAGGCTCAGGCCCCGCAGTGGCATGGTGGTGGGGGTTTAGTCGCTCAGTCGTGTCCAACTCTTGCGACTGCATGGACCGTAGCCCACCAGGCTCCTCTGCCCATGGCATTTCCCAGGCAGGACTACTGGAGTGGGTTGCCATGCCCTTCTCCAGGGGATCCTCCCGACCCGGGGATGGAGCCCAGGTCTCCTGCACTGCAGGCAGGTTCTTTACTGACTGAGCTACAAGGGAAGCCCACAGGGGCAGAGTCCACACTGATCACATCCCATCGACCTGGGGGGTTGCCCTGTCACTTCCACCGCATCGCTGTTTTTTGGTTTTGGGGTTTTTTTGGGGCCAACATGAGCTGTAAGGCCAGCCTGGATTTAAGGGATGGTGTCATCGATTCCACTTTCGGGTGAGAACTGCAAAACCGTACGGCATAGTGTGTGGATGCAGGTCGGGGGGCAGAAGTAGGGCTGTGCTCACAATCTGCAGCAGCCCCACACTCTGACCTGGACATTCTAGAATCCTGGTTTCCCATCCACCACGTCACGTATTCTCATTTCAGCTGGGAAGCCCAAACGTCTCCTCACGGCAATCCTTCTTTTAAAAGGGTGACAACTAAATGATCCATTCATACAATACATATTTGCCTGCCTGCATCTTGCAAGCAACAGTGCAGAAGTTGATTTTCAAGTGTTGAAAGGTCTCTCATATCCATCACTGTCAACATCCAGGCCAGCTCAGCAGCAGCCACCACGTAGCGCCACCTGCCTCCTCAACCTCCTTCCTTCTTCCCCAAAGGCCTGCTCTGTCTCACAAGAGCCACCGGCCGCCACCCCTGCTGCCTCCCAGCAGTCCGACCTAAGCCAGTGTTGCGCAATGCCTTTGCCTGTTGTCTGGAAGGAATAAAACAAGATTTGTGCCTTCTTTTTACCTTACTAGAGGGAAGCCCATGTAGGCATGAAACTGGAATCACTTTGCCCTATTAACAGCTCTGGCGCTGGGTTCCTCGGCCCTTAAAATGCATCACCATCTCAGCAGCAAGTGAATGAGCCACATAAAGTGGGACGGGACACGCCCAGAGAGAGTCATCTGGGAGGCCTGCCGTCTGCAGGGGATGGGGTGGCCATCTGCTTTGGGCTCTGAGTTTGAGGACGCTGAGCCCTGAGCAGGCTAGAAAGGGTGATTTGTCCGACCTAGGACTGCAAGGATGCGAGGTGGGATGGGTGACGGCAAGCCCAGCCTGACAGGGAGAAAGATGCTTCCTTTATCTGTCTACCTGGCTACTCACTCATTCGACAGACTCTGAACACCCCTCTGGTCTGGCTGCACACCAGGCAGGGGAAACACCAAGACCAGCTGGGCAGATCCTCCCATAAACAGCACCGAGTCCCTGCAGAATGACAGACTCTAGGAAAAGAGGGACTGAGATGCCACGTGACAAGTATTAGAACAAAAACATCAGAGAGTGCAATAGGGTCACAGAAAGGGTGCAAGACTGTCCCGCCTGGGGAGGCCCGGGGGGGCTTCCAGGAGGTGGTGCCCTGGCAGCCAGGTCCTGAAGGAGAGGAAGGAGCATCAGAGTCAATTCTGCCACCTTCCCAGTCTGGCTCCAGGTCAGTGCGCCCAGCTGTCGGTTGGTGCAGAGACCCCTGCTGGGCCTTGAGGGGGCCAGCCCTCTTCCTAGCGCATCAGCCAGGGGGTCAGTCCTCCTCCTCCCGTCAGCCAAGCGCTCAGAGTCAGGCTCATCAACAAGAACGTGGCAGCTGGGGTTCCCCATCACTAGGCCACAGGAAGTGAGGGGTTAAGTGCTGAATGAGGGAGAAGTAGGTAGAAATGAAACAAGAGACAGAGGAGAGTCAGAGAGAAGCAGAGACAGACAGTCAGACAGAGGCAGACAGACAGACCAGCCCTGACGCCCAGCGGGGGCGGCTGAGCCGCAGACAGCCCAGAGCTGGGGACTTTTCCTAAAGCACTTAAGCTATCATGTCAGCTATTATGCCCTTGGTCTCCTCCAGGGAAGACAGCCCTGAGATGTGTGGAAAGAAATGGATGTGCAAAATACACGCACTTTTTCCAAATGGGCCCGATCGCCAGCGACAGGCCTGAATGTGAGCACACACAGCGGAGCCCCGGGCAGGCAGCTGCACCTGGCCTGGCGGCTGAGCTTCGTGGAGGCCGCCGCCCCGCCTCTGCTCCCGCCACCCCCTCTCCCCTGCCCCCGGTGGGCTGTCCCCACCCCAGGCTCCCATTCCCTCCTGCCTCTTCCTCCGTGGATCTGGAGGCCCCAGGGCCACAGACAAACAGCATTTTGGAAGAGTCCTTCCCTAATCTCACATCCTTACCCTCACCTTCTCAAACAACCTCTCCCAGAGACCTTCCTTCTCTGACCTCAGGGACTGTCCTCCCCCGTGACAGCCAGGGTTTTGAAAGGCGTTGGAGCTGAAAGTCTTTGAGGACTCAGACAGCAGCTTGACCACATTCCCACTGCAGCATCCTGGGCACGTGGCTTAAGCCATCTGAACTCAGCTTTTCCAACTATGAAATGGGGATAATTATACCCCGAAAAGGTGACACTCGGAGAAGGCAATGGCACCCCTCTCCAGTACTCTTGCCTGGGAAATCCCGTGGACAGAGGAGCCTCGTAGGCTGCAGTCCATGAGGTCGCTAAGAGTTGGACACGACTGAGCAACTTCACTTTCACTTTTCACCTTCATGCATTGGAGAAGGAAATGGCAACCCACTCCAGTGTTCTTTCCTGGAGAATCCCAGGGACAGAGGAGCCTGGTGGGCTTCCGTCTATGGGGTCGCACAGAGTCGGACACGACTGAAGTGACTTAGCAGCAGCAGCAAAGGTGACGCTAGCGGCGAAGAACCCTCCTATCAGTGCAGGAGACATAAGAGACGCGGGTTCAATCCCTGGGTTGGGAAGATCCCCTGGAGGAGAGCACGACAACCCACTCCAGTATTCTTGCCCGGGAAATCACAAGACAGAGGAGCCTGGCAGGCTATAGTCCATAGGGTTGAAAAGAGTCAGATGCGACTGAGGCAGCTTAGCACACATGCACACACGTCACTCACAGGATGTGCGCAACAAATTAAATAGCAACAGTTCCACACATAAGAATTTGCATAAATATCAACATCCTATATTTAGGAATTTACCACGTACCGGATCTTCTCTACCGGCTAGAGGCTGTGCCAAGCACTTTGCATGTATCATCTCGTTTGATCTTTACAACAACCTTGAGGTACAGCAAGCATTAGATTCATTTTCCAAGTAAGGAAACAGGCTTAGAGGGGCTACGTAACTTGCTGAAGGTCACACGGGAGAATAAAGGCCTGGACCTGAGATCCAGACCTAGGAGAGATGCTCGTACTCTGCAGGTACTTTGCTCATTAGCTGAGAAGCCCAGCACAGAGTCAGGTGTAGGCCAGAAACTCAGTGGATTCCGTTTTTCCTTCCTTCTCCCTGGAAACGCCTCCAAGGCAGATGGTTCTTCTAAATATTCTAAGGATCTCAAGGTGGTCAGTCCAGGGCCAGGACCCTGTGACAGGTGTTTAAAGAGGTGAGCTCTAAAGCCAAACTCTCCTGGACTCAAATTCTGTCTTTAAAAGCTGCTGACTAGCTGTGTGGCCTCAGGCTATTTTACAAAAAAAAAGGTCTTTGTGATTGGGTGGCCTGTCTCTAGAATGAGGCCCATAACCGCACTCAGCTCTTGGGGCTGAATGAGACGGCGCATATAAAGTACTTAGAAAGACACTGTCTGGCATGTAATACGTGCTCAGTAAATATCACCCGTCATTCTCACTCACTTGGCACAAGATGCTAACATTAATCTCCAGCCTTTCGTAATAGGTAAAAGATATCCTGTGGTCCTTCCCCCCAAGGTCATTCTGCCTTTAACTCAAGCCAGCCAGAGGAGAGGGGAGTGAAGACGAAGGATGGGGACAAAGGCAGAGGAGCCTACAGTTACGGAACTCAGACGCTTACAAGGCTGTGTCAACCGGTCCACACCACAGCCTCCCAAGATAGGAGCTCCATGCTCGTTTAATAAAGAGAGCAAGGAGGAGCCTCGGGGCAGGAGGGGGCCGGGTCCAGAATCACGCAGCTGTGGGTAAGCAGGGGCCCGGGTGGAAATTCCATCCTCTTCACGCACATCTCCCTCCCCTCACACTGAGTGGGAGGATACAGCCTCCCCCCACACCTCGCATCCTCTGGGGACGCCAGCAGAGAACCACCATCTCCCATGGGCAGGGGCAGCCTCGGGGCACAGACAGCAATCTAACAGAAAAGGGAGGAAGGAGGGGGCGGGCACGCCCTCCAGACCCCCTGGGTGCCACGTAAGGCCCATCCCTCACCCCCTCCAAAGGAACGACCACTCCCTTCCAGCTAAAGCAGACGTATGTGTGCATGCCTCTGGACGGTACGCAAGCACGCAAGTCACGACCCCATGGACCGCAGCCCGCCAGGCTCCTCTGTCCATAGGATTCTCCAGGCAAGCATACTGGAGTGGGTTGCCGTGCCCTCCTCCACGGGATCTTCCCAACCCAGGGATCATACCTACATCTCTTCCGCCTCCTGCATTGGCAGGTGGGTTCTTGGTCACTAGCGCCACCTTGGAAGCCTTCAGAAAGGTATGCTGAGTCTCAAACGTCAACCCATACTACAGCTGGGAAACAGAGGCCCTGAGCAGCTCTCCCCGGGGTCACAGAAGCTTAGCGGCAACGTGAGGACCAGAAGCTGGGTTGACTCACCCTCACCCTTTTGACTGGAATAACACTCGGTGATCTGCCTGGGAAAGAAAATATCAACTCACCCAGTGGCTGCCTCTTTCACCTCTCTGGGGACCTAGGAATCTGTACTAGGGAAGAGTTCCAGGGCTGACTAGACTCACAGGAAGGGCGGAAAGCTTCTGCAGCCAGAGCGGGCCTCTCCGAGGGCTGGGGACCATGCCAAGCAGGCTGAGATCCCAGCCTGGTGGGCCCCCTGCTGCCTCCTCCCAGGATGCGAGCCGTCTACCCGGGGGGGGACCCAGACGGGGACCCACCCTCAAAGGCAATGACCTTGATCCTGCTCAGAACCCTCCTAGGCTCAGGATACGGACTCGGATTCTAACAACCCTGAGGGCTTTTGTGAGAGGTTCCGGGGAGAGATCCTGCAGGAATCCAGGTCTGAAATAACAACTTTGCTTCACTGGGCACCTGCTTCTGTCTTGTCCTTTTTTTTCCTCAATTTCTCCGAAAATATATATATACGAGTGAATGTGTGTGTGCCTGCAAGTGTGTGTGTGTGTGTGTGTGCGCGCACGCACGTGCTTTGAGGTTGTTCCTGGGGGACTATTAACTAAGAATAATTTATCCAAGAAATTTGTTATGTTAGAATTACCAATTAGATATGATTATAACTTGCCATGGCTAACACGGCACTACGGTTGGAAATCTGAATCCCATTAAAATCTAATTAGCATATATTAAGTCGAAGGCGGTTTTACTGCAGTGCGCCAGCAGGTTTGAGCAGCGCTGGGCCCGACAGGCGGACTCACTGCCCACTTTGGCACGCGGGCCACATTGCCCACAGCGCCCAGAGGAATGCCAGGAGGACTCTGGGCAACTTTTCCTAAACTGGGGAGCAGATGGTCCATGCCTACAGACAGGGGCAGCTCAGAAAGTGGACTTGCATTCCAGGCTCTGACCCTCGATGAGTGGCCAGAATCCAGGGAGAAGTATCTTTGACTGGACAAGACCCTGACGCTGGGAAAGACTGAAGGCGGGAGGAGAAGGGGATGACAGAGATGGTCGGATGGCATCACTGACTCAGTGGACATGAGTCTAAGTAAACTCTGGGAGTTGGTGACGGACAGGGAGGCCTGGCGTGCTGCGATCCATGGCGTCGCAAAGAGTCGGACACAACTGAGCGGCTGAACTGGACTAAACTAACACAGTCAGGGTGCTCTGGGGTCACAGCTCTGGACTAAGTGGGGGGTTGGTTTTGGTAGCCCCTGGGGGCAAGTTAGCTTTGGGGCTGAATGTTAGCCTCAGAGATGGATCCTTCCATGGGCTTATGGTCATGGTGGTCCTGATGTGTAGGACTTAGCTGCTATCTCCTTGGACCCAGAAAGCCCCTGGCTCAGGAATAGCAAACACTTACTGGGCTCCTACAGTGGGGCTTACTTTCTTATTCTCATTTAATCTTCATAATCAAGAAAAGACCCTGATGCTTGGAAGGACTGAAGGCAAAAGAAGAAGGGGGCAACAGAGGATGAGATGATTGGGTAGCATCACTGATTAAATGGACATGAATTTGAGCAAACTCTGGGAGATAGTGCAGGACAGGGAAGCTGGCACGCAGCAGTTCTTGGGGTTGCAAAGAGTTGGACTCTAATTAGCAACTGAACAACAACAAATCCTCTTAAGAAATCCAAGAGAAAAGCTCTAGTATATGCCCATTTTACACACAGGAAACCTGAGGCTTAAAGAGGTTAAGGCACTTTCTCAAGATCGTGTAGCCATTAAGTGGCAGAATCAGCATTTGAATACAGGTGACTCTTTTTTAAAAGCTCTCTCTCTCCTAACATCTTGTTGCTGGAATAAACGATGTCCACTGCAGATGGTGACTGCAGCCATGAAATTAAAAGATGCTTACTGCTTGGAAGGAAAGTTATGACCAACCTAAACAGCACATTAAAAAGCAGAGACATGACTGTCAACAAAGGTCCGTCTAGTCAAAGCTAGGTTTATCCAGTGGTCATGTATGGATGTGAGAGTTGGACTATAAAGAAAGCTGAGTGCTGAAGAATTGATGGTTTTGAACTGTGGTGTTGGAGAAAACTCTTGAGAGTCCGTTGGACAGCAAGGAGAGCCAACCAGTCCATCCTAAAGGAAATCAGTCCTGAATACTCATTGGAAGGACTGATGCTGAAGCTGAAACTCCAATGCTTTGGCCACCTGATGCGAAGAGCTGACTCATTTGAAAAGACCCGGATGCTGGGAAAGTTTGAAGGCGGGAGGAGAAGGGGACGACAGAGGATGAGATGGTTAGATGGCATCACTGACTCAATGGACATGGGTCTGAGTGAACTCCGGGAGTTGGTGATGGACAGGGAGGCCTGGCATGCTACAGTCCATGGGGTCGCCAAGAGTCGGACACGACTGAGCGACTGAACTGAACGGAACTGAACTCTCAGGTCAGGTCAGGCTTGATCAATGCCCTCTGCGGCCAGGAGGGGGAGACAGTGAGACACAGGGAACAGGGCAGACTGGGATGTGTTAATGGGTGTGTTGACGTCAGCTATGAGGTCACCAGGGGACGTTCCAGGTGCAGAATAAGACCCCCAAACGATGACGCTCCATAAAGATTGCAATCATCCAACCACAGGTTTCTGAGGGTTAAGGGGAAAAAAATCCTTCCTTTGTGCAAAAACTTGTAGAACCAGATCAGATTATTACTAGCAAATATTGTCTCCGCCGCTCCCACCTCCAGGATGACGTATGCTTCACCCCTGCCCTTCCTTCTGCCTCCCCCCCGCTGCTGGTGGTGGGCATGGCCACGTGGCTCTCTCCGGCCAGTGTGATGTTCGGGGTGCTCCAGGAGTGGGGACTTTGAGTCTGCTTGACTGTTAGCGCTTCTCCCTGGGATGTGTGTCATCCCCAGAACACGCCTCGGGCACCCAGGGTTCAAAGACGACGAGGATGAGAGCTGCACAGAGCAGATCTGGCCTCGAGGCTCAGCGTGAGGCCCAGTCCAGCAAGGCCAGTCTAGATCAGCTGCAGCCCACGGGGCCACGCGTCAGAACCCATGCTTCTTGCTAAACGCCACTGAGGTCTGGTGGTTTGTTATGCAGCAAGAGCTGACTGACGTACCCAAGCTGAATAAAGACAAAAAGCAAGCTCTCCTGATCAAGCGAAGGAGACAGGACAGAGCCCTGCTCTCACCCCAGAGGCCCCTCCCTGTCCATCATCACCAGCCTGACGTCTAACCTCGTCACCAAATGCTTTGCTTCAGCTGGTTTAGCCTCCCAGCCCCAGCCCCAGTCCCAGACCACACATCATTTCTGGACTTTCTCCCAGAGTCTGTCCTGGTCCCCCCACCCACCCACTCTGCCTCTCTCAAAGCACACTCAAACTCAGCAGGGGCCTGGGACCCACATACTCCCCAGCCTGCTCCTCTCTGCAAGCTCTGGCCTAAACCCTGTCCCATTCCGAGGCTCTTTCACCCCTAGCTGGCTGGCAAGGGGGTGAAACGTGGAAGGAGGTTTCCGGAAGCTGCCTGTCCCAGGCTGTAACCCACACTTGGACGGCCACCCAAGGCCGAGTCACGGCTGTGTCCCCAGATGCCTTCCACATCTTCCCCCAACAGCTGGGCTGACTCCCTGCACCCAGCCCTGAGCCCGCAGGAGGGACACGAAGCCCAGTGACCCACACCGAAAGCCCAAGCTGCACATCCTCCCCGGTGGCCTGGAGCGACCCGCTACTTCCTGGGACTGAACTATGCTCGGGAAGAGGGACATGCCCTGGGGGTCGGGGCCAGGCCTGGACAGGAGCGGGTGTCCCCAGGAGACGGGGGAGGAGCGTGACCGGGAGGAGACCGCCCCCCAAGGAGGCCTGGACAGGCCGGCCCTGCCCCTCTGTGGGGTCCTGGGAGCATGTGAACAATTCCCGCATCTTCAGCTTCTGTGTTGAGCTGAATCTTCCAATAAAAGAACTGCTTACACCTCCGCTGGGCTCCGCTGGTATGAGGACCGGGGACTAGCAGAGGGGCCACAGGCTGGGAGCAGGCAGACGTCCCAGTCTTTTTGGGGTTACACATCGAGAGGAGACGTCCGCACGGCGTGCAGAGGCCGCCGTAGGAAGGCACCCCAGACCGAGGGGCTTTAAGCACAGAGACGCGCGTCCTCACCTCTGGACGAGGGAAGACCAGGGCTGGCTCCTTCCCGGGCCTCCGTCCTTCCCCTGTGTCTCTCTGACGGAACTCTACCTGCACAGCGATGAAGAAGCCCACGACAGCTGCGGGGCCTCCAGCCCAGAGTGGACGGAGGCCGAGGCGTGCTGGTGAGGAGAGGGCGCCGGCGCAGAGGGACGCGCGCTGTGCGCGTGCAGTCATGCCTCCGAAGGTCTGCCCGCTCTCGGAGGCCAGGCCTCACCACAGTGACCCCGGAGGCGGGAGGCGACTGCAGGGGCCTGGGGCCCTTCCGGGGTGCCGACCGCGTCCTGGTTCTCGGTCCCGGCGCCGCTTTCAGCGCCGCCTTCAGCTGGTGAGAACCACTGGGCTGTCCTCTGCGGGCGCACGCACTCTTCGGTGAACAGCACGTGCCAGCGTCAGCTTCCTGGTTTGACGCTGTCTAGGCTTCTCGGCCTTTTGGCTGAGATTGCAGACGGTAAAGCATCTGTCTACGATGTGGGAGACAGGTTCGATCCCTGGGTCGGGAAGATTCCTTGGAGAAGGAAATGGCAATCCACTCCAGTACTATTGCCTGGAAAATCCCATGAACAGAGGAGCCTGGTAGGCTACAGTCCATGGGGTCGCAAAGAGTTGGACACGACTAAGCGACTTCAGGTTCACGTGGTTATGTAAGATGTCGTTGGGAAAAAGCTGAATAAAGCATGGGAACCTGGAGGTATTTTCACCACTTCTTGTGAGTCTCTCTTTTTTTTATAGTCCTCTAAATAAAAACAATAAAAGCAAGACGTTTTAGGTTTGTTTCAGGGCTTAGTAACACGTCCAGCCCCAGGGGAGCTGAAATAAATTTTAGATTAAAAAACAATGAAGAATTATGCACTTCTCCGTGTATGTTGCAGTTCAATTAAAAGTTAAAAAACAAACAAACAAAAAACCTCTACCAGTTTCTGAGCTTTTCCAAAAGGAGAAAAGTAGCATTCACAGAGTACATATGATGTGCTGGAGATTTCTAGGCACTTAAGCCAAGATAACCCATTCTTCACTCTGGTGTGAGGGAGGTCTCTATTGTGTCCATTTACAGATGGGAACACTGAGGCTCAGAGGGAAAGCAAGGTGCTCAGTGACACACAGCTCCATCAGGGGTCAGCCGAGGTTCACACTGATGCTGGCCGCCTTCAGAGCCCGCCCTTGTCCCTGCCCAAGCTTGGCGCGCTCAGAAGGACACCTCTCCCTGCTCCGCGGCCCTGGACTGCCCTGCCCAGCCTTACCACGAGGCACCCCCCCAGACACATGCACCCCACTCCCACCCGCCAAGATGCCAATGTAGGGTTTTCCAAGGGATGCCCGCCCCACCTGCCAAGCTCTGGCTGGCACTGACCCTCGGACTGTTATCACCACCAATTTTTGCAGTGCTGAGCATACAGCTCTCCTTCCTCAGGTCCCCAAAGACCCTGAAGCCCATTCCACGCTGGAACTCCTCCCACCCACATGTGCACCCGCCCCCAGCACCAAAGTCCCCAAGACACTTGAGCTTGGACAAAATTAACTCATTTCTCCAGCCAGCCCAGTAGGGAGGATTCTGCCTGCTCGTGGCTATGGGCCCGAAAGTTAAACTGGTTTAGCCTGTCCTCTGAGTTGGGTCTTGAGCAGCACTTTGAGGGACTTTTGGGCATCTGGGGACAAAAGAAAAAAAAAAAAATACAGTTGGAGGAAGGGGATTTGATGATGATAATTTCTGCCTCAAAGACCATCTCTCCAGGTGGACTCAAGGGTGAAGACGGGCTGTTGCTGACCTGAGGAGTCGGTGACTGTGGGTTTGGGGCACGTAACTAAGATGTGGTTTGTCTGGGTCCTCCTGGCCTGGCGACCACAAGAATGCCGTAGCCTACTGCAGGATGCCGACAGGTGTTCCGTCAAGGGAGCCTGTGCGCATTCAGGATGGAGACATTTTATTACTGAGAGTCTTCTCGAAGCCTGTATAGTGCTAACGGGCCCCGGAGTCTCTGAGACGGGCCCATCCGCTCTTTTGGACAGTGTCTCAGAGAAATGCTGGTCCCAAGCCTTCAGCACAGATATATCTCAGGGGCAGTTCTGGAACAAGATGAGAAAGGAAAAAACTTGCCATGGTGGTAAGGTGATAGGCAGAAGTATTGCTGTTCCCATTTCGCAGATGGGGAAAACTGAGGCCCAAAGAGGGAGAGAGACTTGCCAGGTCAGCCGGCAAGTTCGTGCCAGAGCCCACCCTCGATCTCAACAAAGCGTTCTTCTCTCTGCCCAGGGCTGAGGTTGGGGGGTGGAAATCTGCTCAGAGACGATTTTTCCGGGTTCCATGGTGAGAAAGATGCAGTGTCCAAGCTGTCTACCAGGCCTGGGAGGAGGAACCAGCTGAGCCACACCGTTTATAACTCTCCTGGAACATTTCCAAAGCTCTTTGAAAACTGTTCATTATCTTTTCTTTAACACAATGACATCATTATCCTCTTTAATCTTGACAAACTTTCTTTGGGTCTTGGACATGAAAGCCTCAGCAAGGCCATGTGATCTATCCAGGGTCCCAGGTCCCACTGATGCCAGAGCAGGGTGGTCCCTCCTGGGATCCCAAGATCCTGACCCCTGGGCCAGCTCTCCATCGACACGCTGACCCCCCGCCCCCAGGGCAAGACCTGGGTCTTGTTCAATTAGACGGCCCCACCAGCCCCACCCCAGGGGCCGTGTTGTCTGGAGGGAAGCCCAGGCTCCCGGTGTAGGGCCCCGCAGAGGCTCTCACTAAAGAGATGACTTGGGGCTCAGATCTCCGTGTGTCCAAGGAACTGCTCCTCCAAGCTGCATCTCTCCTCCCCTTATTATGGCATCAGTTCAGTTCAGTCGCTCAGTCGTGTCCGACTCTTTGCGACCCCATGAATCGCAGCACGCCAGGCCTCCCTGTCCATCACCAACTCCCGGAGCTCACTCAGACTCACGTCCATTGAGTCAGTGATGCCATCCAGCCATCTCATCCTCTGTCGTCCCCTTTTCCTCATGCCCCCAATCCCTCCCAGCATCAGAGTCTTTTCCAATGAGTCAATTCTTCGCATAGCCAAGGTCAAATGCTGGCCCAGCAGCCTGGGGGCCTGGCAGGAGTCCTTAAAAGAGGGGGCACCTTCTTTCTGTTTAGCAAAGGAGGTCACCTGGGATTTGGATTTCACTTCCTTGGGAAGATACACATCCTCTCTGCTAAATCGAGAAGGCAAGTCACATGATAACCAGATATGCAGTTGATCAACCCAGCTTTATCCATCAGATCAGTGGGTCTCACACTTTACCGTGCCCAGGAGTCCTCTGGAAGGAAGTGGGCGGTGCAGACGAGCATCCACAGAGCAGGCTTGAGGCTGCTGTCATTTGAACAGCCTGCTTGCAGGTCTGGCCCTTGGCTGGCCTCTGGGCACTTGGATTTGGAGAAGGTTCTCGCCGATAAGAGCCCCTCACGTTGCCCAACCCATTTGGTGCAGACCGTGTGCTCGATGCTGTCCCCTGCTTTTCTTCTGAGAGTCTGGAGTTTTGGAACATGCCAGGCAGAATGTGCTTGACTCACCAGCCCCCAGTTCCATCCCTGGGCTCCCAGTTTCTGAGGGTTCCCCCATCGGAAGGCAGCATTTCATATGTGTTCTCACAGCTCAGTCCTGGGGCATTAGGCTGCCTTGTGGGACTCTGGGGGCGTCCCAAGTGGTGCTAGTTGTAAAGAACCTGCCTACAGTGCAGGAGATGTAAGAAATACAGGTTCGATCCCTGGGTCGGGAGATTCCCCTGGAAGAGGGCATGGCAACCTACCCCAGTATTCTTGCCTGGACAATTCCCATGGACAGAGGAGCCTGGCAGGCTACAGTCCACAGCGTCACAGAGTCGGCACGACTGAAGTGACTTAGCACGCACTAAGCCAGTCAGTCAGGCTGGCACTCACGTGGGGCTCCAGGAAGAGGCTCTTGAACGCTGGCGTCTCATTTCCTCTGGACACCCTTCCCCAAGCTGCTTCCCTCTGCTGAGTTCACTGTTTCCTTCACTGTAATCAACCATAGCCGGGCATGAGGACCCCTTTGGGTCCACCCAGGGGACCATCGCACCTGGAGGTGGTCCTGCCCCGACCCACGGCCACAGGGAGCTATTCCAATGCAGATTCCAACCAGGAGGCCTGGGGCAGAGGCCTGGGAATCTGCACAGAGTCTGGGTGATTCTGAGACCAGGAGTCTGCGACCCTCACTTGGAGAAACACCACCTCCTGGTTCTACGGCAGCGGTTTCATTCAGGAAAGGGTTACCTGGGGAGCCGTCTTCTCCGAAAACTTCTCTGCAGTTCTCTGGGGAAGCAAGACCATGGGGCAGGGGAAAACTTGGGAGTTCTCTCCGAGAATCCACGTCACCCATCTTCTGCCTCCTTGCCCTTCTGAAGGAGAGCGCAGAGCGTGTGCCTGCAGCCGTTTTCATGCCTGGGTGTCCTGGCTGTACTTCACCACGCTGGTGGGAAGAGTGCCTTCCCTAGTCACGCCCTGGAAACTGTCAGATGAAGAGGCTCAGAGGGGCGTGGGGGGAGAGGGAAGAGGGGTCCAACTGCTGCCACGGAAACGGGACTGGACTCTGAGATGCTACTGCCTGTTCAAGCTTCCTTTCTGGTGGCCAGTGGGGCAGCTCTCTCTGCCCAGGCGAGAGAGGCTGGGGCGATCAAAGGTCATTTCGGGGCCGGGTAGATATCATTCTCAAGGTGCTAATGATGCTGATCGAAACATCCAGTCGTCCTGACTCAGCCATGTCACCGATCCCTTGTACATCACACTGGACGCCAGTTTGGACCTCTGTGCATGCCCAGATTCCTCCCAATTCTCCAGTTTCATAAGCCTGAGTTCTCTTCAGTGTGCCTCAGGCTAGTGGGCTCCAGCATCAATACCTATTTTTTCCCCCAGAACCACACTGATTCATTGAATTGATTCAGAATCATATTGATACAATGAATACTCACTGGGCACCTACTCCATGCCAGGCTCTATTCTAGACTCGGGAGGCGCAGCCATCAGAGAAACAGGCAGAGACCTCCTGTGGACCTGACATCCTAGCACGGAAGGCAGACAATAAATAAACAAGATATCCAAGTAAAATATACTTTAGAAAATACATTCTAAAGGTCCGTCTAGTCAAGGCTATTGTTTTTCCAGTAGTCATGTATGGATATGAGAGTTGAACTATAAAGAAAGCTGAGTGCCAAAGAATGCATGCTTTTGAACTGTGGTGTTGGTAAAGACTCTTGAGAGCTCCTTGGACTGCAAGGAGATCCAACCAGTCCATCCTAAAGGAAATCAGTCCTGAATATTCATTGAAAGGACTGATGCTGAAGCTGAAATTCCAATACTTTGGCCACCTGATGCGAAGAACTGACTCATTGGAAAAGACCCTGATGCTCGGAAAGATTGAAGGCAGGAGAAGGGGATGACAGAGGATGAGATGGCTGGATGGCATCAGTGACTCAACGGACATGAGTCTGAGTAAACTCCGGGAGTTGGTGATGGACAGGGAGGCCTGGCGTGCTGCAGTCCATGGGGTCGCTATGAGTTGAACACAACTGCATGACTGAACTGAACTGAACTGAACTGAGAGAAGGATAAAGCCCAGAAAGAGAATATGGGCTTTGGGGAGGTTACCATTGTAAGCAGGTGATGGGTGAGGCCTCTACCACCTCTAATCACGTCCCAGGGTTGGCCTCATAATCAAACCAGGGAAGACAGAGGGCCTGGAACCTGGCTCCCCAGGAGAAGCTGAGAAGCCAGAGGTGAGTACGCCAAGAGATAAATTGAAGCTGGGCTTGTAAAGAGCTCAGCAAATAGGAAGTGACGGTGGCAATGGAACCATGGCCCTTTGCCCCCATCCTGCCCTTTGCCCCCATCCTGCCCTTTGCCCCCGTCCTGCCCATTGTCCCCGTCCTGCCTGTTGCCCCTGTCCTGCCCGTTGCCCCCGTCCTGCCCGTTACCCCCGTCCTGCCCGTTGCCCCCGTCCTGCCCGTTGCCCCCGTCCTGCCCTTTGCCCCCGTCCTGCCTGTTGCGCGCCCTCCAGAGCATGGCCCATGTGGAGGCTGATGACGTCACGGAGGGAAGGGGCTGACTATGTGTCCCCCGCAAGCATGAAGGGTTTTCATGGTGTTGTGGTTCAGTCGGTCAGTCATGTCTGATTCTGCGACCCCATGGACTGCAGCACACCAGACTTCCTTGTCCTTCACCATCTCCCGGAGTTGCTCAAACTCACATCCACTGAATCGCTGATGCCATCCAACCATCTCATCCTCTGCCGCCCCCTTCTCTTTGTACCTTCCGTCTTTCCCAGCATCAGGGTCTTTTCCAATGAGTTGGCTCTTCGCATGCATTACCTGGAAGCCGTCAAACCTTCAGCAAAGGCCTTTCGTGAACCAGGAAGGTGGGCGGGGCTGATGCACTTGGCAGAGCAGCTGGCTCTGTAGTCACGGTGCCCCTGCCCCTGAGCTGGCCAGAGCAGGAGCCTGGGTGGACCAGCCCAGGGGAGGGGCAGAGAGGGGGGACCCCTCTTCTCCAGTTGCCGGGGGCGCCTTGGTGCGTCATTCTGCATTTGACAGGGGCAGCGTGGAAGGCAGATTCTCCCTCTTCTTCATCTCAGGTTTGGAAACCGAGGCAGGGTGGCCCTTCTCAAGATCCTGGGCTGCTTCCCAACAGGCAGGACTGGAACTCAGGGCACCGAGCATCGCGAGGTGTCCTGCCAGCTGTCCACTGAGCCAGCTGGGGGTGTCCTGAGGCTGAGTGCATGAGACCCTGAAGGCTTCTCGAAACAGTCCTTGCTTTGGAGGCCCCTCTTCCGAGCCCCGCCAAAGAGGAAAGTAACATTAACGGAAGCAAAGGGGCCCTGGAGTTCGGGTTCCCAGGCCTATCTGAGACCTTGTCAGGGGCTCACCTGAGCCTCGTCATCCCCATCTCACATGCCTCTTCAGGCTTCTGCGAGCGTGGAGTGCACTCAGGGATAAAACGCACTTAACAAAGCGGCGAGGAGAGGCGTGTTCCGTAATTACAACCCGTTTTATGATGATGATACGTGCGTGCCGACTCCAGGTCTCTCACGAGACTCCGGATCAGCACTTCTAACTCCTCACCGCTGTAATCAATTGACGAATCTGGAGGACCACCCATCCCGGGTACGGGAACTTCAGGGTTGCAAACAGTACCACTCTCCCAGCTCCCCACAAGGACCCACAGGCTGGTTACAGATAAGAGGCTCAGAGGACACAGATGGGGCCACATCCCGGCCAGTCTTGGGGATGATGACAAGGGGTCATGAGATGTCAGTTCAGTTCAGATCAGTCGCTCAGTCGTGTCCAGCTCTTTGCCACCCAATCAACCGCAGCACGCCAGGCCTCCCTGTCCATCACCAACTCCCGGAGTCCACCCAAACCTGGTCTTTTCAAAGGGGTCAGCTCTTCGCCTCAGGTGGCCACAGTACTGCAGTCTCAGCTTCAGCATCGGCCCTTCCAGTGTCAGAGGAGGGAGGAGGGCTGGCGTCGAGAGAGAACAGGAAGGCTCTGGCCCTGTGGAGGCCTTGTTGCCGCTGCTCTGTTCTTGACTTTTCGGCTGCCCTGGGTCTTCCTCGCACCGCACGGGCTCTGTTGCCGCGCGTGGGCTCTCTCTAGTGTGGAAGCAGGCGCTGCTGTGTTTGCGAGGCACGGCCTTCTCTCGTGGCGGAGCGCAGGCTCTTCGCTCCCAGGCTTCGGTAGCTATGGCTCACGGGCTTAGCTGCCCCGCAGCACGTGGGATCTTAGTTCCTGGACCCGGGATGGAAGCCGGGTCCCCTGCATATGCAGGCAGATTCTTAACCATGGGACCACCAGGGAAGTCCCCAGGCAGTTTTTAAATTGGAGGGAGCATCCGATTCACCCTCATCTGGTAAAGAATCCGCCTGCAATGTGGGAGACCTGGGTTCAATTCCTGGGTTGGGAAGATCCCCTGGAGAAGGGAAAGGCTACCCACTCCAGTACTCTGGCCTGGAGCATCCCACAGACTGTATATAGTCCATGGGGTCGCAAAGAGACGAACACGACTGAGCGACTTTCGCTTTCAGATTCACCCAAGGAGGGGAATAACCAGGAATGCAGGTGCCTGGTCTCCACCCCAGGCCGTCCTGGAGAGGAGCCCAGGAAGCTGCCTTTTAACAAGTTCCCCAGGGTTTGGCCGCAGGCGGCACTTCCATTCCCCACCCCACCTGCCCTCCCTCGCTCCCAGGCCCGGACCCCTTGACCTTACACCTCCAGGCCTTTGCGTTTGTGGAGCACGCCCGCCTCAGGGCCCTTTCTGCTCTGCCTGGCTCTCTCCTGCGCCTCTATCAGGAACGGCCTCAGGAAAGCCCAGCGCATCCTTCCTGCCACCTCCCCCCAGGTGCACCTGGACCGCATTCACCCCCAGAGCAGCATCCTGGCGCCGAAGTCAGGCCGACTCCAGCTGGAGTCCCCGCTCCCCCACTGACACACTGCTTCGGCAAAGAAGTCATCTCTGAGCTTCAGGGTCTTCAGCTGTAACACGAGTATAACATATGCTCCTAGAATTATTGGGTCAATGGCAGGAAGCAATGTATATAGAAATTGCTTCATACAGGAAATGCTCAGAAACAGTAGCTAATAGGTCAGGAGCATTAATAATTAGAGTAAGGGCAATGACATCTGGTGGCGCGTGTCTCCTCTCGGGACTGGAGATTCTAAGGGGACTGCGTCATATCCCTCTATTACTCCTGGCTTCTCCCACAGGGCTTGACATGGAGTAGGTGTTCACACTCGACCCTTGAACAACACGGCTGTTGGGGGTGTTGACCACCTCCTGCCCAAAGCAGCTGAAAATTCACGTTTCACTTTATAGTTAACTGTCTGCATTCATGGTTCTGCATCTGCAGATTTAATCAACCTTGGATCACAAAGTACTGTAGCATTTATAGAAAAAAAATCTGCACAGTAGACGCCCCTCGCAGTTCAAACCTATGTTGTTCACGGTAGTGAATTCCAAGCATTGATGACGGTAAGGAATTTGGGGGAAATCAAGGAAGGCTTCCAAGGGGAGGTAAATACTGGTTCAAGTTGGAGACGATTTGGAGGATTTGGGTGGGGTGTCAGTTAGCTGTGGCCTCAATTATGCTGCGGAATATAAGCAAGCCCCAGAGCTCAGTGGCGCATGACAGAGAGGCCAGCCTCACTGACGCTTGCCTGGAGCTCTGTAATCAGCTGGGCTGCGCTAAGGGGCTCAGCCAGGGCTCTGCCCCCCAAGTCTCTCATCCTTCTCCTGGGGCCAGTGGGCTAGCTCAGGGGTGTTCTTGTTGAGACTGTGGCAGAGGGCCAAGGGGGCAAGTGGAACCATGTGAACTCTCCCAAGACCCGAGCTGACTACTCACAATAGCCAAGACACGGAAGCACTCTAAATGTCCACGGACAGACGAGTGGGTAACGCACCTGGGGCACACATACACGACGGAATCCTACTCAGCCATAAAAGAGAATGAAATGATGCCACTCCCAACAACATGGATGAGGGCAATGACATCCTGACGCTCAGTTATGCTGCCCTAGAGATCGGCAAGCCAAGTAGAGGAAGTCAGAGGAAGACAAATACCACGTGGCGTCACCTGCATGTGGGACCTAAGTGAGCTTACGACGCAGATGCACACGTTGAACTCAAATGGCGCAAGTGAGCTCATCGACAGAGCAGACGCACAGAGAGGGCAGACTTGCGGTCGTCAAAGCGGAGGCGCGGGCAGAGGGCGGAGTGGAGTTTCCGGTTGGCGGCTGTAAGCCATTACAGAAATGAACCAGGTCCTACTGCGCGGCACAGGGAGTCGGTGGGTCGGCCGAGAGTTCATTCAGGCTTTTGTGCCTCCCGTGGAAAAAATCCAAACCAATGGTTTGGCCAAACCAATATATACAACATCTTGTGATAACTTCTAGTGGGAAAGACTGTGAAAAAGAACGTATATGTGCGCGTGTGTGTATAAATGAATCACTCGGCTACCGAAGGAACCGACACAACTCTGTAAGTCAGCTCTGCGGCTGCGGTTCAGTCGCGAAGTCACGTCCGACTCTTTGCGACCCCACGGACTGCAGTATGCCAGGCTCCCCTGTCCTTCACTGTCTTCCAGAATTTGCTCGAATCCATGTTCACTGAGTCAGTGATGCTATCTAACTGTCTCATCCTCTGTCGCCCCCTTCTCCTCCCACCTTCAATCTTTCCCAGCATCAGGGTCTTTTCCAGTGAGTTGGCTCTTGACATCAGGTGGCCAAAGTATTAGAGCTTCAGGTTCAGCATCAGCCCTTCCAATGAATATTCAGGGTTGATTTCCTTTAGGATGAACTTGTTGAGTCTCCTTGCAGTCCAAGGGACTCTCAAGAGTCTTCCCCAACACCACAGTTTGAAAGCATCAGTTCTCTGGCACTCAGCCTTCTTTATGGTCCAACTATAAATCAATTATACTTCAATAACATAAACTTAAAAAAAAAGACTCATACTGAGAATTGGACTCACTATTACATCCACCTCATTTTATTAGCCCAAGTAAGTCCTCTCCCTCAACTCAAAGTCAGAGGGTGGGAAATATTCTCTAGCTTTTAATGGGAGAAACTGTCGAGTCACATGGCAAAGAGTGCGGCTCCAGGGAGGGTGGAGGCCGTGGGATTAAACCACAGCCGCGTCAGCGGGCGCAGGGGAGGGAGGAGGGTGCTCTGTGGGACGGGAGGACAGAGGGAGGGCAGAGGCGCCAGCCCAGGATGCCCATCTCGGGGCTGGAGGTCCTGCAGGGCTGGGCCATGGAGGTCACGCCTGCTCCCAGAACTGTTAGAGCATTGCCCTTCGTTCATTTGTCCGTTGAACGACTGTCACGGTGGGCCCGCTGTCTACCAGGATTTCTTCTCAGCACTGTGGATATCATGTCAGCAAAATGAATCAAGGTCCCCACCCTCCAGAGGAAGAGGCTCCACTTCTTTCTCTGGCTCCTCCCCCAACTTGCTCTGTGACCTTGGGAAAATCGCTGTCCGTCTCGGGGCACCCCAGCCACCACTCATAATACCTTACGTTTGTGGAACACTTTTAACTTGATCAAATCGTCCTCTCCTAACGTTCTCTGTGAAGCATCGGAGACCGGTTTTATTACTTCCCTGATTTGACAAGTGAAACTCTAATGGCTATAAAATGCACAGCGCCTTGGAAGAGCTCTCCGGAGAGAACTCGGGGGGCGAACCCCTCATAGCAAACCCGAGGATTCTCTCTACAACAAAGCTGGTCCCTGGATAACAGCAGACAGTTGTCATTTCAAACAACGTTTGAGGCCACACAATTCCTGTGTGACCCAAGGACTGGGACAGCTTCCTTTATCTTCCCTTTTATTAAAAAAAAAAAAAAAAGCCACCACTCTGAACATTTCAAAGATTCCTGCAGAACTTTTCCAATTTAATTAAAAAAAGGGGAAAAAAAAACCTGCCTCTTCCTAACCGCCTTCACAAATGACAGACTTGAAAATGGGTTGTAAGCCAGGCTGCAGAGTGAGCTCTTTATTTAACAAGGAGACGCTCCGCCACCTCAGAAAACCGGGCTGCGCGTTTTACAAGAGGAAAGAGAGGCAGAAGGCCCACTTCCTCCCTGTCCCATCAGATCTGCCTCTCAGCCTAGGACTGGGGTCAAGCCTAAAGCTGGCTTCTCTGCCTGGGAGTCTACCACGTGCTACACACGTATGGCAATGCCCTCTCCTTATACTGCTGCTATCAGATGAGGACACTGAGGCTCAGCCGGACAGCAAGCCACCGCAAGTCACAGCGGCTGAGCCGGGTGCCAGCCGGACCCATCTGAAGGCAGACACTATTCTCTCCCTTTTCTCACAACATCTCTTTCTTGTATGGGCTGCGGTGGGGGGTGGGGGGGGGGTTAACACTGCAGGGCAGCTGGAGGCCGGGTTCAGTGACTGCAGAGGAAGGAAGGGCAGGTAGTTTTCACCACATAGTGTGGTGCAGATGTGGAGCTGGATTCTGAAGGGGCGCCTTCCTGAATCTGCAGGGCAGCACCCCGGGCCCTTTTCAGAGCGCGGAGCTGCAGCAGAGGCCACAGGTGCTCTTCCCCATTGCCTTGGCCCCCCGCTGAAGTGGCTCGGGTGGACAGTCCCCGACGCCACAAGGCTGTCCTGCCTCCAACAGGACATCTCTCTGGCTGCAGGCTCTCTCTGGCCACAGGAATCTGTGTCAGGGCCAGCTAGGAGTGTCAGGGAGTTAGTACCCCCACCCCCTCAACCCCCAAAAGCGATGGATGCATCTGTTATCTACTGCTGTGTGATAGACAACCCCGACCTCAATGAGTTAATGACCATTTATCTGCTGGTGGTTCCGCAGCAGGGCTGGGCTCAGCTGGAAGGGTCTCACAGGCTCACTCTTGAGTTCCAGTCATTTGGCAGCTCTCCTGGACTAGATGGCCCAGGATGCCTGGCGGCTAGGGGCAGCTGTGGGATGGGTGCTTCCGCCTCCTCTGTTAGCAGAGTCCAGGCTGTGTGTACGACGGCAGCCGCGTTCCCAGAAAACCAGCCCCTGAGTACAAGCGCTCATCAAGGCTCCGTTCGCATCACATGTGCTCAGAGCAAGTCACATGGCCCAGCCCAGTGCCACGACGCGGACTCAGCGAGATGAGGTTCCCAGGAAGCTGCTAATGAGCAATCTTCCCCAGTGGGTAAGGACGCCAGCTCCCTCATCCCCAGTATGACAGTTCTTAGGTGTGTTCTTCTCATTCTCTTGACGTCCCCAGAGGGCTTGGGCCCAGGTGTCCACAGCTGCAGACCGCTCACAGCCAGTTCTAAGGACTTCCTCTCTTCCCTGGCTCACTCTACGTCTGGCTCACTTAGCTTCCCAAAATCCCTTCCCAGGAACCCCACCTGCACTCAAGTCCGTGTGCCAAGGCTGGCTTCGGGGAGCCCTAAACGGGGGCCAGAAGCACAGCCAGGAGTCAGAATGCCAAGCCTGTGCTTGATTCTGTCAAACTGGCCCCTGGGAGGGCCGGAGGCAGAGAGGACGTGCTGGATGGATGAGAACATGGCTTTCGGGGTCCTGGGGGGGCCCTGAGAGCCGTATGCAAAGAGGGGTGTGATCAGCAGACAACTCCTGCCCTCCAAGCCTTGGCCAGGCTCCCAGGGATGGACCAGCCTGGCTCAGGGGCGGAGACCTGCCCTGACCAATAAGGGACAGAAGGACAAGACCCTGCAAAGGCGTCTCCACGTTAGGGAGGACCCTGCGCCTCCCCAGCCCTCCTTGGTCCATCCGGGTCCCTAGAGCTGGCTCACACTTTGCTGACCTGAAACAAGCCATGCTTTTCCTGAGCTCTGTTTTCTCTGATTATGCAAATGTCCCATCCCAGCCTAAGCAAAGCAGGCTGGAAGTGGGGCAGCTTGACGGGATAAGACGGGCAAACGACAGATTACAGCCACCCACTCTGGTAAACACAGGTTTAATTGCTTTTTCAGAGAGGAGAGAGGGAGGGGGCAGGCTCAGAGATAAAACAAATTCCCAATCAGTTGTGTCAGAGCTGCAGAGCGGATGGTGAGAGCTCAGAGCCGGGAGCAGGGGGCTCTCACCTGGGGGAGGGTGGTGCCCCAAGACTTGGAGGAACCCCCCGGGGAAGGCAGCGACAAGGGCAGGTGCTCTGCCTTCAGTCAATGCGGGCCACGGGCAGGGGAGTTTGTGCCACTGGAGAGAGGAGAAGCCAAGTGTGGGCGTTCTCGCCTGGATCTTTAACAACAACAGCGAGAATAATAGCATCTCACACACAGACACCGTATTATCTCACACCTATTGTGAGCTTACTCTGTGCCAGACAGTGGACTAAGTGCTGAACATGAATTACTCACTTAATCCTCACAATAGTCCTGAGATGGTATTCCCATCTGCTTCTTAGAGATGATTAAAATGAGGGAGCTGAGGTCAGAGACATTAAGAAAAAAAAACTATTGCAAGTTCATACAATGAGTAAAGAGTAAGTCTGGGATCTAAACTCAGGCCTGTCTGATGCCAGTGACTACCTTTAACTGCTGAGCTAGCTACGTCCCTAAATGCTACTGCACAGGTCCAAACAACCACTTGCTCTAACACCCCTAAATACTATTGCACAGAGCCAAGTAGTGACTCCTGTTTGATGTCACTTACTCTGTGCTAGTCTCCCAAACCTACATGCCAGGCTAGGAATGAGAGATGGTTCCTGCCCTGGAGAAGCCCAGGATCTGATGAGGAAGGGAATACACACATGAAACATCACAGTGGCAAGGGCTTGGGAAAGGGGACAGGACGGGGCAGGCCCCAGTTCTCCCCGTAGAGGTCATGACAGGCTTTGCAGAGGAGGCCGCCTGCGAGTTGAGGCTTAAAGGATGAATCGGATTTCACTGGACAGGCCAGGAAAGGGAAGATAGAGCAGCGTGTAGACGGTCCTCTGGTGAGCCAGTAGCTAGCAGGTTCTGGATCAGCCAAGAGCCAGGACACGGGCCGTCGAGGAGGACGAGGAGACCACGGTGAGAAGATGGCAGGATCATGCTGTGATGGCCTCAGCAGCCAGTGGAAGGTTGCTCCTAATCCCCAGGGCTAGCCTTCCTCCAAGCACCATCTGCTTTGACAAGATGCTCCCAGAACAAGGAGGTTCCGTGGCCAAGAAAGCTTTGGAAGCACCACACACTTGCGTCCCTTCTAGAAGCTGCACAGGTTTCTGAGAAACCTCGTAGTAAAGAAAGCTGCCACACGACTGTCGACAAAACAGGGAAACGACCAGGACCTACTGCATGGCACAGGGAACTGGATTCAGCGTCTTGCAGAACCTGTGATGGAGAAGAATCCAAGAGAGTACGTGTGCTTACCTGTAGGCATAAGGATACGCGTGTACCTGTGTGTGCACAACCGAGTCACTTTGTGGTACACCCGAGCCTGACCCAATGCTGTGAACCAACTACAGTTCGACAGAAAATAAATAAAGAGAAAGAGAGCCATTTATCTCTGCTGAAGCTGTGTTGTTTTTATTGTCTAGTCCCTGAATAGTGTCCGACTCTTTGCTAAGTTGTATCTGACTCTTTTGCAGCCCCGTGGACTGTAGCCCGTCAGGCTCCTCTGTCCAGGAGATTTTCTAGGCAACAGTACTGGAGTGGGTTGCCATTTCCTTCTCCAGGGGATCTTTCAGAACCAAGGCTCGAACTTGTGGCTCCTGCCACATTTCCAGCATTGCAGGCAGATTCTTTACCGCTGAGCCACTGGGTTCTGCTGAGACCCCAAGTCCCTCTGACCCCAGACACCTCCCCTGACACCTGAATAACCCCCTGGGATCAATATTCCAGGGGCAAGCACTTCAGGAAACATCTCTGTGAGTGCCAAAACCAGGGCAGTGGTAGAGAAAGGTCATGGGCCCATTGCTCCTTCCCGTACCTTCAGGCCCTGAGAGGCCTTCAACCACAGGACGGCAATGATAATAGTAACTGACGTTAACTGAGCTCTTGCCACACCCTGACCTGGGCCCGGGCTGAGTGCTCTGTGCACATCTCACCAAATCAGTTACTGTTACTATTCCCATTTTACAGGTGGGGAAACGGAGGCACAGAGAAGCGGGGACTTGTCCATGGTCTCTCACTTACGGGGAGCCAGGGTTTAACCCCAGCCCACCAAACCCTGAGGTCCTAGAACCGCCTTTTTCCCGTAGCTCCAGGCTGCAGGGAAGACCCAAACCTACGTCAGGAAGAGACGAGAAAGGAGTCTTTCGTTCTCATTTAGGAGAAATTACCCAGGGGCCATCTCCTCTACCCTTCGTGGAGCCAGCATCGTTTCTAAACGAACAAAGTCGAGTCAATCCAGCACGGCAAACAATTCCAGGCTCTCGTTTTGCACAAGGGGCTCTGAGGGGGTGAGGGGACGGAGAGTCAGTCCCTGGCTGCCAGGAAACCCCCTCCACCTGGAGGCTTGGGTCCCAGAATTCCTGAGCAGAAGGGACTTTGGAACTTGGAGCAGCCAACGCCGGCGAGGGCGCACAGCGGCGGGCCTCACACGCATCGCTGGCGGGACGCAGAGTGGCATGGCCACTGGTGAAGACAGCTCAACGGCGCCGTACACAACTCATCACACTCCCACCATATGACCCAGCAAGCACGCTCCTTGGCATTCACCCAAAGGAGCCGAAAACTTACGTCCACACATAAACCTGCACGTGGATGCTTCCTGCAGCTTTATGCATAACTGCCAAAACTTGCAGCAAGCGAAACGCCTTCAGTGGGTAAGTGGATGAAGACACTGTGTCTTATCCAGACCACGGGACACCACTCAGCACTAAAAAGAAATGAGCTACACTGAGAGACTTTATTTTTTGGCTCCAAAATCACTGCAGGTGGTGACTGCTGCCATGAAATTAAAAGACACTTGCTCCTTGGAAGAAAAGCTATGACCAACCTAGACAGCATATTAAAAAGCAGAGACATTACTTTGCCAACAAAGGTCCGTCTAGTAAAAGGTATGGTTTTTCCAGTAGTCATGTACAGATGTGAGAGTTGGACCCTAAAGAAGGCTGAGTGCCAAAGAATTGATGCTTTCAAATTGTGGTGCTGGAGAAGACTCTTGAGAGCCCCTTGGACTGCAAGGAGATCCAACCAGTCCATCCTAAAGGAGATCAGTCTTGAATATTCATTGGAAGGACCGGTGCTGAAGCTGAAACTCCAATAGTTTGGCCCTGATGCGAAGAACCAACTCATTGGGAAAGACCCTGATGCTGGCAAAGACTGAGGGCAGGAGGAGAAGGGGACGACAGAGGATGAGATGGTTGGATGGCTCAATGCACGTGAGTTTGAGCAAGCTCTGGGAGTTGGTGATGGATCAGGAGGCCGGGCCTGCTGCAGTCCGTGGGGTCACAAAGAGTCCGACAGGACTGAGCGACTGAACTGAACTGCCTGGTCAAGCCATGGAGAGACATGGAGGAAACCAGAATGCTTACTACTAAGTGAAAGAAGCTGCCCTGGAAAGTGGCGTGATCCTAACCAGATGACAGTCTGGGAGAGGCGAAACTGTGGAGACAGCGGGAAAGACTAGTGGCTGCCAAGGGTTCGGAGAGAGGGGCTGAATCGGCACAGAGGACTTTTAGGGCAGTGAGACTAATCTGTCTGATACCACAGACGGGCTTCCCTGGTGACTCAGGCAATAAAGAATCCGTCTGCCGGGAAGTAGACCCGGTTCCATCCCTGGGTGGGGAGGACCCCCTGGAGAAGGGAACGGCTACCCACTCTAGTCTTCCTGCCTGGAGAACTCCATCGACGGAGGAGCCTGGCAGGTTACAGTCCGCAGGGTCGACAAGAGCTGGACACGACGAGAGGCCGGCAGGTTCACGTCACATTCACTTCGTGACAAGTGGATACGGGCCACTTTACGTTTGTCAGAGCTCATAGAATGGTCTGTGAGTGACCAAGACTATGATGTCAGTTCAGTTCAGTTCAGTCGCTCAGTCATGTTCGACACTCTGTGACCCCATGGACTGCAGCACGCAGGCCACTCTGTTCATCACCAACTCCCAGAGCTTACTCAAGTCCATCGAGTCGGTGATGCCATCCAGCCATCTCATCCCCTGTCGTCCCCTTCTCCTCCTGCCTTCAATCCCTCCCAGCATCAGGGTCTTGACTGTGATGTAGGGGTTCACAAACTGTAACAAATGCAACACTCTGGTGGGGGAGGCTGTGTGTGTGCAGGCCAGGAGAGGACAGGAAATCTATGTGCCTTCCCGTCAGTTTTGCTGTGAACTGAAAACCGTCCTTAAAAACATTAAGTCTTAAAAAAAAAAAAAAAAGGCGAGAAAAGCTGAAGTCCGATTCCTAAATTTAGACCTGGGGGTGGGAGCCCTGAAGTTCACTTGCAGAACCTTCCCTCCGGGATCCCCAGGCAGGAGAAATGGGAACAAATAAAGCACTTTGAAATCACAGAAGGAAATGAATTTTGGCTGGAAAGGCCCCTGAAGAGACGGGCGGGACCTGAGCTGGAAATTCAGGCCAAAGGTTTGAGGGCAGAGAGTTCCTGGCGTGCTTAATGAGGCAGCTTCTGGGAGGTGCGGGATGGAAGCGATTTGAAGAAAAGGACAAAAGCTCCAGGCTCACTCACACCCAGCGCCCCCCAGCATCCTCCTCCAGCCCTTCCTGGGCTGCAAGGACTGGGCAGGTGGCCAGACCCCAGCGGCCAGGCCTGGCTGCTTTCTGCGGCCAGCACTTGAATATCTTCTCTGAAACTGGAGACCTTTCTCCTGCCTGACCTGGTTGTTGTTGGCAGACCCTGCCTGAATTCAAGGGAACAAGGAAAGCTGGAAATGCCACCGTGAAAAGGTCAGCTGCCCCAAAGCCTGAGATCCAGCCAAGTCAGGAACGCACCTGGCCCCTGGCGCAGCCTCCAAACACAGACCAGGAAATGCTCTGTCTAGCGCCTGTGAGAAGCGGCATGGGGCACAGTTAGCGCCCCTGGATGGCGGCGGGAGGGAAAGCCATCGCGGCCTGCGCTCTGCTTCCGAAGCTGTGTGACCTCGAGAAAGCAGCTCTCCCTCTCTGAGCCTGGATCTTCAGCCGCAACGAGGGGATAGTGACATGTGCACGGTGAGTTTCTCAGGAGACGGCGGCTGTGGCTCTGTCCTGTTGACAGTGCAGGGCATTACGCAGGGTCAGAGACTTCGGAAACACAAACATAGGGCACCACCTGAATTCACGTTCGCACAGGAGGGCCAGTCACTGCAGCAGGTGCCCACAGCAAAGACAGAGACCAGAGGATGCTGACGTGGCAGGTGCAGGTCCTTAGTTCTTGCCTTCTTTCGCAAAACTCCTAGGGTTTGAATCAGAACACAGTGGGGACAGCAGTTTAGACAAGCGCCCCCACCCCGATAATTTACCATGAAGCCTGAGAACTGTAGCATGAAGCAGAGCCCCAAAGGCCAGTCCTGCCTCAAGCTTAAGGGTCATCTGGAGGCATATTAACTATGATGGGAAAACCCCTATGTGTCACCTACTTCTCAGAAATGATTTGGAAATATAAGTATAAGCCCTTCATGCCTGCTCGGTCGTTAAGTCGTGTCCAGCTCTTTTTCAACCCCATGGACTTCAGTCCACCACTCTCCTCTGTCCATGGGATTTTCCAGGCAAGAATGCTGGAGTGGGTGACCTATCCCTTTCTCCAGGGGATCTTTCCGACCCAGGAATTAAACCCAGGTCTCGTGCATTGCAGGCAGATTCTTCCCCACTGAGCCACCTGGGAAGCCCAGCTGCCTTCGGGTTCTAGCTGTGAATGGGGACGCCCAGAACAGTTGAGTGGACGGCTCTTGTTCACAGTAAATCAGGGGCAGGTCAGGCTGCCAGTTCGGGTCTCTCTGAAACCCCCTCTCTGCCACTGCTTCGCGGCTTTGCAGTGTGAAGGGAAGACTGAAGGAGTTTTTGAGTGACGGCCGCTTCTGAGCAATCCCAGAGGCCTTCCTGGAAGGGGTGGGGGTTCTGGGAAAGACCCAAATGGTGCACCAGCCTCCCAGGCCGCGCGGGCCCAGCTGAAGGAAGAGCCCTCTGCCTGCGTGGGCCTCATTTGAGCTTTGTCTCTGCCGCATGGATTTAAGATGCACCAACCCCCAGTGCTCCGGGGGGTTCATCTAAACATGATTAAACAACCATTAGGCCTCCGCGGTGGGGAAATGGAGATTTACAGACTTCCAAACCTCCATTTAAATGCAAATGCAGCGTCTCGCCCGCGGAACCACGGATCCGAGCAGTGTTAAAGTCACCACGTCCCTTAGCTCCCACTAGGCTGGGCCGCCTCGGGCCCCTCCCACCCTTTAATCTGAGGGGCGCTGCGAGCACCCACAGGGATGGGCGAGAGTCAAGACCTTACCTTCCCTCACCCTCGCTGCCTTTCCTGGAAGGTCGGGTGTGCAGATGTTAACCTCCAGTCCAAGCCGGGATGACCTTGTCAAGGTCACACACACAGCTGGGAAACCCAGGAGCCAGGACTCAGTCCCTGACCTGCTGGCTCTGAAGCCTCGGGAAGGCCCGGCTCTGTGTTGAGTCACATCCCCTGGGCCCTCTGAGCAAGGGGCCCAGGAAATAGTCATTGATGTGAAAGCAAATAAACACCTACCATTCTTGTTCAGCTCATAGCAACAGGGGCCATTTACTTGAGCACCTACTATGTGCCCTGGTGGCGCTAGTGGTAAAGAACCCGCCTGCCAACGCAGAAGCAAGAGACGTGGGTTCAGTCCCTGGGTCAGGAAGACCCTCTGAAGGAGGGCACGCAGCCCACTCCAGTGTTCTCGCCTGGAGATTCCCATGGACAGAGGAGCCTGACGGGCTGCAGTCCACGGGGTCGCAGAGTCAGACGCCACTGAAGCAACTGAGCATGCGTGCTACTACTATGTGCCAGCAGAGAAGGAATCATTTCATCCTCCCAGGACCTCACGTGGCCGGCTTTAGGATCTTCACTTTTAAAGGGGGAGATTCAGAGAGACTCAGGTGAGGAGCCTGCCGAGCCTCCAAGCGCTGCTGACTCCCAGTCTAACCACTTCCCCCCGCTCTGCCATTCAGTTCCTGTGCGAGCTTTGGCAAGTGACTTGACCTCTCTGGGCTTATGCTTCTGGATCTAACAGGGGTATAATAACACTATTCACCTCACAGGATCTTGGATCTGGGGATTAATGGACTTGGTCTGAGTCAAAGAACTAGAACATTACCTAGTTAACAAATACTAGCGACACTTTCTACACTCAGAAAGTTCTGGGTGCCCTAAGAGAGGTCTAGACATCGTGGGGGGTGGGGAGGGTTCAAAAGGACTTGGAGTTCATGCCCTGGGGGTAAAATCAGGGAGAGCCTCTTGGAAGAGGCATGTAATGGGTCTCGGGGGCGGATGGGGAGGGAACAGCTGAAGGACGCAGGGGTCGGGAATGGGCAGTTGTCCAGTGAGACCGACCCTGGGTGGCACCTGCAGGACTCGGGGGCAGGAGGGTGCAAAGGTCAAGCAGCGGGCAGGCTGAGCAGGCCTTGCACTCCAAGCTGGGAAATGGGGACTGCATTCTGCAGGCAGGACGGTATTAGATGGGCCGCAGACAATGTGGTGGGCGGGGAGGGGCGGGCACTGGGGAGAGTCATCAGGAGAGGGATCGTGGACGTGCGCCCGCTGAGGCTGGCATCAGGCCCATCAGCGTCACACACAACCTCCTTCTCTCCTCAAAGCAGTCCTGTTGGGGTTTGCCTATCACTCATGTTTCAGGGACTCAGCTGTGGCCCAGAGGCGTGTGAGACCATACCCAAGGTCACCAGGCCAGAGGAGCTGGAGCTGGCCTGCAGACCCAGGGGGCGCACTGGTCCCGCCCCGCCCCAGCCCTGCTCCTCTCTGATACCCGCATTTCCTGTCTGAGTGCCTGGAATAAAGAGATGCGTGGGTAACCAACTCATCCTGGTTTGCTCGGGACTCTCCGGCTGGAAAAAGTGCCTGGAGATTCTCTTGTCTTGAGCCAAGCAGGCTGATTGGTCACCCCCGAGACGGCCCAGAAATGGGACAGAGGACTAGGGCAGTGGGAGGGGCTGAGAGAGTGACGGATGAAGTCGTCTGACGTGTTCATTCACCCCCAGGGAGCAGGTCTGGGCACTGCTTTGACACAAGGTCAGGCCAGAGGCCAGATCTGGGCTCACCCACAGAAACCAGGGAGCCCCCGGAACCCGCTCAGCCACCCGGGCCAAGTCTTGAGAGAGCGAGGGGTCCATCTCCAGGAAAAGGGCCTCCTTCCGAGGCTCAGATGGCTCAGCAAGAGCACGGGGCCCTCGGTCCTGCCTTCCAGCCAGCCTGCCAGGCGGGGCCCAGACGACCTTTCTGGAACCTGGGTGGCTCCTCAGCTGTGGCCCTTATGGGGCATCTTCTCAAGGCTTAGTCACAAGAGCTCGCATCCCCGCTGGGATATTTTCCAGCCGCAGGCCTTCCCTTGGTTTCTGGGATCTGTCCAATTGGCCAGTGGGCACAGTCCTGTCCGACGGTGCCAGCAGGGAGAGAGGACAAAGCAGCTCCATCTGTTCCTGTTTCCGTCCCCCAGTCACCTCCTGCCGGCCGCTCCATCCCCAATCACAGCTCGCTTCTGACCTCTGGCCTCAGAGAAGGTCACAAAAGGTGATGGAAGTCAGGGCAGCTGTGCCCCCAGGGCACTATGTCCCCTGGGCAGTATGCCCCCTGGGAGAGGCCTGAGCTAGGGTTGATGGGAAGAAAGTAACAGCTTTCCCATTCGGCATCTAAGCATGGACACACCCCTCGGGCAGGGACACCCACTCCTTTGGCCTGAGGTTTGGGGTCAAGGGAGCACAGAAGACCCCAAACTAGGTCTGCTGTGGACAGCTGGCGACTCACGCTGCGGCCTTGAGCAAGTGGCTTCCTTTCTTTGGACCTCAGTTTGCTCACCTGTCAAACAGGGCCCATAGCGCCTGCCCCCAGGATGTTGGCTGCGGGGTCCAAGGGCAGAGCCTGACGGAAAGACCGTGTGAGGGGCGTCAGAGAGAGGAGGAGAGGGGCGCTAGGCGGAGGGCAGAGAAGGGCGATGGGGCACCGACGCGGTGTTTGGAGGAGGGGCCCCAGCTGGGCGGACGAGAAAAATGATGAGACAGGTGAGAGCGTGTTGAAAGCGGGAGCCGGAGGTGGGCTCATCAGTCAGTTTCTGTGTCCCCGGCCGTCCCCTCCCGGCCTCCCTGCCCCTCCCAGCCCCGGTGAATAATCGCAGAGGACACCGATTAGGAGGACCCGGCCCCCGGGGCTTCTTTGTTTGAAGCCCTCCTGGTGAATTATGCAGGAGGCTGTGGGAGACGCAGTGCGGGGATCGCTTCATTATTGATGAGAGATGACGGGTCCTCTGCTGACAGCCTGCCTAAGAGATATGATTAACTTGTAAAAAATTAATCACCGTTCTTGGGGAGGACACAGATTCAAACCCCGAGGAGCGGTGTTATCGATTTTCCCTAATTTCAGGGGACTTGGAAAAGGTTTTAGCGCAACTTGGAGGAGACAATTAAATTCAATTAGCATCACACGGGCTGAAATGTCACTCCCTCCTGGGAGGCAGGCACGAGGTGGTCCAGGCGGGAGGAGCTCCAGGTGGATGTGGGAGGCTGTCTTGGGGACCCCGGCCTGACTCGTTTCCCCCCGGGAGGCTCCTTCCGCTCTGCCCCCTCTCTGGGTGACCTCATGCTCACCTATGGCGTCAGTCACTACCCAGACTCCGATGACTCAGAGGCTCCTGGGTCCAGCCTGGACCTCTCCCCAGAGCTCCCCATTGGTGCACTCGGCTGCTTTCTCACCACCTTCTCTGGGGTATCTCAAGGGCGCCTCCAACTCCAAGTGACCTCCCACCCACCCCCCATCCTCCTGCCTCCCCTCCTCCTGGTTCTCCTCCTTAATGAAGGGTACCACCCTCAACCAAATCCATCACCAGCACCTCTTGCTCTCACTCCCGAACAGTTCCAGAGTCACTCACTTTCCTCCGTGCCCCTCCCCCACCACCCTAGCCCATGCGCCTTCCTCTCTCACCAGATGGTGTCGGTAGCCTCTCCCCACGTATCAGACCCTCCTGGCCTCTCGTCTCATCCTCAGGGCCTCTCTGATTTCACCCAAGGCTGGAGCAGACAGCCCCTGCGGGGTCTGATTCCCTGCCCTCGGGCACGGCCTGGTCTCAGCATGCATCGTGACTGTTGGCCCTGGGAGGGGGCTCCTCTGATGTTGCTGGGGGTGAAGGGGGGAGAAGGTACTGGGCTCATGCCCAGCTCAGAAGTGTGGGAGCATCAGCACCCCGGAAGGATGACGCCCCAGCCTCCCATTTGAGATGGGTGGGCTATTCTGGGAGCCGGGGGCCCACAGCAGAGTCCCAACAGAGCCTGTCTCAGTCCTGGCTCATCCACCGCTCTTGTCCGCAGAGATGCTCCCTGCAGACTCCCTGCCCCTAGTCCATGTCTCAGCGCTGCCTGCGAGGGGTCCTGGGCTAAGTCACCCGGCTTCCGCTCTGGTCCCCTCCCTCCCGTTCTCCCCACCACATTCACGATCTTCACAAACACATCCGATCACGTCATCCTCCCCCGTAAAGCCTCCAAGATTTCCTGGTACTCGCAGGACAAAAGGAGACCCCCACACGTGGCCCCCCAAGAGCCCTCCCACCCCGTACCCATTCATGCACCCCACCCTCGATCCACATGTTCCCTGTGGCTGTGGCCCTCCCGCCGCAGAGCCTCTGCCCAGGCTGTGCCCGCCGCCCGGGGTCAGTGGCCCGGCCTGCTCCGCTCTGCAGCTCACGTTCACCCTCCAGCCCTCACCCAGCGGTGGTGTCTGCCAGGAGTCCCCTTGACCCCCTTGACGAGGTCAGACCTCTTCTCTCATCAGTTCTCGTGGCCCTGGACCCCTCTCCACTTATTGCTAATCAGCGCTGCAATTTCACAGACTTCACTTTATCCCTGAGGGATGATTTGATTAAGGTCTGCCGTCCGCATTAGGAGGGGGCGTCGTGAAGGCACGCTGTGCCTGGCAACTTCAGGGCCAGCGCAGTGACGGGTGAGGAAAGACGGGCAGAGGGAGGGAGGGAATCTACCTCGAGCCGATTACAAAGCCTCCTCTACGTCAAATGCTTCACCACATCCCAGAGCAAGCAGAGAAATCAAAGCCACCTAGCGAGGCTGCCCCTAAACCCCAACTTCTCCCCAACGTTATTCCCTTTTACCCCCATATACCCCTGGGCTCCAGCCAATCCCAGCTGTTTGCACATCTCCACTTGGTTTTCCTTAGGGAGGGCCTGTTGGAATGTAAGCTCTGAGAGCCGTAGCAGCTCCTGCACACAGCAAGTTTCCAGGAAAGTTTGTTGACGGGAGTGAAGGGCCTTCGATGTAGCCCGACCCCCGGCCCGCGCCCCTACCCCTCCCTGCTCTGCCTGTCTTGCTCCTGAAAGACTGTCTCCTACGTGTCAGGTGCTTTGTGGGCCTGTTCTGGGCACTTCACACAGATGGTCCCATTTTACAGATGAGGCAAATTGGGGCTCAGACAGAAGCCATTCGCCGAGGTCCCAGAGCGTGAGAGGAGCAGAATGTGGATATCAACCCAGGCCTTCACCAGGCCCCCTGCTCAGGGTCCCTGCCTCCCCTCACCTCTGGTGTCCACAGTCTCCCTTTTCCTGAAGGTCCAGTTCAAAGGACCCCTCTTCCTGGAAGCCTTCTATGATCACCCTGTCACTGGCCCTAAGAAGTGCTTCCCACTCTGAAAGGCCACCAGAGCCTGTGTTAGTTGGTTTTGATTTCGATTTTCTTTTAAGAGTTTTATTGAGGTATAATTTACATGCCATCAGATTCACCCGTTTTAAGTGAATGACTTAACGATCAAGCCTGTTTTTATCTCCAGACCTGACATGCATTGATTTCTGGCCGTGGTCATTATTCACACACAACCCCCAGCTCCCTGCTGAGGGCAGGACCAGGGCACCTACATCTCTGGGCGCCCCCTCTAACAGGGCCTGCACCCCGAAGGCTCTGAGCAAGGTGAGCGAGCCCACCCCTCTGCAGGATGGGAACCTGAAAGGAGAACAACGGCTGACGTTTCACAATGGCTGCTGGAGACCAGCCCTGAACTAAATATTCCATGTGTGAGAGCCAGACAAGCGCACAGGTCTGCACGGGGTGGGGCACACTGCCCCCGTCTCACAGACAGGGACAGGGAAGCACAGAAACGGTAAATAACGCGCAAGGGGGCTTCCCTGGTGACCCAGCACAGGGGCCCCGGGTCAGATCGGGGTGCAGGGGGGCTGGGTCAGATCCTGGGTTAGGAGACTAGACCACAAGCCGCCACGAAGAGTTCACACACTGCGACTGAGAGATCTGGCAAGCTGCGAAGGAGATCGAAGGTCCCGTGAGCCACAGCCAAATAAACTCGTAAATCATTTTTTAAAAATCACATAGCAAGTAGCAGCGCTAGGATTCCAACCCAGAAGTCTGTCTCTAGAGTCTGGCTTTTACCCACAGGACTCCAATGTTAGGATGGCCAGGCAGCTGTCCTGCCTGCTCAGGGCACAGGACATTCTATTGCAAAACTAGGACAGTCCCAGTCAAACTGGGCCCCGAGGGTCAGCCTCCGCGACGTTTACGCTTCTCGTTCCAGGGGAGTCTGCTCTGAGCTCATAAGGGGCTCTTTGGATGGCTGGGCCCCGCTGCTCACTGGCCTCCGGGGCCACTGTCCAGGGCTCCTGGGAGACCACTCACGGCTCCCCTGGACCCCACCTGCCAGGTAAGGATTCCTGGGGGTGCTGGGTGTCAGGCTCCTGGGGTGGAGCCGGGAGAGCCGGACTTGGAGCCGGGGCCCCATCCTGCCATCAGGGGCTCCCAGGGGCCTGGAGTTCAGGACGAAGGAGAGAGGAGGAGCAGCTTGGGGACTTGAGGAGAGGCTATTCTTCGGCTGTTCTCAGCGTGCTGAGTGGCCTGTGCCACAGGACGCCTCACCTTGCCCTTCTGTTCAATGGGTAGAGCCCTGCTATGCAACCTCATCCTAAGGGCTTGACAGTTTGCTAAGTGGGTTCATATTCATAGTCTGATGGGGCCCACAACAGCTGGAAGACCGGGAATGATGATCCCATTTGATTGCTAACAAGACGAAGGCTCAGAGACACAAAGTAACTTGCCTGAGGTCACGTAGCTTAATAAGTAGCAGATCTGGGTTCACACCAAAGCCATCACGCTCCAAATCGTCACCAGCTTGCTCTATGACAAGGGTAAGGTGGGCAACAGAGGCCTGGGCCAGTCTGGGGCAAGTGTGGGCATCCTGTGGAGGAGTGAGGTTTACTTCAGATTTAAGATGAAGGAATTCCTTTGACGTCGGCCATATGGCTGCACGAATCAGGTGAGGTCTCAAGGAAAGAGGGAGCCTACCTGGTCAGGTAGCTAAGCAGCAGCTGAGAGTCAAGTTCTCAAGTGAAATCAACCTAGATATATAGGAAAGGAGGCCCCGTCTTCCTGTGGGCTCCTGTCTCCTGGCTTTCCAGTCTTGGCCCAGCCTCATCACAGCTTCATCTAGATCTGAGTCCCCCTCCTTTCTCCCCAGGCCGCCACCCACCAGAAAGTTCCCTTCCTTCCGGGAACCCACCCAGTTGTGCCTTCACGACAGTCTCAGATACAGCTAACGTGTACAGAGCATTTACTGTGTACCTGGCACTGGGCTGTGAACGTCTATATGTCTATTTTTGTAGTTCTCACAACAGCCCCAGGGTAGGCACTGACCTGTACGCACCCCGGCACACAGGCGACCTGAGGCTTAGGGAGCCGATCATTGGTTCGCCCTCTGTCTCACTGCCGAGCTTCTTTCCCCATCCTTAGGACGAGAGGAGCCGACACAGCTGGTCCAAGGCGGGAGCCAGGAATGCACAGCTTTAGCCAGCTCCCCAGGCAAGTTCTGTGTGCTCCCATCCACAGCTGGGGGAAGCTGAGCCTCAGGGGAGGTGAGAACCCATCCAGGGTCGCCCAGCTCAGATGCTGTAGAGCTGAGACTTAGACGCAAAGCCCAGGCTGCCTCGTAACTGGATAGCAGGATATGTGTTCCCTACCGCCCGACACAGAAACCTGGGGTGTTGGGCTGGGCGGCTCAGGGTGGGAATGGGCGCCGACCAGACCCCAGCGCAGGCTCAGTCCAGCGTCCCTGCACTCTGGCCTCCCAGAGGCTAGGGAGTCTGCAACAAACGACTGAGGTCCATCTCCACCTGCAGCTCCCAGAAGACAGAGATGCGCTTACTGGAACCGGAGCTGCACCATTCACCTGCTTGAGGAGCTGCTACTACTGGCTGAGCTTTAATGACGCTAAATTGGCAGCTAAGATGCTGCCGATCTGAGCGCGTTTCTGGAATTGACTGCGTTAGCCTGTAACGGTTCCCAGAGCGTCTTTGCCTCAGGGCTGGGGAAGAGAAAGTCAAGGGAAGAAGGCAGAAAAGACACCAAGGGCGGGTACAAATGGGAGCATCTGAAAGGAATCACTGGGTACTAAGACTTTCAGGCTAAAGGAAAGCACGACAGACTCCCCGCTGAGCACTTGACCTTGAGCCCGCCTCCTCCTCCATGTGGACCAGGTGTATCTAACAGTTACAGCAAGGATGACTATCGCCATGGCTGGCATTTTCCGAGCACTTAATGGACTTGTTCAGTCTGTAAGCCGTGTCTGACTCTTTGCAACCCCATGGGCTGCAGCACGCCAGGCTTCTCTGTCCTTCACCATCTCCCAGAGTTTGCTCAAATCCATGTCCACTGAGTCGGTGATGTTATCCAACCACCTCTTCCTCTGCCACTTTCTTCTCTTTTTGCCTTCAGTCTTTCCTTAGCATCAGGGTCTTTTCCAATGAGTCAGCTCTTCGAATCAGGTGGCCAAAGTATTGGAGTTTCACCTTTAGCATCAGTCCTTCCAATGAATATTTAGGACTGATTTCCTTTAGAATGGACTGGTTGGATCTCCTTGCAGACCAAGGGGCTCGCAAGATTCTTCTCCAGGCCCACAGTTCAGAAGCATTAATTCTTCAGCACTCAGCTTTCTTTACAGTCCAACTCTCACATCCATACATGACTACTGGAAAAACCATAGATACCAGGACCTAAGTGCTTTTCAGGTATAAACTAATTAATCTAATCCTCACAACAACTCTATATGGTAAGTACTTACGGTTGTTGTAATATACAGTCACAAATTTCTTGCCATTCAGCTCATCAGGAGCATGGTCTGTGTGCCCTGCTCCCTTGACGCTGGTGGGCCTGATACTACTTCAACTAACAGAACGTAGTAGAAAGTAAGGCCGTGTGACTTTAAGAGCTAGATCAGCAGAGGCGAAGCAGCTTCTGCCTTGCTGGTGGAGAGGCTCATCTTGGAGCCCTGAGTATTCACACGGGGAGTCCAACCGCTCTGAGGCGGCCGTGCTATGAGGGAGCTCAAGCTACAGGCACAGGCCACACGGTGCTCGGGTCAGCAGCCCCGGAGGAGTCCACCCCCGCCAATCATCCGAGAACGCAGATGCAAGCCACTTCCTCTCTGCCGTCTTAATTCCCGACCTCAGACACCACAGACCTAATACAATGGTGGGCACTCCTTGTTATGGAATTTTGGGGTGGTTTGTTACATGGCAGGAGACAGTCAATACAGTATTATCATCATCTGTGTTTCTAGGTGAGGAAATGGATGCACCACAGGTAAATGAGAAATTAAGATTCAGCCCATAGCAGTCTGGTCCCAGTGCCCATGTGCTTAAAAACCCTCAACGGGAGCTGTTATAATTACTGTGGTCATTATCCCTGTTACTTGTCCGGCCTAATTTCTAAGCCACATTGACTCCCAAAACTCACTTTAGCAGCCAGATAATTTAAAGTAATTGCATTCTTTACAGAAGTCTTTCAAAGTGATCCCCAAATTCAGTTCTCAACCTTGTTAAGAACCCTTTTGGTTTCCCATGCAAGCTCCCTCCTGGCCCACTTGGCTGGAATGTTCAGTTCAGTTCAGTTCAGTTCAGTTCAGTCACTCAGTAGTATCCAACCTTTGCGACCCCGTGAATTGCAGCACGCCAGGCCTCCCTGTCCATCACCATCTCCCGGAGTTCACTCAAACTCACGTCCATCGAGTCAGTGATGCCATCCAGCCATCTCATCCTCTGTCGTCCCCTTCTCCTCCTGCCCCCAATCCCTCCCAGCATCAGAGTCTTTTCCAATGAGTCAACTCTTCGCATGAGGTGGCCAAAGTACTGGAGTTTCAGCTTTAGCATCAGTCCTTCCAAAGAAATCCAGGGTTGATCTCCTTTAGAATGGACTGGTTGGGTCTCCTTGCAGTCCAAGGGACTCTCAAGAGTCTTCTCCAACACCATGGTTCAAAAGCATCAATTCTTCGGCGCTCAGCCTTCTTCACAGTCCAACTCTCACACCCATACGTGACCACTGGAAAAACCATAGCCTTGACTAGACGGACCTTTGTTGGCAAAGTAATGTCTCTGCTTTTGAATATGCTCTCTAGGTTGGTCATAACTCTCCTTCCGAGGAGTAAGCGTCTTTCAATTTCACGGCTGGAATGTGCTTCTCCTCAGATCCCTTCCCCGACACGGACCCAAGCCCTCCACTCCACCCCTCCACATTGCACCTCCCAGCAAGAGAAGAACTCCCCCGCTTCAGGAACGGGGCCCAGGGGCACAGGCTGGCGGGTGTCGTTTCTCCCCTGAGAGCAGGACACATGTGCGGTGTCTGGTAATGTTCCAGCCTCCCACCAGGGTCATTTTTGTCCTGCCCCATGGTGGAAAGCCCCCACCCTTCCTGATCATTTCAAAAGGTTTCGTAATACCACCGTTTTCCCAGAACTTTCTGGTGGGTTGAAGAAACCCCAATATTCCAAAATGCAGTAGCTTTGCCAAGAGCCCTCCTCTACCCAGATGTTCCCCCACAGGCACATCTCATTCAGGGTCCAACAGTGGCGCGCCTTCCACCTCCCAGCAGAGAGCTCTGGGTGCAAACCCCTGCCCAGTGCTGTCTGGCCATGTCATCATGGGCCCTAGCTTTCTTATCTGTAAGACAGAGAAAATAATAGCACCTACCACCATTGACCAGTGCCTTCCATGTGTCCAATACTCAGTAAATGACACCTTTAAAATGGCGTGTAATTGACCCGTAAGTAAATGCCCAATAACTCTTGGTCATTAAACAAAGTCAGCAAGGATTTCTTATTTTTTAGCTCCCAGAGTTGGGGCCTGGGAGGGCGGGCTGGGGGGCAGCAATTAACATTGTCTAGCCCTGGCGAGACTTGGGGGAAAGTGGTGTCCTGTCTGTTTGTAGATTTGTAAATCGGCACCAACTTTCTGGAGAACGGATTTGACAAGCTGTGTCGAAATGCTGTGATCACTTTGTTTATTGTCGGCTACCTTCTGCTGCCTTGGCCTTCGCCAGTGCCTGGGTAGCGCTCAGGATGTCTTGAATAAATGAATGAATAGGCAAAAATAACCCAGGGTTTCTTTTTCCACATTTTTAAATTGATGTATAGTTGATTTACAATGTTGTGTTAGTTTCACATGGATAGCAATGATTCGGTTATATATATAAATATATACACACTTTTTCAGATTCTTTCCCATTATCAGCTATTACAGGATATTGAATGTAGTTGCCTGTGCTACACAGCTGGGCCCTTGTTGCTTATCTATTTTGTACGGAATAGTGTGTATCTGTTAACGCCAAATTCCTAATTTATCCCTATTAGGGGAACCTAATACACGATTGCTACTAAGAATCAACGCCGTACTTGTTAGCAAAATTGTTTGTGCAAAATATTTAATGAGTATTGTTTATAGTGGTAAAAAAAAAGAAAGAAACAGCGTCGCATGTATTGATCAAAGAAGGTGGAGTAAATGACGCCGCCGCCATCCAAAGAAGCACTGCCATCCAAAAGGATAACGCAGGTGTGTCCACTGATTCTGAGCAAGAGAAGCAGACGGCAACACAGCAAGTTTAACTTGACTTAATTTGTGGAAAACTGTTGGGGGGAACAAAGGACAAAGTCTAGCATAGTGGTCACCTTTTCTGGGAAGTGTGAGTCCAGGGGTTGTTTTTCTCTCTGAATTGTTTGGATTTTTAGAAGGAAGATGGCAAAACCCACTTGTCACCAACACTGTGGATGACTGAGGGAGGGAGACCACTTTATTATTGCTACAGCAACCATACAAGGATTACATATTATATATAATGCAAGGAATGGGCTTCCCTGGTGGCTCAGAAGTGCAAGGATGATGCCAATCACATTAGTCACCGTGCATTAAGCGCTCGCTCTGTGCCTGGTCAAATGTGCTACATTTAATTATCACCAGACCCCCTATCAGGTGGTATAACCAGGAATACCAATTCAGTTGAAAGGTATTTGCATGATCAGTAATGACAACCACCAAAACATGTGTGTGTCTACTATAGGTTTTATAGCCCATATGTACATAAAATACCTTGTATGTGTTAATGTATGTGATCATTACGATGACCTATGAGATGGATGGCTATCACTATCCCCATTTTACAGATGAGGAAACTGAGGCACAGAGAGGTGTAGTAGCTTGCTCAAGGTCGTCATGCTAATCAGCAGCAAAGATAAAAATTGAGCCCAGGTGTTCTGAAGATCCATGACTCCAAAGCTGGCCTGAATCTCAGGTTTAGGAAGCAGATGCTGATAAGGCAGAGTCACACCGTGAGATGGGGGCAAGGCCACAACTAGCCAGACTGGCAGCCTTGGAGCCTCTTGCTGTCTCCGCTCCCCTGGCTGCCTCTGCGGCTTCTGCTCCCTCTCCCCGGCAGCGCTCAGCCTAATGAATGCCTGGGAACTGCTAAGTGCCTTGTTTGACAGGTGTTTCTAGATCACAAACATTTTTTCCTCTTTCCTTCTCAAACTCTCCAAGGAGCAAGCACTTCCCAGGCGAGAAACTATATTATTTTATTACTGTAATTATAAACTATATTTATGTTAATGATATTTTATTACTTTCTCCAGAAGAACTGTACAAAAAAGATCTTCACGACCCAGAAAATCACGATGGTGTGATCACTCACCTAGAGCCAGACATCCTGGAATGTGAAGTCAAGTGGGCCTTAGGAAGCATCACTACAAACAAAGCCAGTGGAGGTGATGGAATTCCAGCTGAGCTATTTCAAATCCTAAAAGATGATGCTGTGAAAGTGCTGCACTCAATATGCCAGCAAATTTGGAAAACTCAGCCGTGGCCACAGGACTGGAAAAGGTCAGTTTTCATTCCAATCCCAAAGAAAGGCAATGCCAAAGAATGCTTAAACTACCACACAATTGCACTTATCTCACACACTAGTAAAGTAATGCTCAAAATTCTCCAAGCCAGGCTTCAGCAATACATGAACCATGAACTTCCAGATGTTCAAGCTGGTTTTAGAAAAGGCAGAGGAACCAGAGATCAAATTGCCAACATCCGCTGGATCATCAAAAAAGCAAGAGAGTTCCAGAAAAACATGTGCTTTATTGACTTTGCCAAACTCTGACTGTGTGGATCACAATAAACTGGAAAATTCTCAAAGAGATGGGAATACCAGACCACCTGACCTGCCTCTTCAGAAACCTGTATGCAGGTCAGGAAGCAACAGTTAGAACTGGACATGGAACAACAGATTGGTTCCAAATAGGAAGAGGAGTACGTCAAGGCTGTATATTGTCACCCTGCTTATTTAACTTATATGCAGAGTACATCATGAGAAACGCTGGGCTGGAAGAAACACAGCTGGAATCAAGATTGCCGGGAGAAATCTCAATAACCTCAGATACACAGATGACACCACCCTTATGGCAGAACATGAAGAACTAAAGGGCCTCTTGATGAAAGTGAAAGAGGAGAGTGAAAAGGTTGGCTTACAGCTCAACATTCAGAAAACGAAGATCATGGCATCTGGTCCCATTACTTCATGGCAAATAGATGGGGAAAAGTCAACAGTGGCTGACATTATTTTTCTGGGCTTCAAAATTACTGCAGATGGTGACTGCAGCCATGAAATTAAGACACTTACTCCTTGGAAGGAAAGTTATGACCAACCTAGACAGCATATTAAAAAGGAGAGACATTACTTTGCCAACAAAGGTCCATCTAGTCAAAGCTATGGTTTTTCCAGTAGTCATGTATGGATGCGAGAGTTTGACTATAAAGAAAGCTGAGCTTTTGAACTGTGGTGTTGGAGAAGACTCCTGAGAGCCCCTTGGACTGCAAGGAGATCCAGCCAGTCCATCCTAAAGGAGATCAGTCCTGGGTGCTCACTGGAAGGACTGATGTTGAAGCTGAAACTCCAATACTTTGGCCACCTGATGCAAAGGGCTGACTCATTTGAAAAGACCCTGATGCTGGGAAAGACTGAGGGCAGGAAGAGAAGGGGATGACAGAAGATGAGATGGTTGGATGGCATCACTGACTCAATGGACATGAGTTTGAGTAAACTCCGGGTGTTGGTGATGGACAGGGAGGCCTCGTGTGCTGCGGTTTTGGGGTCTCAAAGAGACTGAGTGACTGGACTGAGCTGAGTTTTATTATTTTCTTGATGCTCTAACATTTGGGGGCCTTGCCAGTCAGGAAGAGCCAGATCCTCCCAGGGTAGGCTGATTCTTAGAGACAGAAAACAATCCCCTTCTACAAGTGAGACTTTCATATGCAAATCAACCCATGAGAGCCCACTGCCCACCCTCACCCCCATCTCCTTCGGGGGCTCTCTGATGTTACTCCACGCCCTGATCACCCTGGGGCAGGTACCGGCCAAGCAAGGGCGTTTCCCGCAGACCAGCGTCCCCTGCAGTTACTCAAACTGGTCAATCCTACACCCGCTCAGCCTGCCTCACCCCCTCCTTCCTGTGAAGACCAGAGCAGAGGCTCCTGTGCACAGCTGCCCCGGCCTCTCTGCCTCCTGACTGCCCTGGTGCTTCCCCGTGTGGCCCTGCAGGGCTTCTCCCATCCTCCAGGGAGCTATGAGGAACTGCACTCTTTTCAATGGCAGTCATCTCCCCATCTGTTGGCCTCACTGCTTCTGAATAACAATAAAACCTCCATTTAAAACAAAATATCCCAGCCTGCCTTGGGTGAGCAACGCCCTACCCAGGGAGGCGCCTGCTATGCCATGCGTCTCTTGCCCCCTCCGTCTCCAAAGCCCCCTTCAGCTTGTCATAACTCAGGCTCCATTCTCTTTATCCCCGCCTCAGCCAGAGAAGTTTCACCTGCTAGTTGCTAAGAGTATGAGTTCAAGACCCAGCTGTGCCATTTCCAGGCTGCGTACCCCAGGTCAGTTAATTCACCTTTCTGAGCCTCAGTTTCTCCATCGGCAAAAGAGGAAAAGAATTTCTGCAACACTGCCTGGCACCTCCAAGAAAGGTCCAAGGGAACCAGTACTGGTTAGTGCCTATTCCGAGGACCCTGTGAGGTAGGCATCAGGACCCTGTTCTGCTGAGGGAAAAACTAAGGTTCTGAGAGACATGTCTTCCCCCAGGTCAAGTGAAGAAAACCAAGCGGAACCCCAGGACAAGCCCATCTCATTGACCTCTCCACTCCCATCAGCAGGGCTGGGATAAGCTGGGGCAAGCAAGATGGCCAGGATGCGAAACTTAGGCAGGTAGCTGCTCCCAGGTTTGTGCGGTCAAGAGCGGGTGCTGGCTTCCATTTTAAACCCCAAAGGCCTCACTTGCCTCACCCTAACCCCGGCCAGGCTCCTCAAACGCACACCCCAAGCCTGCCTTCCTCTCCCAACACTACCCGCTTTAAATGCTGGTCTGGGGTCCTCGTCTTCTATGATCAACCTACAGGGAAACAAACAGCCTCCTGGTGACAACTTCTTCATATACAGGAAAAGCTGAGGCTAGGTTTGCTCTGTGTGTGTGTGTGCACGTGTGTGTGCTTTAGAGGGTGGGATCTTGATATTTCCTGGGCCCAGGGACTGGAGGAGTCAGGGTGATACAGGATGGATACCCATCAGAGTGGTCAGCCCAGAACCCTGCCCACCACCTATGCTGCTGTGCTGTGCTCAGCCACTCAGCCGTGTCCAGCTCTTCACAATCCCATGGACTGTACCCCACCAGGCTCCTCTGTCCATGGGACTCTCCAGGCAAGCCTACTGGAGTGGGTTGACGTGCCCTCCTCTAGGGGATCTTCCCCACCCAGGGATCGAACCCACCTCTCTTGTGTCTCCTGCACTGGCAGGCGGGCTCTTCACCACTGGAGCCACCTGGGCAGCCCCCACCTAGGACAGGGAGGGCAGGTTCCAAGGGACAGCGTTCTGTGCTTCTCCCCATCTCGAGGTTGGGAAGAGTCCCTGTTAATGTCAACCCTTGCTGCTGGCTTATATACGCAACCCTAATAAAACAGCAGCTCCATGGTCCAGTCTCACAAGCCAAGGAACCCAGGCCAGCAACGGAACAGTAGTTTCAAAATAGTTCAAGTCCTTTGTTTATATTTTCCATCAACAGGTCATGCAGACCACAGCAGCAACTCTTAACTTCTCCTTCTTACCATCCTGTCTCTGTTCTCCCCCATGCCTCCCAGACCCTGTCCCTGAAGTGCTGGCCCTCGTCCCTCCTTCTTTCCTCTCACTGCACATCATGAAAGCCCAAGGAGCTGGTCTGGTCACCGTGGAGCCTGCCTCAGAGGTGGACATCACAAAGACTTGAACAGGCACAGCCAGAATACTCTGCTAGACTGAAAGCAAGCAGCCGCTAACCATTTCTACCTTGTCACACACATATGGCCCTTTTTTATCTTCACAACAGACCAGCTCCCTCTGCTTCTCCGCCATCTCTGCAAAGGTCAACACCATCCTTCTCACTGCTTGGGGCCAACCCCCCAGGACTCAGTTCGTCTCTTTCCCACCTCCTGCATTCAATCCGTCAGGACGCGCAGTGCTTGTGCCTCCAAATACATCCTGATTCTTGTCTGTCCCTTGTCTCCTCTGCTTCTCCTCTCAGCTACTGCGATAGCCTCCTGCCTGGTCCCCCGTCTCTATTATTTCCCACAGGTGGGGTCTATCTCCCCACAGGAGCCACAGTGACCTCAATGCAATTCAGAGCGTGGCATTCCTCTGTTCAGATGTTGCTGAAGGTTACACGTTCCCAGAATAAAATCCACCCCCTTCTCCAGGGTCTCCAAGTTTTTCCATGATGATTCCTGGTTCAGTTCAGTTCAGTCGCTCAGTCGTGTCCGACTCTGTGACCCCATGGACTGCAGCACGCCAGGCTTCCCTGTCTATCACCAACTCCCGGAGCTTACTCAAACTCAAGTCCATCGAGTCGGTGATGCCATCTAACCATCTCATTCTCTTTCGTCCCCTTCTCCTCCTGCCGTCAATCTTTCCCAGCTTCAGGGTCTTTTCCAAGGAGCCAGTTCTTCACATCAAGTGGCCAAAATATTGGAAGTATTGAAGTTTCAGCTTCAGCATCAGTCCTTCCAAAGAATATTCAGGACTGATTTCCTCTAGGATGGACTGGTTGGATCTCCTTGCAGTCTAGGGACCCTCAAGAGTCTTCTCCAGCACCACACCTTCTAAGTCAGCTTTCAGCTCGAACGTTGCTTCTTCCAGCACGCTTCCTGCTAACCCTCCCTGAAGGTGACGGTCCCCTGCCTCAGGGCCCCTCTTGACCTCACACGCCACCCTCCTTTGTGGTCTTTGAATGACCAGTTACTGACACTGTCTTGTTTCACTACTCATTTCCCACTCACCCCTCCCAGTCAGTGAGTGAGCCCCCCTGGCACCGGTCCTCATTCAATGCCGCCACCCCCCGTGTCCGACTCGCTGTCTGGCTCTTTTTCTTTAAGCATGTCTTTATTTTCGGCTGTGCTAGGTCTTCGATTCTGGGAGTGGGCCTTCGCTTGCCGCGGGGCACAGGCTCAGGCTCGGGCTCAGGCTTCAGCAGCTGCAGGCTACTGGCCTTGCAGTTGTGGCGCACAGCCTTAGTTGCTTCGGGGCATGCGGAATCTTCCCGGACCAGGGATCAAACCCGTGTCCCCTGCATGGACAGGCAGATGCTTATCCACTGCACCACCAGGGAAGTCCCACTGTCGGGCTCTTAATAGACACTCAATAAATGCTTTTTGACTGAATACGTGAAAATATGGACGAGTGACCCGGGGAAAGGCATCTGCTCTCCCGTGGCAGCAGTGACAGGAGACAGACTCGTTCTGATTTCAACAGTGAGGACAGTCCTGTCCCACATAACGGGGTCTAGAGCTTGCGGGGGCTCCAAGTGTGGTGTGACTGAGGCTCTGGCTGCATTTCCCTGTGGTTGCCTCAGCACAGCTCTTTCGCAAGCACGGGGTTTATCCGTAGACTGGGCTGCCCACAGCAACAGGAGCAAGAAGTTCTCACCCAGAAGAAAGAGAAAGACAGAGACTCAACCACAGATGAAATGTTCCCTCCGGTCTACCGGGACCACTGCTATAAGCTGATCGCCTCAAGCCTGGACTCCTAACCAATCACCAGAGACCATGGCTGTGTCTGGTGTCTTTAATGAGGACCACCCATGCCTGCCCCTGGTCACAGGGTCTGCTTACCCTACGGAAGAGAGCTTCCCTCGTGGCTCAAACGGTGAAGAATCTGCCTGCAATGCAGGAGACCCAGGGTCAATTCCTGGGTCCGGAAGATCCCCTGGAGAAGGAAAGGGCACCCCACTCCAGTATTCTTGCCTGAAGAATTCCATGGACAGAGGAGGCTGGTGGGCTACATTCCATGGAATTGCAGAGTCAGACACGGCTGAGCTAGTAACTTTCTTTTCCCCTGTGGAAATGGGCTTCATAGGGAAGAACGCTTGAACAAAACAGGAGTGTCCTTAGAAGCGTTCTTAGGAAGGAAGGGTAGGGAACGAGGTTGGAAGTCAGCCATACAAGACTGACTATAGCATCAACACCCCCGTGTCAGCCATGAGAAAGCATCCGCCAGAGAGCTTGGGTTCTGTGCCCAAGATCAGAAACTCATGTATGGTGAAACCTGGACTTGAACCCAGACCTCTCTGACACCAAGGCTCTTAGTGAACAGGCGCCAGGCCCTCCCAGACTGTTTAGGCCCAGGGTAGGAGTGTGACCAGTGTTGTTCACTCTCTAGGACACAGGGACGTAGCAGGACCCCTCTAGTGATACAACAGCCTTAGAATGCTGACTCGGGCCCCTCAGCGTGCTTCTGCTCAGAGCAGTGGGGTCGTCTCTCACACTCCCAGGAGTGCTAACTGCTGCCCTTCCCAGGGGTCGGGGCCTGGTCCCCAGACTCAGAGGCATTTGCAGTCAGCGCAGGCCTGGGGGTGTCCCGCTCCCCTGCGCCTAGGCTGCAGTCCTCCCTAGTGAAAAGCAAAAGTCACTCAGTCCATGTCTGACTCTTTGTGACCCCATGGACCGTAATCCACCAGCCTTCTCTGTCCATAGGATTCTCCAGGCAAGAATACTGGAGTGGGTTGCCATGCCCCCCCTCAGGGGATCTTCCCAACCCAGGGGTCGAAGCTGGGTCCCCTGCAATGCAGGCAGATTCTGTGCCATCTCAGCCACCAGTCCTCCTTAAGTGGGATTCATGTCTGGGACTTAGCCTCCTCCTCCCCCGGCATCCCCCAGCTTGTCGCCCCTCCAAGGCAGGAACAGTCAGAGCCTTCCTTAGCTTCTCAGCTCACCACATTCCTCCTCGCACTCTCTGTTCCAGCCCTGTTCCCTTTTGCCTCCACAGCGTCGCACAAGCTGTTCCCTCTGCTTGAAGCAGCGTATCCCTGATCTGCTCTCCTCTCCCCAAACTTCGCCTCTCCTCCAGCCTCCCTCACTTCTTAGCTTGCGACCTCAATGAGTTACCTCCCTTTGCTTTTGTCCTCTCCTCTGAGAAGCAAAAATAACAATGGAACTGTTGTGGAGATTAGATGAGAGGCTGTTCATAGAGCATCTAGAGCACTGGCTGGTATGTAGCAAGCACTCACGGAAAGTGTGCGCTACGATTTTTATGACCTACGTTGTTCTTCAGGTCTGAGTTTAAGCATCACTACCTCTGGGAAGCCCTCTCTGACTATCTCTGCCAAGTCAGAGCTACTTGACTGGCTCTGTGCCCACAAGCATCCTGCTTAGAGTAAGAACCCATCGCCTAAAATGCCAAAGTAGCTATTCACTCTTCTCATCTCTGGCAGCAAAGACGAGAGTCTCTCGCCTGCCCCTGTATCTTCAGCACCTAACACATTGCCTGCCTCATTACCGCAAGTGATAGATGCTCGCGAAAAAGAATGAATGAGCAACGGAACAAGCAGAGCAACTCTCTGCACCACGGGCAGACTCCCACAGTGGCGGCCAGGGTTCCCCCTCATCTGAGAATAGCTTCCTCCCCTCCCCTCCCTGCCCCCTGGTGAACACCAGCCTGGAGTTCAGCACTCGTGGCCTGATGAGCACTTTCTCTTCTCCCCAGCCTGCCGTTCAGAACAGATGCCTCCTCCTTCACAATCAGCCCCCTCTGCTGCCGCACCTGGAGCTTCATCAAAGGACTCTGATTTCCCTCCCACCACCCAAGCCTAACAGACACATTCTTGCTGCCAAAGGGGCTGACCCCTCCCCACCTGGCTGGGCCCTGCCCTGGCGGGGGAGCCAAGCCTGGCATCACAGTCCCACACCCCAGTCCTTCCAGAACCATGCCCACCATTCACACAGATACGGACAATCCACAAAAGCAGACGGGAATCCAGGCAAAGATCATCCAGAAAACCAGTGGAGGGTCCAGAAGCCATTTCCATTTCACTTTGAAGTGCATTTGGTGAACTTACTTTTCCCCCTACCACAGATTTCATTCCTTAATCCTCTTCGACTGCAGCTAATATTGAAATGAGTTTGCCTGCCCTGTGCACACACGGGGGAGACAACCCCAGAATACATCTAACAGCCATAAGGAGAAGTTTGCAATTGGGCGACGCAAAGAACCAGGGCCTGTTGGGGTCCAGAGCTCCCCAGGGGTGAAGCAACCCCAGAATCAGACCCTGAAAAGGCCCCCGCCCTGCTGTCTGCCATTCTCATCCCTCTGGGAGAGCAGAATTCCCAGAAATAAAGAGCAGTTCCCCCCCACCACCGTCATCACACACGTTCAACAAACACACACACACACTGGAGCAGTTTCTCCCAGAGGAAAAGAAATCAAGATCGCTTCTCATTCACCTGGAAGAACTTCTCAGAGCCCTGATCGAGGGCAGAATTCCTAGCACTCTTAAGAGGAGTGAGAGGTCTTGATAACATCTCCATCCACCTGTCTTCCCAGCCACTGGGAACATTCCCTCCTTCTATGTAGAAGAAGAAATGTATTTGGAGGCTGTGTGTCACACTTAATTGGCTGGCTCACGTGGAGCATGTCACTTAACCTCTCTGGAACCTCAATAGTCTCTGAAAAATGGCTGCTAATATCTGGGCTTCCCTGGTAGCTCAGCTGGTAAAGAATCTGCCTGCAATTCAGGAGACCTGGGTTTGATCCCTGGGGTGGGAAGAGCCCCTGGAGGAGGGCATGGCAACCCACTCCAGTATTCTTGCCTGGAGAATCCCATGGGCAGAGGAGCCTGGGGGGTTACAGTCCGTGGGGTGACAGAGAGTCAGACACGACTGAACGACCGAGCATAGCCCCACACATCCTGGTCTGCTCGCCTCACCAGGTGGTTCTCAGTGGTGAACGTGGAGTTATCTGTGGGCATCGCTGTAGTCACCCCACCACCGTAATGGTAGCAAATGTTAGTTGAGCACTCACTATATACCAGCCCCTCTTTGCAGCGCTTTATATATATTAACTCACTGAATCCTTAAACCACTTCCTAAAGCAAGTGTTCGTATTCTCATCCCCCTCCTAGAGATGCAGACACGAAGGCTTAGAATGCTTGCCAAGCAGCCCCATGTACCCCAGAGCCAGGATTTGAACCCAGCAGGCCTTGGTCTACGGCCATCCCAGGGATTCAGTGCAGTAGGGACGCAGGGACAGAAAGCACAGGACGTGGAGACATCCGCTGCTGAGGAGGCCCCTCCTGCGCTTTGGAAATGAAAGCAGCCAGGCTGCTTAGGCCAGTCAGGTCAGTGATCCCAGTGAGCCAGGCCTTGGCAGAAAGGGTAGCCGTGCCAGCTCTGACCACCACCAGTCTCTGCCTCCCTTCCACTCCCATCTCCCCGGCCTTGAACATTCCCTCACTCGTTAGACAAACCTCCATTGGAGGCCTACCATGTGCCGAGCCCCGAGGTAGGCTCTGGACACCACCAGGCCCCCCTGACAGTCACCTGCCCCCTCCCCATTACTGCAACCCAGAAAGCCCCTGAGATGGCAACATGCCCAAGGGGGCCCGATGGACGCCCCTGACCCAGCCCCTACTCCTGGACAAAGCCGAAGGGTGGGAACGTGTGGGCATCTGGCCCTTATTTCTATGGTAGGGGGAGAGATGGCGCGGAGGAGTCGCCCGTGCTCACACACTCACCAATGCCTTCACCTGCAAGTGGCACGTGGCGCCTCTGCTCACATTCAATTGGCTGGAACTAGTCACGTGACTCCTCCTGGATGCAAAAGTGAAAATGAAGTCTCTCAGTCGTGTCCGACTCTTTGCGATCCTGTGGACTGTAGCCTACCAGGCTCCTCCATCCACAGGATTCTCCTGGAAAGAATGTTGGAGTGGGTTGCCATTTCCTTCACCAGGGGATCTTCCCAAACCAGTGATCGAACCCGGGTCTCCTGCATTGCAGGCAGACACTTTACCCTCTGAGCCACCAGGGAAGGTCTCCCTGTACGCAAAGGGAGCTGGGAAATGTACTCCTTTGCGCCCAGGAAGGCAAGGAGAGTCAGATATGCTGAGCATTCTTCTCTATCGTGCTTTTTTTTTTTTTTTTTTTTTTAAATTCATGGGCTTCCCTGGTAGCTCAGCTGGTGAAGAATCCATTTGCAATGCGGGAGACCCTGGCTCAATTCCTGGATTGGGAAGATCCCCTGGAAAAGGGAAAGGCTACCCACTCCAGTATTCTCGCCTGGAGAATTCCATGGACTGTATAGTCCATGAGGTCGCAAAGAGTTGGACATGACTGAGCAACTTTCACTAAATTCTTTTATTGAATGAAAGTTTCTTCAGACTATAAAAGTGAAGTCACTCAGTTGTGTCCAACTCTTTGTGACCTCATGGACTGTAGCCTGCCAGGATCCTCCATCCATAGCATTTTCCAGATCAGAATACTGGAGTGGGTTGCCATTTCCTTCTCCAGGGGATCTTCCCAAGCCAGGGCTTGAACCTGGGTCTCCGGTATTACAAGAAGACTCCTTACTATCTGAGCCGCCAGGGAAGTCCAATTCTATAGTGCCTTCCTATTTTCAGAGTTTAACACACATGATTTCATACAATCCCATAAATACCCTTTTATCCCCCTATGCTTCCATTGCCCTTCCCCCGCCTCTTCCCATTGGTAGCTGCTCGTTTGTTCTCTGTATCAGTCAGTCAGTTCAGTCGCTCAGTCGTGTACAACTCTTTGCAACCCCATGGACTGCAGCACGCCAGGCCTCCTTGTCCATCACCAACTCCTGGAGCTTACTCAAACTCATGTCCATCAAGTTGGTGATGCCATCCGAACATCTCATCCTCTGTCACCCTCTTCTCCTCCTGCCTTCAGTCTTTCCCAGCATTAGGGTCTTTTCCAATGAAAAAGTTTATTGTATCAGGTGGCCAAAGTACTGGAGTTTCATCTTCAGCATCAGTCCTACCAATGAATATTCAGGACTGATTTCCTTTAGGATGGACTGGTTGGATCTCCTTGCAGTCCAAGGGACTCTCAAGAGTCTTCTCCAACACCACAGTTCAGAAGCATCAGTTCTTTGGCGCTCAGCCTTCTTTATAGTCCAACTCTCACATCCATACATGACCACTGGAAAAACCGTAGCTTTGACTAGATGGACCTTTGTTGGCAAAGTAATGTCTCTCCTTTTTAATATGCATTCTAGGTTGGTCATAGCTTTTCTTCCAAGGAGCAAGCGTCTTTTAATTTCATGGCTGCAATCACCATCTGCAGTGATTTTGGAGCCCAAGAAAATAAAGTTTGTCACTGTTTCCATTGTTTCCCCATCTATTTGCCATGAGGAGATGGGACCAGATGTCATGATCTTAGTTTTCTGAATGTTGAGTTTTAAGCCAGCTTTTTCCCTCTCCTCTTTCACTTTCATCAAGAGGATCTTTAGTTCTTCTTCACTTCCTGCCATAAGGGTGGTGTCATCTGCATATCTGAGGTTATTGAGATTTCTCCCGGCAATCTTGATTCCAGCTTGTGCTTCATCCAGCCAAGCATTTCACATGATGTACTCTGCATATAAGTTAAATAAGCAGGGTGACAATATACAGCCTTGACGTACTCCTTTCTCTATTTGGAACCAATCTGTTGTTCCATGTCCAGTTCTAACTGTTGCCTCTTGACCTGCATACAGATTTCTCAGGAGGCAGGTTAGGTGGTCTGGTATTCCCAGCTCTTGAAGAATTTTCCAGTTTGTTGTGATCCACACAGTCAAAGGCTTTGGCATAGTCAATAAAGTAGAAATATATGCTTTTCTGGAATTATCTTGCTTTTTCTATGATTCATCAGATGTTGGCAATTTGATCTCTGGTTCCTCTACCTTTTCAAAAACCAGCTTGAACATCTGGAAGTTCACGGTTCACCTACTGTTGGAGTCTCACTTAGAGAATGTTGAGCATTACTTTGCTAGCCTGTGAGATGAGTGCAATTGTGCGGTAGTTTAAACATTCTTTGGCATTGCCCTTCTTTGGGATTGGAATGAAAACTGACCTTTTCTCTGATTCTATATCACAGTGCTTTTTAAAAACCTGTTATCATTATCTGTTACCATACTTAATCCTCATAGCAATACTCAGCAGGAGATAATATGCCTGTTTCACAGATTAGAAAACTGAGGACATCTCCTCTGATCCAAACACAGGAGCTTTATCATAGGGATTTTCCAAAGCGATTTTTGGCAGCTCCAAGATCTTTTGTAACTTCCTTCCTGCTTCCATCCGTGTTCTGGACCTGCTGTCCTCAACCTGGGTACTACGGCACACCCGGGAGGGTTCCCCAAGCTGTTGGCTATTAACAAAGAGCAGGGTATAAAAATTTGCAAATTATTTGCTTTGCTAAAAAAAAAAAATTATGAATTAGTGTATGTTCAAGGTTAACTCCAGGATGGCAACGATCTCTGGGAGGCTGTGAATGGGAGGATTGTTAGAATAGGAGCAGATACCCATGAGAGTATTTTTCCCTTGGGAATTTGAGTCCCCGCAGACAAGGGGCTGGAACCACGGCTCGCAGCAGCTGAGAGTTCAGTCCGATGCCCCCTACAGAGCATCACAGATTTTTATGTGGCCATTTGAGAGAAGGTGGCAGTCATCTCATTGGACAGAACTGTGGTGATCTGGCCGCACTCTGGAGAGAGAAGCAGGGGGCAGGGCGGAGCACAGACCCAAGAGTCAGGTTGATCTCAGAACACTGGCCCATTAACCTCCTGAGCCTCAGTTTCCCCTTCTGTAAAATGGGGAGAGGGGTGTCTATCTCCCAAGCTCACTGAGAGGACTAAGTAAGAAAATGCTAGGATAGCGCCTAGCATGTGCTTGTTGGCTGTCTCTCTCACCTTCCTCTTCTCTGTCTGATGCATGTGTGGCCTGAGGTGGTGTGTGTTGTTATAAACCCAGAGGCAGCAGCTACATGCGTCAGGGAATGTTTAAATAACTGCATTGGAAAAAAAACGAGTTAAATATTCGGTACAGAAGATTGGTTAAATAAACTCATTCAGATTGATGAAGACTGTACTGCCAAATGTTTACAGGGAATTTGAAGCAGCAAAGGAAATGTTTATGACACAATTTTGAGAGGAACAAATAGGGCACAATACGGTACATACAAGGCAGCATCAACTATACAGAAACAAGAGTCCAGTGACCTGGGAAAACGTGGCAGGGGGTCATCGTCCTTTTCTTCAAATCGTGTTTCATTTCATGTTTCATTTTTGCTGCAATTTCAGTTCTTATATCCATTTCATATTTTAAGATATAACAGATCGAGATGAGAAAACTGTCCTTTTTAAAAAAAAGCGTAAATGTGGAGTTTCTGGGGGTGTCCATTGCCCTCGTATGTCAGAGCCCTGACTGTCAGGTGCTGGGTGAGATTAGGATGAGGAAGGCATGGAATGAGAAGCGGCAAGCTCTGCGGGGAGGGCAAGACTGAACTCGACCCCCTCCCTTCTCCTCCCTAGCTGTGTGACCTTGGGCAAGTCATTGAGATTCACAGAGCTCCTGGGTGCTCACGGTTCAAACGAGGGTGAGCATTGTCCTCTCCCCAAGGACCTACACAGACAAATTGCAAAACCTTTGGCACAGAGTCGGTGAGGGGTTCAATGGACGCTGATGCTTCTCCCTCTCTGTATCCCGTGGGTATTTCCGGGCCCGTGGCTGCCCCATCACCCAGACCGGGACACTGGCACCTGCTTCAGAGGCCTTTGGCTCAGGGTCGATGCCTGCTTTACTTGCCACCCACATGGATCCCATCCCAGCACCACGAGTGCTTGCCCCAAACCCTTGGGCTCCTGAAACTTGACTGCAACTCTCTGTGCGAGTCACGGAGTGTAGCTGTCGACAGCTTCATCTTCAAAGTGATGTTGAGTTACGGAGCAGCTGCTTCCTTTACCAAGAGCCTTTGAAGTCCAAGCCCCAGCAAGCAGGGTGATTGGAGAGGATGACCTTGAAAGGTCCTCTGCAACCCAGGGGTCTGAGATTCTCTTCCATGCTTTCATCACATTCCCTGGGGGGTAAAGTGGGCTACACTGAGCTGCACCAGCTGCTGCCGCAGCCTGGGATACTCACGCTCCCCTCCCCAGCTCCCCACTGCCGGTCCGTCTTCCAAGGCTCCACACAAGCGTCACCCTCCTCTTGAAGCCATCCTGAAGCTCACAGCTCTCCTTCCTGATGGGCTTGGAGCACCAACCCCCAATTCTTTTCTACATTCTCAGTAGCATAAGCACCTTGAAAATGACTGTCTTGCCCCTGGACCCTGGGTTCCTGTACCCAAGGCAGGATCTAGCCCAGAGCAGGTGCTGAAGAGATTCTGGATAAATTAGTTAACGCCATTCCCCCCACCAGAGATCATAGCTCACCAGTAAAGCCAAAGCTTCATTGTCTGATCCCTAGAAAGGATCAGATGTACAATGATTGTATCTCTGTGCTAGGTACCCGCTAAGCCTTTCATGACCCCCTTTAATTCCCCAAAAGTACCCCAGGAGGAAGGGCTTACTGTCCCCATTTTACAGATGAGAACACTGAGGCCTGGAGAGTTTAAGTGACTTGCCAAGCATGTGGCAAAGTGGCCCTGAGGCTGGACTCTTCAACACTCCTCTCTGTCACGTGTCTATCAGAGAGCAGTAGGCTCTTTCCAAGAATTTAACTATTTCCCTTTGAGGACACATGATGGGCTAAAAATAATGATTCAAAGTGCTATTGACATATCCTGAAATTCACCCGTTTTAAGTGCAGAATTCAATGATTTTTAGTACATTTTATAGAGTTGTTCAACAACCACCACAGTCTAATTTTTGAGCATTTCCATCGTTCTAAAAAGAAACCCATTACCCAACACCAGGCATTCCCACTCCCAGCCCCAGGCAACCACTAACGTACTTTCTGTTGGGAACATTTCATACGAATAGAATCACAGCATGCAGCCCTCTGTATTCGGCTTCCTTCACTGAGACAGTGCTTTTGAGGTTTATCCATGTTGTAGCACGCATCAGCACTTTGTTCCTTTTTATTGACCTGTAGGGATGCCGTCACACAGGCACGCCGTATTTTGTTTATCCGTTAACCACTTGATGGCCATTCTGGTCGCTTTCAGTCTGAGGTTGTTTTGAATAATGGTGCTGCCACAATGTTCACATACGAGTCTTTGGGTCGGAAATCCTAAGGTTGGGATTTCTAGGTTATATGGAAAATTGCGCGTTACTTTTCACGACGCTGCCCAATTATTTGCCCAAGTTGCTGCACCGTCATGTGCCCCACCAACAGTGTATGAGAGTTCCAATTTCTCCACATCTTCACCAGCCCTTGGTATCGCCTGCTTTTCTAAAAAGTGTACCCAATCTCCTGGAAAGTGGGGAGTGGCATTTCATTTTGGCTTTAATTTGCCTTTCTCTGAAGAATGATGATGTTGAGCATCTTTTCATATATTTATTGGCCATTTGTGTATCTTATTTGGTGAAATATCTATTAGGACCTTTTGTCCATTTGTAATTGGGTTATTTGTCTTCTTGTTGAGTTGTGAGAGTCTGTTTTTTTTTTTTTTCTTCTATGAAAGCCACGTTCTCAAAATGGCTTTGGGGAGGAGAGAGGAAGTTATTTGGTGGAAAAACAGATCTGAGTTTAAACCTGGGCTCTACAGCTTCCAGGCTCTGGAATTTCAAACAAGCGCCTTTAGTTCACTCTGTTTCAATCTCTTCTGTCACAGACTGCAGAAAACAACATCAGCTGCAATACTGCAAACAAAGCGTCTGCGTATAGTAGGGACTTAACTCCTATCTGCTCAGAAGTGTTTGTTTAGCCCAGCTCTGTGCTGAGCGCCGTTGTGAAGCTGGGACTACAGCAGGGGATAAGACATACAGCCTGGCCCTTGACCTCACGGAGCTCACATGCTAGAGAGGGAAACAGACAGTAAACAGATGCAAAATAAACGTGTAATATACCGTCAGAGAGTGACAGCTGAAGATAACCGAGGTGGGGAGACAGTGCGCCCGGGACTGGAATGACCTGGAACCTTCTTGGGTAAGGTGGTGATCCTCAGAAAGCTGCTTTCCCTGCACATCCCCACGGTCCAACAGGTCAGTGGCCTAAACAAAGGAAGAGCTTCTCTCTCTCACGCGTCACCAGGGCGGGTTCCATGGCTCCGCTTCTCAAGGTCAGCCAGGCACCCAGACGCCTTCCATGTCATGGCTCTGCTCCCTCCTCCAAAGCCCGCGTAGCGGCGCCACCTCGTCCACACCGCAGGCTGCGGGAGGGAGGGAGGGAGAAGGAGGGCCACATGCCTCCCCTTCAGGAAACGCCTGGCAGTTGCTCACACCCTGTGCCTCCCTATCCACTGGCCGGCACTAAGTCACACGGCCACACCTACCTGCCAGGGGGACTGGGAAACAGAAACTTTATTCTGAGGCCCAGTTAAAACCCAGGCATTTTATCACCTCGAGTTAAGGGATGATACCGGGAGGTATCAAACAGTCCTTGCCATGGGTCATCAGGGAAGACTCCTCTGAGGAACTGAGCAAAAATCTGCGTGAAACGGAGGGAGCCAAGCAAGGTTCTGCAGAAAGGGCGTCTTATGGCAAAGACAAAAGTAGTTCTGGCATTCCTGAATCAGGAGCAAGGTTCTGCAGAAAGGGCATCTTATGGCAAAGACAAAAGTAGTTCTGGCATTCCTGAATCAGGAGCAAGGTTCTGCAGAAAGGGCGTCTTATGGCAAAGACAAAAGTAGTTCTGGCATTCCTGAATCAGGAGCAAGGCTGGGGTGTTGGATGGAAACCAAAAGTCCACAGTGGCTAGAATGGAACAAGAAGGGGGAAGCTTGGTAAAAATAATAATAATAATAATAGTAAGTTTGGTGAAACGACCCGGCCAGATAATGTTGAGGAGGGTAGATTTTACTCCAAGTGGAAGACAATCCTCTAGAGAGCTAGGAATCCAGGACTGACAATCTGACATGATGTCATTACACAAAGAGGGCTCAGACAAGAGCTGGGACCTACGTAGAAGGTGAAAAGTGGTCAGTGTGAGAGATCTTTTGGAAGGACAGTGAACAGGACTTGTTGAGATGGGCTAGGTGGGAAATACGCAAAAACAAAGGGAATCAAAGGTGACTCCTATTTTTCAGATCGCGCTTTTACTCTCTTACAGGTGTGTGCCAACTACGATAAGACTAAGGGCTCATGAATCTGAAAGTCAGTCTGTGCCCCCTCTTCTGCTCCAAACCCACAATGCATTCCCACTTTCGTACAATGGGCCGGGTGCTCTCACCTGACCCTTAGAACTGTCCCAAGAGGTAAATGCGGCTTCCTGTCTTTTTAGATGAAAACACCAAACCAGGAGGGGCCAAGTGATACTTACAGTGGCACACCCTGTGAGTGGTGGCTGCAGGACAGGGCTGACTCGTAGGCCCAAGCTCTTACGCGCCAAGCCAAGATCAGTGGAGCCCACGGCCCCCTTGAGGTTGGGCGGGAGTTGCCGGAACCGTCCTAGCGCTTGCTTTGGCTCAGGTCCTCTGATGTCCATCCAGCATCTACCTACACACACGCAGGCTGGCACACAGACCTCTGTACATGCATCTAGGCGCACTCACACCACCCCTCTCCTCTCTCACTTCTTCATTTGGCACTAGAAGCCGGCCGAGGGTTCAGCCTGCCAGCCTAAAATGGCCACGACGCTGCCGTTGCGAAAGGTATAGCGTCCCTTCCATCCGCGCATGGACACCCAGAACTGCCTTTCTACACAGGAGATCCTCTCTGAGCCCTCGGTGGGGACTGCGGTAATCCCAAGACCTCCTTGGATGGGGCCTTGGGAATCATGGGGCTCTTTCCCAAGGCTCACCCCCTGGAGATGGACAATACATCCAGCTGGGGCGCCAAGAATCTGCCCAGGCTCCCACTTCTGCCAGATGTTTCCTCTCTGCCTGACGGCTAAGAACAAGGGCCCTGGAACCAGACTGCCTCGGCTTGAACCCTAGCTTGACTGCTTATTAGCTTTGTACTACTGGGCAAGAAGTTTAATTCCAGAAGCCTTCTTCATCTGAGGGCTGCTGACCGTGAGAATCCCTAGTACAAGGGGCTCTTGAGAGAATTACGTGCTTGCATTGGTGCCTGGCATGCATCATAAGTGTTAGATGATGTTCTTATTAGGTGACACTAATACTAAACTGATGAACTCTTCCTAAGGTTGATCCTGGCAAAACCTCCTTCTGATTTCATGTGAACCAGACAGACTAATTCTCAGTTGATGTTAACGTCTCTTCACCTATCATTCTGCGGTAAAGCTTATCCCGACTCATTTTAATGCTCGTTTCACCTTCCATCCTCAGCTTTGCCTTTCTTTCTGTCCTCCTTCCTTCCAGCCCCTCTGACTCACCTTCTGTGTGAGTTATGCTCCTACCTCAGGGCCTTTGCATATCCCCCTAAAGCAGAAACTCTCTGAGAATAAGACACTGGATGTTGCAGAGCCGAGATTTAAGCCCGGGTCGCCGGCCGGGAGACTGAACACTCCAGCCCTGAGCCAGGGCCCCTCCCTTCTCCCGCATCTCCAGGGCCCTGAGTTCCTCAGCCAGGGCTCTTCCCCTGCGGATGCTCATTCCTAATGCAGGTCTCCTTCCCCCTGAGCTGTGAGCTCCACGAAGGCTGGGCTGGGCTCCATTCTGCTCATGCAGCACCCCTGGTACCCAGCATGCAGCACCCCCTGGTACCCAGCATGCAGCGCTTAGTACATATTTACTGACTGAATGAATGCATGAATGCCTGCCTGTCTCTGCTGCACACGCGACCCCCAAAGCAGAGACTGCGTCTTCATCTCTGCATCCCCAGGGCTCTGCAAAGCGCCTGGCACCGGAAGTCATCAACGTGCACACTGAAATGAAACTGGCCCATCTTCCCAGCACGTTCACCAGCTGCACGACCTCGTGTGCCCCCTCTCGTGAGTAAGGCAACTACTAGCCCCCAGGCACCCACACGTGTCCGTGCTTGCATACCTCATTCATCCTATCCCCTCTTCTGAGAATGCCTCTCCTCCTCCATCCGCTGCAAGCTTCTTCGAGGCCTTGGGTAAACCTTCAAGGCCGTGGGTAAACCTCTGCCGTTCTCCCCTCCCGGGCAGGTTTTGGGCTCTCTCCTCTGCACCCTCACAGCACATTCCTCCCCTTGCTGTGCCCTACAGGATGGAGTGTGACTTTTTTCCTGCTAACCCGTGAGCCTTCTGCAGAGTCACATCTTACTCATTTCTACACCCCAACCTGGAGGCCAGGGGCTCCCATAGACAATGTAATGCACAGGAGATGAATAGATGAGCGACCACGCCGGCTAACCAGCCCTTCCCAGCCTCCACCGCGCCGCATGCTTCCAAGGCATTAACACATGCAACTCACAGGAGGCGGAATGGCTGTTAACAGTCCCCTGTTACGAGAGGGGGAAAGAGAGGCCCAGAGCGGTCAGATAGCTTGCCAAGGATGAAAGGGAAATCTCTCAACTTCACAGGAGTGCTGGTAACCATGGGCGTTGCCACCCAAGGTGGCGTGGAGATTGCAGAGGAGTTGGAAGGCACTGCCGCTCTTCCCGAGCCTTCTACACAGCTGTCGGCAGCCTGTCATTCTTGGGGCCGCAGGAAAGAGGACCCCTGCCCATCAGGAGTTCCCCACCCCACCCAATGAGCGGCCCTCAGGATTGAAACTGCCCCCTTGATGTTCGTTTCAAGCTAAGACTCCAGTATAGCCTCCGGCGTGGCTGGTACCAAAATGTGATTTTCCGGGTAGCAATAAAGCAAATCCTGAATCATACAAGAGGCAGCGCATACCCTGTTCTTGGGGAGATTTGGAGCCAACAGGAAGGGTTCTCAGGGAGGCCCCAGGCTGCCGGTTATGCTCTGTCCTCGTGGGGTGCCTCTTCTGATAAAGCTCACCAGCACCTCTGTACACAGGTGCTGAGTAACCAGGCTCTGCAGCTGGGTTTTCAGACTCTCAGCTGCTTCGGGGGAATCTATCTTTCCTGTTGAATGGGGGATGGGGGGCTTCCAGGGACCAGGACATTGGGAGTAATACAAACACAGGAGCTGGGGTGGCCAAGCTGAGTCTCTGCTTCCCTAGGGGAAAAAAAAAAAACGGGGGAAGTAAAGCAGGCGCCGCTTCACCTGGTGCCTCCTTAGACTCTCAGACAAGGGACGACCCCCTCTGTCTTCCATGGAGGCCCAGAGGTGGGCTTCTCCCAGGGGTGGGGGAGCAGGTGGCCACGCAGGGTGAGACGCAGCCCCAGAGAGGCCGGGGCTTCAGCCGGAGCCCAGGTCCCTCCAGCATCGTGTCTCCACACCTCCTGTCTGAGCCCCCTACTGTGGCTGTCCCAAATCCCCATGCACAGCGTGGCTCGAAACAGCACACACTTGCAGTCCCAGAGATCAGAATTCTGAGACGGGGCTCACTGGGCCAAGCTCCGGGTGTCCGCAGAGCTGTGTTCCTTTCTGAAGGCACCAGGGGAGAATGTTTCCTTTCTTTTTTTCTTAAAAAAAAAAAAAGATTTTTAGAGGCTGCTCACATTCCTTGGCTTGTGGCCCCATCTTCCATCTTCAAAGTCCACCATGGCCTGGGTGGTCTCTCTCACATTTGATTGCCCTGACCGTGACCTTCCTGCCTTCCTCGTCCACTTGTAAGGACCCCTGTGATTACACGGAGCCCATGCAGGTTGCTGTTTAGTTGCTAAATCACGTCCAGCTCTTTTGTGACCCCATGGACTGTGGCCCACCTGGTTTCTCTGTCCATGGGATTTCCCAGGCAAGAATATTGGAGTGGGTTGCCATTTCCTTCTCCAAGGGAATCTTCCCACCCCAGGCATCCAACCTGTGTCTCCTGCTTTGAAGACAGATCCTTTACCGCTGAGCCACCATCCGGATCACCCAGGGTGAGCTCCCTTTCTAAGGTCAGCTGACCAGCAACTCTTGTTCCACCTGCAGCTGTAATGCCTCTCGGCCATGTGACCTAACGCACAAGCTCCAGAGATTCGGGTGTGGACGGCCTTGGGGAAACCATTACTGTAGCACCTCCCCCCCATATCCAGGTACTATTTTGGATGGTACCCCACTGTGTGCCTGCCGCTTTGAATAAATCATCTTAAGTTATTTCTGCCTCTCAACAACCCCGGGAGCAGGGGGGTCAGGGATGCTCCACTTCTTTCCAAGGAAGAAACTCCAGGAGAGTGAAGCCACATATGAATTTAGGGCGGGGGAGGTTGGGGCCTTCTTTCATACAAAAAATTATTTGAAATTGTGTTTCCTGACTGTGTTAGTATAAACATGGATATAAGCAAAGTGGCCAAATTCAATTTTTACTTTCTGATTTTAAAAAGAAATTGACAAGAAAGACTTCCCTGGTGGTCCAGGGGTTAAGAATCTGCCTTGTGATGCAAGGGACACAGTTTCAGTCCTTGGTCCAGGAACTGAGATCCCACATGCCGAGGAGCGACTAAGCCCGTGGACGACAGCTACTGAGCCTACGCGCCGCAGCGAAGACCCCACGCGCCGCAGCGAAGACCCCACGCTCTGCAACGAAGACCGACACAATCAAATAAATAAACAGATAAAAGAAACTGAAACATGTCGCGGCCCCTGAGAGTGTGGCAGGCTCTCACATGACGGCCAGTGTGCCAGATGAGTCAGCAGAGCCTGAGGGCCTGCGAAGGGACCCCGCAGGGCTACACAGCCAGCGAGAGGCAAAGCCAAGGTCACACCCAGGGGACCTTTGACCCCAGCACACTGGCCACCCCACCAATCACGTGGGCACTCCACTAGCATCCAAGCAAGTCTCTGCAGAGTCAGACTCACGGCCATAGGGGCGCCAGGGGGTCTCCTTTTACACGTTACTGCACGTGCCCAGAGAGGGGGTGTGGCAGCGCAGAGACACCCAGCAAGTCAGTGTGCAGCCAGGATGAGGGCCCTGCCTCCTGACTGTGCATCGGGGCTCTTCCCTGCCCCTCCTCCTCTTCCCTGCACTCACAGTCGCGCACGCACGTCCCCACACACCACGTCACCACGCACAATGTCCAATAAGCCTAGGCCACTGCAGCGCTGATCGTCTTCTCCCGGCTGTTAGGATTCACCCCACGCGTTCATTTTACAGAGAGGAAAGCAGGCCAGGTCAGGACCACCCCGATCAAAGCCACTCGGCCGCTGACCAAGAACGCCAGTGCGGCGTCCAGCCCAGACCCCTGACCCCCAGGCCTGGCCTGCAAGCACCCGCTGTGCTGATCACAGATGGCAGGAGCCGGCCCGAGGGGCCCCCTTGCCCCTTCCCAGCCGGCAGAGGTGAAACAAGGCCATGTAATCGGAAAGTTCTGAGAGAGCCATTTCCAAGCCCTCAGTGTCCAGGCTTGGCACAGTCGCCCAGGCTTGGCACAGTCGCTGCCTCCAACTCAGGCTCAGCAAGAAAAACCAGTTCCAGGAGGCTGCCCCGAGGCTCCAGGCTGCCTTCCGCCCTGACTGTAACTCTGCAGGGGGAGGCCGGCGGCCTCAGTGCGCAGCCTGGGGGCCCTGGGCCGAGCCCGAGGGTTTGGCCTGGGTCTACAGAGTGAACTGTCAGCCCCCAGACCCCTCTGGCTTCCCCTCCACACTGTTATCTCTGCTGAGCCTCAGTTCTCGCACCTGGGAGGAATAATACCGTAGGTAGCCCTCACTTTATTGGGCTTCGCAGGTAAAGTTGGAAGGTTTGCAGTGACCCGGTCAGACAAGCCCGTCAGTGCCATTTTTCCAGAAGCATTTACTCACTTCCTGTCTCTTGGCCACATTGTGACAATTCTCGCAATATTTCAAACCCTCCACAAGCAGAAAGATTGACTCGTTGAAGGCTCAGAAGATGGTGAGCATTTGTTAGCGATAATCCACACTGTGTTTTTAGACATAATGCTGTGCACACTTAATCGACTACAGTACCATGTAAACAAGTTTACATGAAATGGGAAACCAAAGATTCGGGTGACTCACTTTATTGTGATATTTGCCTTATCGTGGTGGTCTGGAACGGAAACTGTGGAGTGTCTGGGGCCTGCCTGTGGTACCTACCCTGCAGGGTTGCTGTTGTTCAGGATTAAACTAGGTGCTTGACACAGGGCATGGCACCTGCTGAGAATTAGAAGAAGAACGTGAAGTGGCTGACACTCAGGCTGGTTCCCGATGGGCTCACAAAGGACTAAGTCACCCTCTGAGGGGAACGCTACAGGGGTAGACACCAAGGCCAGGGAGGAAGCGGGGGATGGGGGGTCCCCAACCAGAGACCTTCACAGTGGCCTCTGGCACCACAGAGGGACCTCTGACCTGGCCCCCAGACCAACAGGATCGGATTCTCCACCCACTGTCCTCTGCAGGTTCCCACGGGTGGAACACGTGTCCTGCACCACAGGGCTGAAATTTCCAATTCCCCACCCATTTTACAGATGGTAAAACCAAGGCCACAGAAACAGGAGTCACTGGCCAAGATTTCATGACAATGCCAGGACCCAAACCCAGAGTGCCCTGACTTTTGAAGGCACTGACTGACGAATTTGGAGATGACGAATCTCCGAATCACTCAGCTATCCTGGGGACAGTTTTCTACTTTCCTTTTCTTTCTCTTTAAGCATTATCTGACACCTAACTCAACACAATGGACTTGTCCCTCCAGCCCTGAGAACAGCTTAAAGAAAGAATGGATTGCTGAGCTCCATTCCCCACGTCACCCCAACACTGTCCTGCTCCAGGCACGATCACACACCACTGTCCTCCCTGAGTGTCCCTGCCGCCCCTGACGCCCTTCCTCTGCGACCTCCGGGAAGTTACACCCCTTCCTTCCAGATGCAGCTCCTCCAGGGAGCCCTGGAGGATCTTGGCCCTGCAGATACCAGCCCTTCGGCCCTAACCCCTGGGCATTTAAAGACTCCCTCTGGGCTGCATTCATTTGCCCTGTTAATGCGATAATTGAGCTGTTCTCATTTACTCATTTGTTTATTCAACAAAGGTTTCCTGAATACCAGCCAAGAGTCAGACACTCCCTCCAGTCACTTACCTCCTGGTGAGGGGAGGGCAGCCGCCGGGAGGAATCACTCGGGACTTTGTTACAGCTGTGAGGTGCTGGGCATCCTGAGGGATTCAGCAGGGTGCCTGTTCTAGCCTCAGGTGCCTTCCCAGTGGAGGAACCTTGCCAAGGAGGAAAGAGTCTCTCCCATCACTGCTGGCGCTCCCTGGAGGTGGGGGCTGTCTTGCATCTCCTCCTGGGTGGCCCTGGGGTTTGGCGGACAGTGATCCTGGCTCTGCCACTTCTAAGTGAAGGGTTTGCAAGAAGTCACTTCCTTGGGCCTCGGTTCCTCTTTCATGAACAGAATTGGGGGCTCCTACCTCATCGACTTACTGCTGGATACGGAGGGAGTGAGGCCAGCTGCAGGGTACGGGGTCCCTGAGCTCACCTTCCAGAGCAATGGCCTAGAGCAGCGGCCCTGGCAGACGGCTCCCTTTTATGTGGATTTGGGAGCGTCGCCTCCTCTTGCGTGGTCTCTGCGCTCTGACCTGTAGGGCAAGAGTGTTGGACCATGGTCCCTCCAGGGTTGTTGGAGGAAGCCTGCTGCCCAGAAACAGGACAAGTCATCAAGTCTCTGCCCTGAGTGGTCTGGGCTTCATCTGTCCCCTCCCTGGCCCCCACCACCAGGCTCTCAGACAGCGACGGAAAGGGGGACACAACACCCCTGAACATGGAGACTAGAAGAAGCGGTATTCACCCATCACCAGCTAAAGGGATGTGGAGGAAAAGCATCGGGCAAAGAGCCTCACCATCGCGCACCATGGAGCCCCAAGGGCAGAGCTGGGCTGTCTTTAAATCATGGAACTTGGGAACCTGGGAGGCAGAACAGAGAAGAGAACTGCGCTCCCAGGAAGTGGGGGACAGAGGATGGGGCCCCCCCGGGGGACCTGGACAAGGATACCTAACGGCCCCGCCCCCCGCCTCCCGACTGGAACCACCGCCTCCCTCATTGTCCCCTAGTTCTTGGTGACTATTGATGCGGGGAGTCCCACACCTTGTATTATTTTTGGAATGTTCCATGAAAGTTATCCAAAGAAAGCTTCAACTAAAATTGGAGTCAGGAGGGCCTGTAGAAGGAACTCTCATACCCCACCACTCACCATCAATCACCCGAAATAGGAAGACATCAGTTATCCCAACAGAAAAAAACATCAGTCACTGACTCCAACAGGAAGGGATATGCCTTGCGCTCCTCAAAAGGTGGGCCGACTACTTTATCAATCCAGAGGGAGGAAGACTTCCTTCTCGCCCAGCAACAAGCCCATCTCATCCTCTGCTGCGCCCTTCTCTTCTGCCTTCAATCTTTCCCAGCATCAGTGTCTTTTCCAATGAGTCGGCTCTTCGCCTCAGGTGGCCAATTAGATCTTTAAATTTACTCAGTTAAATTTTGTTTTTTAACAGTTTCAATCAAGGGAATTCTTTCCTTGGTTCTTATCTTGAGCTTTCTTGCTGGAAGCCCTAGAATTCATTTGGTCTCCAGTCATTCCCATCTAGTTGGAGACTCACTCTGGCCAAGTCAACGTTCCATATGTTTTCAAGTGTTCGGAACAATTGCTACCCACAGACCTTAAGGCTTCTGCACCACGGGGCCCTCTGGTGTGACTGTCTTTTCCCCACCTGTCCACCTATCATATCCCTCGTGAGTCAGCTCTGAGACACCCCTAACCCCGCAAAGCCCTGGCTCTTTGCTCCTTATTCCCATTGCACCCCAAGCACCCCTGCCATGTTTCATGGTGACTTTCTCTGATGCTGTCCTGTCCCTCTAGAGTTTCTGGAGGGTGGGGTGGATCTAAGAGGGCAAGAGGGTCTGAGGCTGAGCTTCCTATCTAAGGTGACTGACCCTCTCTGAACTTCAGCTTCCCATCTACAAAGTGGGAACAATCCAGTCTACTATAATTCTACCTGGGCTGCATATTAGCCAAGGAAATTGACACCAGCTCTTGCAATCAGTTCAGTTCAGTTCAGTCGCTCAGTCATGTCTGACTCTTTGTGACCCCGTGGACTGCAGCACGCCAGGCTTCCTTGTCCATCAGCAACTCCCGGAGTTTACTCAAACTCATGGGCATTGAGTCGGTGATGCCATCCAACCATCTCACCCTCTGTCGTCCCCTTCTCCTCCTGCCTTCAATCTTTCCCAACATCAGGATCTTTTCAAATGAGTCAGCTCTTCGCATCAGGTGGCCAAAGTATTGGAGTTTCAGTTTCAACATCAGTCTTTCCAATGAACACCCAGGACTGATCTCCTTTAGGATGGACTGGTTGGATATCCTTGCAGTCCAAGGGACTCTCAAGAGTCTTCTCCAACACCACAGTTCAAAAGTATCAATTCTTCGGCCCTCAGCTTTCTTTATAGTCCAACTCTCACATCCATACATGATCACTGGAAAAACTATAGCCTTCACTAGATGGAGCTTTGTTGACAAAGTAATCTCTCTGCTTTTTGTGATATGCTGTCTAGGTTGGTCATGACTTTCCTTCCAAGGAAGGAAATTAATTTCATGACTGCAGTCACCATCTGCAGTGATTTTGGAGCCCAAGAAAATGAAGTCTGTCACTGTTTCCATTGTTCCCCATCTATTTGCCATGAAGTGATCGGACCAGATGCCATGATCTTAGTTTTCTGAATGTTGAGCTGTAAGCCAACTTTTTCAACTCTCCTCTTTCACTTTCATCAAAAGACTCTCTAGTTCCTCTTCACTTTCTGCCATAAGGGTGGTGTCATCTGCATATCTGAGGTTATTGATATTTCTCCCAGCAATCTTGATTCCAGCTGTGCTTCATCCAGCTCAGCATTTCTCATGATGTATTCTGCATATAAGTTAAATAAACAGGGTGACAATATACAGCCTTGACATACTCCTTTTCCTATTTGGAACCAATCTGTTGTTCCATGTCCAGTTCTAACTGTTGCTTCCTGACCTGCATACAGATTTCTCAAAAGGCAGCTCCTACAGTCAGCAAGCCCTGAAATCTCAGTAGCTTAACCCAATGCTTTTGAACTTTGGTGTTGGAGAAGACTCTTGAGATTTCCTTGGACTGCAAGGAGTCCAACCAATCCATCCTAAAGGAGACCAGTCCTGGGTGTTCATTGGAAGAACTGAAGTTGAAGCTGAAACTTCAATACTTTGGCCACCTGATGAGAAGAGCTGACTCATTGGAAAAGACCCTGATGCTGGGAGGGATTGAAGGCAGGAGGAGAAGGGGACAACAGAGGATGAGATGGTTGGATGGCATCACCAACTCAATGGACATGAGTTTGGATAAACTCTGGGAGTTGGTGATGGACAGGGAGGCCTGGCATGCTGCGGTTCATGAGGTCACAAAGAGTCAGACAAGACTGAGGGACTGAACTGAACTGAACTGAACCCAATACCAGTTTATGGTCACAATCTGGTCCTAGATGGACATGTGGCCTCTGAGGTCACCTCAGCATGGAGAGTGAAGGGAGGAGGGACAGTGAAGGGAGGAGGGACAGTGACAGGAGGAGGGACAGTGAAGGGAGGAGGGACAGTGAAGGGAGGAGGGGGGTGAAGGGAGGAGGGAGAGGGAAGGGACGAGGGAGAGTGATGGGAGGAGGGAAAGTGAGGGAGGAGGGAGAGGGAAGGGAGGAGGGAGAGGGAAGGGAGGAGGGAGAGGGAAGGGAGGAGGGAGAGGGAAGGGAGGAGGGAGAGGGAAGGGAGGAGGGAGAGTGATGGGAGGAGGGAGAGGGAAGGGAGGAGGGAGGAGGGAAAGTGACGGGAGGAGGGAGAGGGAAGGGAGGAGGGAGAGGGACGGGAGGAGAGAGAGGGAAGGGAGGAGGGAGAGGGAAGGGAGGAGGGAGAGGGAAGGGAGGAGGGAGAGTGATGGGAGGAGGGAGAGGGAAGGGAGGAGGGAGGAGGGAAAGTGACGGGAGGAGGGAGAGGGAAGGGAGGAGGGAGAGGGACGGGAGGAGAGAGAGGGAAGGGAGAAGGGAGAGTGAGGGAGGAGGGAGAGGGAAGGGAGGAGGGAGAGGGAAGGGAGGAGGGAGAGGGAAGGGAGGAGGGAGAGGGAAGGGAGGAGGGAGAGGGAAGGGAGGAGGGAGAGGGAAGGGAGGAGGGAGGAGGGAAAGTGACGGGAGGAGGGAGAGGGAAGGGAGGAGGGAGAGGGACGGGAGGAGAGAGAGGGAAGGGAGAAGGGAGAGTGAGGGAGGAGGGAGAGGGAAGGGAGGAGGGAGAGGGAAGGGAGGAGGGAGAGGGACGGGAGGAGGGAGAGGGAAGGGAGGAGGGAGAGGGAAGGGAGGAGGGAGAGGGAAGGGAGGAGGGAGGAGGGAAAGTGATGGGAGGAGGGAGGAGGGAAAGTGATGGGAGGAGGGAGAGGGAAGGGAGGAGGGAGAGGGAAGGGAGGAGCGAGAGTGAAGGGAGGAGGGAGAGTAAAGGGAGGAGGGAGAGGGAAGGGAGGAGGGAGAGTGAAGGGAGGAGGGAGAGTAAAGGGAGGAGGGAGAGGGAAGGGAGGAGCGAGAGTGAAGGGAGGAGGGAGAGTAAAGGGAGGAGGGAGAGGGAAGGGAGGAGGGAGAGGGAAGGGAGGAGGGAGAGGGAAGGGAGGAGGGAGAGGGAAGGGAGGAGGGAGAGGGAAGGGAGGAGGGAGAGGGAAGGGAGGAGGGAGAGGGAAGGGAGGAGGGAGGAGGGAAAGTGATGGGAGGAGGGAGAGTAAAGGGAGGAGGGAGAGGGAAGGGAGGAGCGAGAGTGAAGGGAGGAGGGAGAGTAAAGGGAGGAGGGAGAGGGAAGGGAGGAGGGAGAGTGAAGGGAGGAGGGAGAGTAAAGGGAGGAGGGAGAGGGAAGGGAGGAGCGAGAGTGAAGGGAGGAGGGAGAGTAAAGGGAGGAGGGAGAGTAAAGGGAGGAGGGAGAGGGAAGGGAGGAGGGAGAGGGAAGGGAGGAGGGAGAGTGAAGGGAGGAGGGAGAGGGAAGGGAGGAGGGAGAGGGAAGGGAGGAGGGAGAGGGAAGGGAGGAGGGAGGAGGGAAAGTGATGGGAGGAGGGAGAGTAAAGGGAGGAGGGAGAGGGAAGGGAGGAGCGAGAGTGAAGGGAGGAGGGAGAGTAAAGGGAGGAGGGAGAGGGAAGGGAGGAGGGAGAGTGAAGGGAGGAGGGAGAGTAAAGGGAGGAGGGAGAGGGAAGGGAGGAGGGAGAGGGAAGGGAGGAGGGAGAGTGAAGGGAGGAGGGAGAGGGAAGGGAGGAGGGAGAGGGAAGGGAGGAGGGAGAGGGAAGGGAGGAGGGAGAGGGAAGGGAGGAGGGAGAGGGAAGGGAGGAGGGAGAGGGACGGGAGGAGGGAGAGGGACGGGAGGAGAGAGGAGGGAAAGTGATGGGAGGAGGGAGAGTAATGGGAGGAGGGAGAGGGAAGGGAGGAGGGAGAGGGAAGGGAGGAGGGAGGAGGGAAAGTGATGGGAGGAGGGAGAGTAAAGGGAGGAGGGAGAGGGAAGGGAGGAGGCCGCCCACGGCTTCTTCACTGCCTCGACCCGGAAGCCACTCAGGTCACACCCGCTTGCTCTTTCTAGGCCGTAACCCCATCCAGTGCCCCTGCCACTGTAGAGGGGCTGGGAAATGCAGCTTCCCTGGGTGCCCAGGAAAGGGAGACTGAACCAGGACTTAGCCTATGTGGACACATGGCCTTGTCTCCATGTACAGATGAGAACTAAATGAGGAAGAGTGTGGGGCTCCTAGCGCAGAGGTTGGCACACAGCAGGTGCTCCATGAAGCGGCTGCTCATCCTCCAGTGGCGTCTCACCCTCAGACCAGCCCAGCATCCGGCCCCCAGCAGAGGTCAGGTGGGTGCTTTGCCCAGCACCCCACCCTGGACCCTGCCCCAGGCTCCCCTGGCCGCTCTCCCCGCAGCCTCCCCTCCCACCTCCGCCCGCAGCTTGCCTGGGGCTGCTGCCTCCCCCTTCTGCACCTGGACCACTGTCTCTTTTCAGGCATTGATTTGCAATTGGCCAGAGCAGCTCTAATGGGCCAGTGAGGCCCCTGGCTGTGCTGAGTTAGCTCCATTTAGAGGCTCGGGGCTGTGGAACGCAAACCTGTTCTGCCTCTCTGGGGCCACAGCACCTCCCTAGTCCCTGAGAGACCTAAGAGTCAGGTCCAGACTCGGGGCTGCCGCAGCTGCTTTCCTAACCAGCGCTAGGCTCGCTCTCTCCCACACATCCTTCTGCTGGCTTAGGGGAGCAGCCGGGAGCCGTGGCCAGGCTCATCAAGTTCTCCCACCCACTGGGGGTGGGCAGGAGAGGGTCTCTGCTTCTCCCCTTCCTGATGGTCTCTTGAAAAGTACACAAGATTCAGGGCCTAAAGAGAGGGTGGTCCTTGACACACCGCAAAGCAACTCATCCAATCACCATGACAACTTATATAAAAGCAGGTTTTATTGGCCCCAGTTTACAAGTGAAGAAATTGAGCTCAGAGGTCACCAAGCACTGTTTTCGAAACTTATCTGGCCAGAAAACCTTTTTTCCTGCATGGAGTAAATGCTAAACCTTTAAAACCTGCCCCCTGGGCTGGCCTATTTCTCACAAAAGCTGATTTGGCACACCCATTCAAAAGCTTAGCAGGCACTTCCCCTAGCTCAGGAGTTCTTAACCAGAACTCCAAGAGTCTGGGGCTTCCAGAATTTGCGTGTGAAGTATTACGTGCAGCTGGACTTTTCCAGCAGGGTCTATAACTTACAGTATGTCTCCAGAGGGCTCTGGGACCCAGGAGGAGTCAAGAATCGCTGCCCTGGTTTGGGTCCCTGTAGAGAAGGCCCAGTTTTGATCTGGGGTTTTACAAAAGGGAGCAGAACAGCAGAGATGCGGGGGAAAGCACCAGGAGCAGGAGAGATGGCCCGTGCGACAGCAGGGACGAGGGGACAGTAAACAGATGAGCTTGGCTGGAGCAGAACGCATGCTTGAGAACAGTGACAAATGAGGTCGGGGCATTGAAAGGACCTCGGAGAACAGGCTGAGGCGTTTCGATTTGATAGGGGAGGCCGCGGGGAGCCATAGGACATCTTGGGGCCCGCAGTGGCAGCTCAGAACATGGCTTGTGGAAGAGGAAGGCAAGAGCAGAGGGGAGAGACGAGCTACCCCGATGGGGCTCCGAGGATGGCCAGCTCCAAGGAGCGTGCCACCCCCGGAAGGGCACGTGGGGCTGGCAACAGCCTGGAGCATTGCCGGAGGAGACTTGAGCAATGACGCGAGAGGACACAGCCTGGTTTCAGATCTAAGGGGACCTGGTTTGAATTTCAGGGCTGCCATTTCCTAGCTGTATGGCTTTGGGCAAAGAACTTAACCTTTCTGAGTTTCTTCCTGGTGGTGAGACTGAACATTCATTTTAATGAGAAACTACCTCTGAAGCATTTAGCCCGGGCCAAGCCCCACCACCAGCCCTTGACAGCAATGGATTCCAGCGCGATCCATCAAGGCTTTCTGTATACACTGGCCAGCCCTGCAGAGCGCCTGCTCCAGGTGCCCTTCCCAGGCAGCCTATTGTTTCCTGACAACAACCCCAGAGGGATGACCTCATGCCTGTTTGACAGATGAGAAAACAAAGTCACAGAGATTTTCAGAATCAGCAGTGATGAGCTGTGGTGTTGGAGAAGACTCTTGAGAGTCCCTTGGAGACTCCAACAAGATCCAACAAGTCCATCCTAAAGGAGATCAGTCCTGGGTGTTCATTGGAAGGACTAATGCTGAAGCTGAAACTCCAATACTTTGGCCACCTGATGTGAAGAACTGACTCATTGGAAAAGACCCTGATGCTGGGAAAGACTGAAGGCAGGAGGAGAAGGGGATGACAAAGGATGAGACGGTTGGATGGCATCACCGACTCAATGGACATGAGTTTGAGTAAACTCCGGGAGTTGGTGATGGACAGGGAGGCCTGGCGTGCTGCAGTCCATGGGGTCACAAAGAGTCGGACCCAACTGAGCGACTGAACTGAACTGATATTAAGGTTGTTGTATATTAAGTGATGTATATTAAGGTAGTTGTCAAGGGATCAGGGACAAAGGTGTTACCTCTCTCGGACTCAGGGCAGGAGAAGACCCATGCTCCTGATGGTATTCAAAGTCATACAGTTGATTGGTTTTTGGGATTATGGGCATGTTTATAGTGCTTCACATAGGGATCTTATTAACAGCATGCAGACAGGGTTTCTCCAGAACGGCGTTGGTGTAAAAGTGACTCGACCTTGGCTGAGAAACTAAGCCTGTTTCCTTATCCATGGAATGGGTCTTGCCTCCCCTGTAGGGCTCTGTGAAGACTAAAGGAGACAGTGCCTGCTGCCCCAGCAGAGTACGGAGCCTGACACAGAGCGAACATCCAGGAAATATCAGCTATGATTGTAATTATTATCATTATTACTCTCACTCTTGGCTCTGAGCTCCCTGGGAAAACTCTGCCTCCCTGTAGGCAGGCAGAGGGTTATGCCCCATATTCAAACCTCACGATGTTCCCTTCGCTTCAGTTCTTTCCACCCCAGGAGGAAAAATCAGGATGCGATCTGCCATTTCAAACAGCACAGCACCCATGAATCGTTTCACATTCAATTTCCCCATCAAATTCACAGGCACGTATCACATACCATTGTTCTGTTTCCTAATGGTCTGTGCAGCGGAAATTGTAAGTAGGACCTTTCTTCATGCCCTTGGCATTCCCAGCTCTTTGAAATCCCCTTTCCAGGCCAAATCCCCTTTTTTGATGGCTATAACACGCCTTGTCCTCTCCAAAATCCTGGCCTCACTCGCCCCTTGTCCCCGCTCACCCCAGAGTGTCAAGGCACTGTGATGATGAGACCCCTTGGAGGGCAGTGTTGGTCCTACCTGGGTTCCCGTGGAGGTGAACTTTGGCAGCCGGTACCAGAGTGGGCTGGGTGGATGCCGGGTCCAGGGTTAGAGAGGAGACCATTCGAGTCCCACCTGTGTACCACTCACAAACTGTGGGCCTTGGGTGAGTGTTCAGAACTGCCCCGCCACCTTCAGATACTGAATACTCTTCATACAAATGGCAGTTTACCCTTGACTTGCTCTTCTGCCCCTAGACCCAGTCCAGTGCCCTGTGTTTCAGGCCCAGCTGGATAGACAGCTAGGACTTAGTTTCCCCACTGGGTGAGATCCATTTGTGGATGACCCTTCTGGATTCAATAAGTCCATGTTCTCATTCAAGTGCATATGTGTGCATGCATGTGTGCATACGTGTGCATTCATACACAGGCATCTACGTGTGTATGTGTGCACGCATGGGTGTGTGCGTGCATGCGCATTCGTACGTGTGCATATATAGATGCACGTGTGTTCATGTGTATATGTGCGTGTATGTGTGTGTATGTGTGTAAAAGGCCACACAATTCCCCAACTTCTTCTCTGACATCTCCACCCCCTCTCTGCACACACAAACTTTACCTCCCAAAGTGCCCACGCCCAGCTCCTCCCAACCTCGGGCCCTCCACTCAGACCCTCACCCACCTGGGATCAACTTCCACCTTGGAACACACAGACCGTCAGACTGAGGGGACCAGAGGAGGCGCTGGCAGAGGGGAATGCAAAGCTGATCACTGGAAGATGGGTCTGTTTATTTGCATGGCACGCATTTGTCTCTGACTGTTTTATCCACCCCCTGAGCCAGCCGAAGAGTTCTCAATTTATCCTGCCCGCACAGAAAGACCAGATTGGCGGCGTGTACGCACAGCCACAGAAGCCCGATATAGACTTCCAATTATCTTGTAATTTTGCTCCTGTCTTCATTTGTTCATTTCACTTTTTCCAAATGGACTGGAGGGGAAAAAAAAAAAAAGCTGTAATTTATGGAGTTTGAAGTCTGCTGGCAGGAGCGCCGTGTTCACCTGACGGATGGGATTAGACTTCAGGTTAGCGCCTGAAGCTCACTCCCCACCGCCCTTGGGGGAGCCAGCTGCCTCTGAGAGGCCCCAGAGCCCCTGCTCTCCCACTTCTGGTTCCGACTCCCTGTAGTAACTATATCCTCTTATTTTCTATATTTTCCACCCTCTGTCATCTGGGCCCTCTGAGCTGACTGTGAGCTCCCAAGTCTTAGCTAGTTCCTAGCAATGGCAAACGACTCACCCAGGAGCACACTTATCATATGCAAATAAGCCCAAAGGCTTCCTCCAACCACCTTCTTCTGGGCTTTCACAGGGCTCCAATATTCCCCTGCCCTAATCACTCCAGGAGAAGGCCGAGCGCCGAAGAATTGACGCTTTTGAACTGTGGTGTTGGAGAAGACTCTTGAGAGTCCCTTGGACTGCAAGGAGACCCAACCAGTCCATCCTAAAGGAGATCAGTCCTGAATATTCACTGGAAGGACTGATGCTGAAGCTGAAGCTCCAATACTTTGGCCACCTGATGCGAAGAACTGACTCATTGGAAAAGACCCTGATGCTCAGAAAGATTGAAGGCGGGAGAAAGGGGTGACAGAGGATGAGATGGTTGGATGGCATCACTGACTCAATGAACATGAGTTTGAGTAAACTCTGGGGATTGGCGATGGACAGGGAGGCCTGGCGTGCTGCAGTCCATGGGGTCGCAAAGATTCGGACCTGACTGAGCGACTGAACTGAGCCGCTGCAGGACCAGGGAGGTGACAAACTAACGTAGCCTCAGGACCCCTGCACTTTGAAGCCTGTTTACCCTGTCTCCCCCAACCCTTCTCATGAAAAACATCATAAATCTCTGCTCCCTCTTTCCCCTACCCTCTCTGCCTCTGGTGACCCTGGTGCTTCCTCACATGGCCCTGAATGGCACTTGGATGGGCTCCTCTAGAGAACCGTGAACAACAAGCTCTCTTTCCAGTAGCAGCATCTCCCGATCTGCTGACCTCGCCATGTTACTGCTCAGTCACTAAGTCGTGTCCAACTCTCTGCGAACCCGTGGACTGCAGCACCCCAGGCTTCCCTGTCCTTTACCATCTCCTGGAGTTTGTTCAGACTCATGTCCACTGAGCCAGTGATGTCATCCGACCATCTCATCCTCTGTGGCCCCCTTCTCATCCTGCCCGAATAATAATAAAGCCTATACTTTATAACAACCTCAGGCAGCGGTGGTCACTGAGGACCAAAATGGAGGGCGTGCAGCGGGAGCCTCCGTTAACGAAGGTCTCCTGTGTGCTCTGATCTTTCACAGGTGTTACCTCCACCCTCCAAAGAAGGAATTGCCAAGCCGGGGTTCACGCCAGTGCCACCTTCCCCTCCACCCTCATGCTCCTTCACCCAGGTCCCTGCACCCCAGCATAAGGGCCCGGTATACAGCCAACATCTGGGAAATATCAGTCACATCAATCAACCAGTCCAGGCCTCCCAGGTGGCTCAGTAGGTTAAGAATCCACCTAGAATGCAGGATACCTGCGTTCCATCTCTGTGTTGGGAAGATCCCTCGGAGGAGGTCACAGCATCCCACTCTAGTATTCTTGCCTGAAGAATTCCATGGACAGAGGAGCCTGGCAGGTACGGTCCACAGGGCTGCACAGAGCTGAACGTGGCTGAAATGACTTAGCACATACGCGCGCAGTCAATCCGTCTATGCCCCCTCTTTCTTTGTTGGCATACTCAAGACTAAACACCTTTCTGGAATTCTCTCCTGACCCCTCTTCTGATGCCCCTTGCTCCAGACTCCCTGGCCATCCAGCCCAGTCTGGTTTACTTTGCCACAAGTCACCTTGTTAATTTCCGTTGTGATACACTGTGGCTTGAAGGCATCGCAGGCGTGTGCACCACCTTCCAGATCTGCAGGGAGGTCCTTCCCTGGGGCTGGGACTGTGTCTTCTCCTCCCAGTGGCCCCTTCACTTTCTCCTGGCCACCCAGGGGTCGGGTGCGGCTACATGTAACATCCAGGAGCACAGTTTCAAATGGAAAGAGCAACTGTCTGCTTAAAGGCTGGAAGGTGGAGCTGTAGGGGTGGCACTCCAGGACACATGAAGCCTTTCTTGGGTGGGAAGCAGCCCCTCTAAGGGGCTGAAGCCCTGTGCGCTTGGTGGTGTCTGAGAGGTCAAACCAGGCCACAGCACACCAGGGGGGTATGCAGTCTCCTCTCTCAGGAAGGGGATGTGCAGAGCTGCCCTGCCTGCGGGAATGGTAGCTTGGCTCCGGGGGGACCCCAAGCCAGTCTCCAAAGCCCTGATTTTACCACTGGACAAATCATTGTTATTCTCCTTTATAACTCATCCTCTCCGTCCCAGGGGAAGACAAATGGGCCTTGCAGTTAGAGACACCTGGCTATAAATCAAGCCTCTGCCACTGACAACCTCTGTTGACATTGGTGCATAATCTCTCTAAGCCTCCGTTTCCCCACCTGTAAAATGAGGTGATGACAATACCCCACCTCTGTGGATGCCCAGGAAGACCTCACTCATGCAAAATACCCGGGACTCATTCCGCTTCCCCGATACTCACCTGGGCGGTATAGAGGGCAACTGCTCCCCCATCACCCAGCAGACGAGTAAACAAAACCGACTGACTTTTCATTCCTCTACCCACCGGAATCGCCTGAGATGATTTTTAAAAACGAAGATTTCCTGGAAGCCACCCTGAACCCACTGAATCGTAAAATCTGGGGGCGGAGCTTGGCAATCTGTTTCTGACAATCATGGTGAATCACTATTTTGACAGAGATGGAAAAAGAGGAAACAACACTCTCTCAGAGAGGTCACCAGTGGGACAGGCTGAAAACGTCTGACTCCCAGAGCAGTCATACCTTTGGACGAACTTAGGTCTGTAAAAGTCTGGAGTCTGGAAACAAAAGGTAGAAGTCCTCATTTGCAGGCAAACTGACACGCCCTTGGAGCTGCCATAAAAAGGGGATCGCAATTCCCCTCCCCCAAACGGGATAGTGGACAACAGACCCGCGTCGTCCAGAGCGTCCACCCACATCCTCCCTGGGGAAAGGCACGATCAGCTTGGCTTTTGCCCAAGTGGTGCCTCAGGCCCCAAGGTCGAGCATCCCTGGAGACGTAGAATCCAGCAAGCAGAGCGGAGCGTACTGGAGCCACAGCCCACGCGATGAAGGCTGAGAGGGGCGAGAGAAGAACAGGAGAACAAGAAGGAAAGAAAAGATGATGCCGGAAGGATGGAGGCGCCGGGCAGGAGGCACAGGAGGCAGCCTGTGACCTGACCCTGAGGGTCGGCCCCGCCCAGGTCGCGGCATGCACGCGGCCATCAGGAGGTGACCGCGGCAGGTAGACAGACAGGAGCGCGGGGGAGCTGTGAACAGCACCGTAAGGAATCACGATTTTCTCCTCGAGTCAAGGCTTCGGAGCCAAATTCCTCCAAACACGTGCCTGCTCCACAGAGTGGTTCTTATTCTCTTTTTTAAGTTAGATGCCAACACTCGGAAGTGGAGAGTGACAGCGTCTCTGGAATAGGGGGACCCGGCAGCGGCGGGCCCACCCACCTGGCACCCTCAGCACCCACAGGCAGCGTGATGCTGAGACCCCCGTCCTGGCCTCTGGGGACCCCGAAAGGCCCTGAGTCTGGGGAGGGGCAGAGTCACACCAGTGCCTCCAAAGGTCCAGCCGATGACGATTCACGCGATGACGATGGCGCCGACGGTGAGAAAGAGGAGTGGGTGACATGGACAAAGCCTTTCCACAGGAGCTCGGCCCTGCGCCCTTTACACACAGCAACCCGTCTCGCTCTCACCACGACCTTACGAGGGGCTGTTCCCCCTATCTTTTCAGATGGAGAAACGGAGGCAGAGCGAGGTGCACTCACTTGCCTGAGGTCACACAGCTTAGCGGCAGAGCCAGGCGCTGCTGAGACGGGAGGCGAGTGAGACTCCCGCAGCCTCTGATTGTCTGAGGCTGTCTGGTTCCAAGGGTGAGGATGCGCCCCATGTTTGTCCCTGATCTAGGTACGAACGCCGTGTTTTTCCCCCAACTCCAACCCCAAGGCTGGTTTTCTCAGGCACCGCATCGGGCAGGGAAAGAGGGCAGTCATTCAGGAGCCAGGTCAGGGGGCTTGGCCCAGCTCCCAGCTCAGCCTCCCCGGCTGCTGCCTGCAGACCAACCCCGCCGTGGGGACCCACCGACCTCAACAGGAAGAGCGCAGACCCAGAAGGACCTCTCACCACACCTGCCGTGGCTCCACCTGCTCCGCAGCTCACCACACCCAACCTCCCAGCCCAGAGGATTTGCAAAAGAGAAAACAGGACGTACACAAGCAGCCTCCCACCCCGAGCGTTCCCTAGCATCGGGTGACTGTTTGACCGAGAGCTTCCTCCCTCTTCAAGAGCCCGCTGGACGTGCCGAGCCCCCTCCGGCCACGGCTGGCGTGGGTGGTGATCACAAGCTCAGCCTCCTCCGGGCAGATGCCTCCCACCCCCAGGGAAAAGCACCGAAGGATCCCAGGGAGGCCGGCCACCTCACTCTGCCAGCCCCGGGCCTCGGTGGCCAACTCTGCCAGCTCAAAAGTCACCTTTGCTTCAACTCTTCACCGGCCCAGCCAGAGCTCGCCCCAAACCCCCTCCCGCTCAGCCCAGCAGGAACCAGGAACCGTCCCCTATTGGGCAATCATTAATCGGATTCTTGACATTCCTCTGCCCCAGGTCGGCTTGGGAACATGCTCCCCAGAGGAGGAGGAGCAGAGGCCCAGGGCTGGCATCTGGACATGCAGCTGACGGGCCAGCTGGTGCTGTCCGCTGCTGCCCTGCTCCTGCTGACTGCAGCCTACAGGCTGTACAAGTCCAGGCCAGCCCGGGCCCCACCGCGGGGGACGGACGCCAAGGCTGAGGCCGAGGGGGAGGCAGGAGACTCCAGGCAGCCTGCCGCCCAGGAGGCTGTTCCCAGGGCACCACAGTGGGACCTGAGACGCCGAAGGGGGAGCAAGGGGGCCACAGGACTGCCAGGCTGCAGCTGGGAGAACACAGAGGCCTCCAGAGTCCCGGCCACCAGAGCTTCATCCGCAGTCTCAGAAGCTGGAGAGGCTAGGAAAGCTGGAAGGAAGCGTGCTGGAGAGGAGCACGCTGGGCAGCGCCCGGACTCTGACCTGCCAGCTCCTCGGTGCGGAGGCCAGGAAGCCGGAACAGCTGTGGACGGTAAGCCCGAGCTGCCCCATTGCCCCGATCAGTGCAGCAAACCCCCAAACCCCCCAGCTGGCCTCCCCGCTGTGGAGAGAGGCCGTGTGGGTGGTGAGCTCGCTCCCGGGCAGGACAGTGGACTCCCCAAGCATCCAGGGAGCGGGGAGCAGGAATCCCCCTATGAAGGTCAGGCGGCCCACTGTGAAGGCCAGTGTGACATGAACAACAGCTGGGTCTTTACCCACGCGTCAGGGGTCCTCAGGGAGGAGGCAGGGGCCCTCCAGGCTGCCTCGGACCTGGGCCTGGCCCTGCGCCAGCAGGAGGGCGCCTCCGACGCCTCCTACACCTTCTCGTCTGTGGCCCGGGTTCGAGTAGAGGAGAATTTCATACCGGAGAAGTTGGAGGGGATCAGGCCCAGGCTGAAGGGCAAGGTGTACGATTACTATGTGGAGTCCACCTCTCAGGCCACCTCCAGGAGCAGGCTGGCCTCCCCAACAGCTGCCCCAGCAGGGGCTCCAGCCCCTGAGTCAGTGTCAGGCCCCCTGGGAACAAGGACAGCGTCTGGACGGCCCGCCGATGACGGAGAAGGCGGACTGGAGACGGCCGCCTCCCCCCAGTCTGACCCCTCCCGCTCCACGCGAGGCTTCAGCCGCAAGGAGAGCCTCCTTCAGATCGTGGAGAACCCAGAGCTTCAGCTGCAGCTCGACAGCTTTGGGGAGGCTGCTCCATCCTGCCCAGACCAGAGAGCCGCGCCCACCCGCCCCATGTCCCAGGATTCTCCTGAGTCCAGCTCAGCCGGAAGCCGCGGGAAACCCCACGTGCACTCTGTGGCTGGCACCAATTTCTTCCACCCCCCGCTCAGCCCTGGATCAGCCCCAGAGGTCCACCTGGATCTGGGCAATTGCTACGAGGTGCTGACCTTTGCCAAGAGGAAGAAACTGGAGCCCCTGAAGGAGGCCGCCTACAAGGTGATGAGTGACAACTACCTCCAGGTCCTGCGGAGCCCGGACGTCTACGGGTGCCTGAGCGGGGCGGAGCGGGAGCTGGTCCTCCAGCGCCGGCTCCGGGGGCGCAAGCACCTAGTGGTGGCCGACGTGTGCCCCCAGGAAGGCTCCGGCCGCCTCTGCTGCTACGACGATGAGCAGGACGCCTGGCGCCCGCTGGCCCGCCTGCCGCCCGAGGCTGTGTCCCGGGGCTGCGCCATCTGCAGCCTCTTCAATTACCTCTTCCTGGTGTCCGGCTGCCAGGGCTCGGGGCGCCAGCCCTCCAAGCGCGTCTTCTGCTACAACCCGCTGACGGACATCTGGAGCGAGGTGTGCCCCCTGAACCAGGCGCGGCCGCACTGCCGGCTGGTGGCCCTGGACGGGCAGCTGTACGCCGTCGGGGGCGAGTGTCTGAACACGGTGGAACGCTACGACCCTCGCCTGGACCGCTGGACCTTTGCGCCGCCGCTGCCCAACGACACCTTCGCCCTGGCGCACACGGCGGCGGCGAGCGGGGGCGAGCTCTTCGTCACCGGGGGCTCGCTGCGCTACCTGCTGCTGCGCTTCTCCGCCCGGGAGCAGCGCTGGCGCGCCGCGCCCACCGGGGGAGGCAGGGACCGCACGGCCGAGATGGTGGCGGTCAGAGGCTTCCTCTATCGCTTCGACCTCAACCGCAGCCTGGGCATCAGCGTGTACCGCTGCAGCGCCAGCGCCCGCCTCTGGTACGAGTGCGCCACGTACCGGACGCCGTACCCCGACGCCTTCCAGTGCGCCGTGGTGGACGAGCTCGTCTACTGCGTGGGGCGCCGGCGCACGCTGCGCTTCCTGGCCGACTGCATCTCGCCCAGGTTCGTGCCCGAAATGCTGCAGGCCTTCCCCTCCCCGCAGGGCACCCTCCTGCCCACCGTCCTGACCTTGCCCGGTCCTGATGTGCCCCAGACCAGGGTCTAGCGGCCCATCTGCTGGGCTCCTTCTGCAAGACTAGACGGAAAAACAGCCCTACCCATCGCGGCATGGGCCACTTCTGGGTGGTCGGGGCGCAGGGGAATCTGGCCGACAAAAGGTGAATTTCAGTCCCACCTGCTCCACGGTCTGGCTTCTTAGCTGCGTCTTGCCCTCTCTGGGCAGCAGCCCTAGTGTGAAGATGAGACTGAGGACTGATGCTCTGAGGCCCACAGTGCCCACATCTGCAAGGTTGGCCACCATCTTGCTTGAGGACTGAATTTGGTGGGGAGGGGGTGCCAGGACCCCAGCAAAGTTCAGGGGCACAGCCTTAACACAGGCACAGTTCCAGAGGTTTTTTGACTCCCAGTGACCCGTCAAGCTGACCCTGCTGGATCTGGGCCAGCCCTCTCTAAGCCAGCAGGGCCTCTTCCTAACCTTTGGGCACTGAGCCCCAACCTCCAGAAACACCTGGGACACACTCAGGTGGAGAAAATCGAGGGGGGCTGTTCAGCAGGACTAGGACAAGCCCAGGGAGCCCCAGGGGGCCCAGCCAGAGGGAGCGATGGCTGGAGGAGCAGCAGAGGGCCAGTTGAAGCCGCCCACGGGAACTCTTGCCTGCAGAGTGAATTGACCAAAGCCTGCTTTGCTTTTTCTCATTACATGGAATTCCAGTATACTGGAAAGAGGAGAAACCTCCATGTTTAGCACCCATTTATAAAGGCACATCTGTTTGCAGGGTCTACGGAGAATACAGTGGATGGCAAGGAAAACACAAATGTGACCCAAGGGCCACCCTCCTGCTGGGCCCATTGTTATTTGGCCGCCGCACTCTCTCCCCAGATCTCAGAACCCTTCACAGTACAGCCACTCGTGCAACCCACCCCTCACCTTGGGAGCTGGGGGCAGCCCTTCCAGGCTGTGAGAGGGGATGGCACCCTTTGCCATCCTTTGTGCCTGTAGTCGCCTGGTCTGCCTCATCAGACAGGAGCGGGCCAGGGAGGGGCAGGCCCACGGTGGAGCTGAGGGACCAGCAAGCTCTCCTGCTACACCGGGAGGCTGGGCCCTCCTTTCACATCAGGTTTGGCAGATTCTCGGAGGGAGGAAAGCTTCCACCCTTGGGAAGTTACCTTTTCTTCCCAGAAGGAGGGGAGAGAGACTAGTCCAGTGTATTACCGTGGCCCTGTTCCATCTCCAAGGGAGATGCGTACACCAACAGGAAAGCAGTCGTGCTCTTGGTACCAGCCGGAAGCCAGGAGAGCCGGGACTACTTCTAAAGTGAGTGGCGGCATCAGGAAAGACGAGAAGGCAGGTGCGCCACGGCGGGCCTGACAGGTGGGGAGATGGGCGTGCTCAGACTTTGGCATCCCTGTGTTGAAAGTGGGAAGAGCAATCCGTGTCCTTCTCTGCCTGGGGGATAAAGGTGAGCACCTGTGGAAAGCGCTTCCCAGTCCCAGGGGATCCTGGCAGGAGCCTGCGTCACTGCAGCTGCCGGGGCTGAGCTGGGGGTCTTTCTGGAAGAGGCGGGGTTGGAACAAAGAAGCAGAGGAGGTTGATGTAGATATGAAGCCTTTCCTTGGACCACAGAAGCCTGCCTTCCCTACTCTAGGGCTTGGGAGGTGAGGCAGCTTCATTTATTTCTAGGCTGGATGCTGGGGGAGGAAAGATAGCTGAGACTGTGGCTGGAGCCTGGGAGAGTGACCTCCTCTCCAAACCCCCTCCACCACCAAGGCCATGCTCAAGTTCAGAGTCAGCACGTGGTCATGGACCTCCCGGGGACCCGGGGGGAGGGGAGACGTGATGCCGGGCAGGGGAAAGGGTGGAGAGCCCCATCTGGGAGCCGGAACAGGCAGAGCCAGATCGAGGCCGGGGGCAGGCCTCCGATAAGGAGCCAGGCAGAGGATAAGACCTCAGCCGAGCTGGGTGGGGGGTGGGGGGAGGCTCCACGCCAAGGGTGAGAGCTAGGGCTCGCTCTGGGAAGACCTTCAGAAGCCCGTCACATACATACGGCAGGGACTGGGGAAACGGTCAAGGGGTAAAGCAGCGAAGCTGGTTCTAGGCCCAGTGGTGGTGGCTGTGTTCTTCGTGGCCAAGGGAAAGCTGAGACTCCGGCCGAGGCTGAGACAGAATGGGGCCGCGCGTCTCGTCTGCCTCCTGCGCTCCCGCGGCAGATATCGCTGACGATCGCCGTGTCCTTTCTTGTTGGGCTCTTTCCACGGCCTCAGAACTACTTCAGCCCAGGGCCCCAGGAAGTCATCACCAGCAGATCAGGGCTAGTGCGTTCCTGGCTTGGGCCTCCAGAGCTGGATTTAGGGATGAAAGCCGTCAGGGCCGTAGTGTCAGGGCAAGGCAGTTCGGGGGCTACAGAGCCCCCGGGGCTGTGACAGTCAGGGTACTGTTTTGCGACCCCGTGGACTGTAGCCTGCCAGGCTCCTCTGTCCGTGGGATTTCCCAGGCAAGAACACTGGAGCGGGTTGCCATTTCCTTCTCCAGGGGATCTTCTCCACCCAGGATGGAACCCAGGTCTCCTCCATTGGCAGGCAGATTCTTTACCACTGAGCCGCCGGGGAAGCCCCGGGGTTCATTTACAGAATGTTTCAACCAGGCGGTACTCCAGGTGCTAGAGACGCAGCACATCCCTGTCCTCATGGAGCTCACGCTCTAGCTGTAGAAAACAGGCAGTTAAAAAAAAAGAAAGCAAGTACGTAAACAAGCAGCACCCACGCTGCGCACGGTCCACAGAGGGAGAGGAGGAGGGGCGGGGGTGGTGTGATCAGGCTCCCTGAGGAGTCGAGGCTGTGCAGAGCCCTGAGGGGACGTCCTGGAGGTGCAGAGACCAGGGCTCCGGGTGGGAGGGCTGGCCTGCCTCCCGAAGGGCTTTGCCACACCAGCGGGGGCGGGGAGCAGGACTGCCCCCCAGGCGCTCCGTCTTGGCGTGTGAAGAGGGCAGGAGCCCAGCTCTTCTGCTTCCGCCTTTACCTATAAAGGAGAGAATCCCGTTACACTGACATTCATGAGAGAGGGGCCTTGGCTGGAGGTAAGCTACATTCCCCAGAGAGAAGCAGAGTTTGCATGTTTAGGTACTGAAGTCGCTCAGTCGTGTCCGACTCTTTGCGACCCCAAGGACTGTAGCCCACCAGGCTCCTCCGTCTATGGAATTTTCCAGGCAAGAGTACTGGAGCGGGTTGTCATTTCCTTCTCCAGGGGATCTTCCTGACCCAGGGATCGAACCCAGGTCTCCCGCGTTGTAGGCAGACGCTTTACCGTCTGAGCCACCAGGGAAGTATCACATTTAGGGGGGAGGGTCAGAATAACACACAGATGCGCCATCTGAATTCGTGCGGGGCGTCAGCCAGCCCGCGTGGCTCCGTGCTGGCAGACCCCAGGACCTCCACTGGCCTCTGTAACAGCCGCGCCCGTTGTCCTCTCACCCTCGGCCTCAGAGTGGCCTCTGCGTTGCTTGGCTTCTCCGTGGCTCATCTGTCCTTCTTTCCTAATGTGAGTTCGTTCTTCTTTAGGAAAACAGAAACAAAAACCTTAGCTTTGAGTTGTTTTGCACATTAGGCCAACCATGCCATTATAGAAAAAAATTGGAAAATAGAGAAAGGTATTAGAAAATCTCCCCAATTTTCTACCCAAAGACAAACCCCCGCTGTGGTGTGGGTCCCTCCGGTCTGTTTTCCTGCGTGTGATTTTTCTTTGGTTTGATTTTTGCCTCGGTGTGATTATGCTGAATATACAATTCAGTTGCTTCCTTTTTTTTTTAAACTTAGCTTTATAGAATAAGCATTTTCCCGTGTTATTACAAACCCTCGGTAAACATCATTTCAATAGTTGCACAATATTCCATCCAGTGGACCTGCCATGGTTTATTTAAACATTCCCCCCTCCGTCAGGGCTGTAGATATATTTTTTTTCCTGTTGGTTTCTTTTTCTGTCATAAATAAAGCGCCCTTTGTTTTCACGTTCCTCTCTGTCTGAGGCCTCCATCAATATTTACAAGAGAAGCAGTTCCGTCTGGAAGAACCAGGTTGCTGAAACAACCATAGCAACCACAGCCGTTGCCTGCCTGGGGCCTGGGTTCCGCTCTTGCTGCAGGGCACAGAGCTGCCCTTGAGAATGGCCAGTGGGAAAGGCGAGGCCGGAGGCCCTGCTGCCCTGGGGGATTCCTGGAGCTAGAATGCAAGACAAGGGTTCCCGCCCTGCATGCCAGGCACTGAGCGCTAGCTTTTTACGCCTCCCCTCACAAGCCCAGTTTACAAGTGAGAAGAGTGAGGCTCAGTGAGCACCAGGACACTTGCTAAAGACCCCCAGTCTCCTGAAAAGCATCCTTGACCCTGGCCTGCCGACTCAGCATCCTTTCCCTTCCTCGACCGTGAAGCACAGAGCCAAGGACGTGGCGTCCGCTGTCTCCTGCCCCTCATCCCTGTCCATCCCCCACCGGCTGGTGATGCTCTATCCTTGAAACTGGAACTCGAAAGAAACCGTCTGAAGCTCTCCGACCCTCCACACCTGCACCTGTCAAAAGGGTTTGCCACCGCCAGCCTCCAGCGGAGCTGTAAGGACTGGTCCAGGGGCTGCTCCACGGTCAGTCCCAGAAGCAGCATCATCTTCTGCAGGGAGGCTGCTGTGAGCCAGCTCAGGGGTGGGATCCCTCATACGCCCACTGCCGTTTCTCACTGGCCTGGTCCCGTGGAAGGAGGTCGTCTGACATTTAAGCTCCAGACGCCCCATCTTGTTTGACAAGGTCTAGGGACTGGGGAAGGAGGCTCAAGCTATGCATAGACCATCTGGGCTTTGAGATGAACCTCTGCGGCCCTTTAACAGGGTGAGTGACTGGCTGACCTGAGTTTCACAGACTCAAAGCATTAGGCATTTCCCCAGGGCATCCGACAGCAGTGAAGAGCTCCAGAGGCTGCTCGGAGCCCCTGGAAACCTTGAGAAGGTCCAAGATGGTACAGAAGGGAGGGCAGGAGCCCTTCAGAGTGCCTGGGAGGCCCATGCGCTGTGTCTGGCCTGCAGATAATCAGAGCAAGTCAGGTGCCCAGCACTTCCCATCTTTGTCATCCTTCCTGGAAGCCACTTGTGGCCCCAGGGTCGCCCTCAGAGTCCCCTGAGGCTGTGGCTCTGCCAGGAGGAGCCTCCCAGGCAGACAGGAGGCTGGGTGGACAAATTGTGCTGAAAGGCAAAGGGAGGCGGTGCCCCCAGGGGTAGGAGATGAGGGGACAGGCAGCTGGGGAACCAGAAGAGAGGACCGCCACAGGGCGAGCCTCTAAAAACAGCTCCCAGGCAGACTCAGGTTTTTTGACAAGTGGGATGTGGGTCAAAATAAAACAAAAATGAAAAAGTGACCGAGTCTTGGTCGCCTTTTTCTGTGTGTGCAGGGAGGCAGTGGAGACGCGGATCTTGTACCAGTGATGACGGCCATATTCCCCAACTCCGTGCTCTGCGCAAACCCTTAACCATCATTCCCTCATCAAGTCCTTCTTGGAACATCTCTGCCTGGAAGTGATTATCCTCATAATACAGGGGAGGAAATGGAGGCAGGACATTTCACAAAATTGAAAGTTATTATTTGAGACCTATTCTAAAATCTGCCCTTGTTATTAAAAAATTGGAGGAGAGAAAGCAATCATTGTTAATACATTTATTGAGTACTAATGGCCCTGGGGGTAAAGAACCCACCTGCCAATGCAGGGGACATCCGAGATGTGGCTTCAATATCTGGTTTGTGAAGATCCCCTGGAGGAGGGCATGGCAACCAGCTCCAGAATTCTTGCCTGGAGAATCCCATGGACAGAGGAGCCTGGTGGGCTACAGTCATAGGGTCGCGTAGAGTTGGACACGACTGAAGGGACTTAGCACGCACACATGCAGGCACTGTGCTTATATGATTTCATTTTATGCTCAAAACAACCTAGTAGATGGCAAAACGGGCCAAATTCTCCCCTTTCCATCAATTTCTCCACCCTTGATCTGGCCATGAGACTTCCTTTTTTTTTTAATATGTATGTATTCTTCTGCACTTACTTTTTCCCATTTAATATAATATTCTCCTATGTTTTAGCTGCACCATACAGCGTCTGAAATTTTCGTTCCCTGACTAGAGATTGAACCTGGGCCACCGCAATGAAAACGCTGAGTCTTAACCACTGGACTGCCAGGGAATCCCCGATACTTGCTTTTAATAGCTTGGATGCTGGGTTTACTCTCTTGCTCTTAATAACCCTGAGATTTCCACGGTGGGCACAAGCCTGGGCTAGCCTCCTGGACACGTGGGAGACACATGGTCTGCTTATCAGCTCCCCCAGTCCACAGTTGGCCAGACACAAGCCACTGACCACAGACACCCCAGCGAGCAATCCCAGCCAAGACCAGCAGACCGCCTGGCTGCACCCAGCCCAGAGTGCCGTGAATGAAAAGTCTTGCCGGCCCTGTCAGTAAACAAAGGACGTTGCCACCCTCAAGCCACCACATTGTAGCCCTCTGGACAGTGAGCCCTGAGGGAGCACCGGCCGGAGGCAGGATGCTCCCGCATCTAGCAGTCAGCCCCTGCAGCCACCCACAGCGGTGCACATAGAGGAGACACAGGGCAGGACACACAGGACAGTGGCCCCAGACAGCGGAGGCAGGTATCAAAGGAGTGAGAGTGAGCCCGACTCTAAAGCACTAGATGCCGTAACTTGAGATAGCTAATGTTCCTTAACTAACAGTAACCTTTTGATGTTGTAAGTACCTGGTTTTTGTTGCAAACCCTCCTATACTTCCTGAACTCCCTCCCTTACCTCCTGGGAGCAGTCCCTCAGAGTTATCTGAGATGCTGTGTCCAGGGCTTAAGTCCTCAGTTTGTCCATTAAATGAAACATAACAGGCTTCTCAGGTGGCTCAGTGGTAAAGAAGCCACCTGCCAGTGCAAGAGATGTAGGAGACGCAGGTTCGATCCCTGGGTTGGAAAGATCCCCTGGAGTGGGAAATGGCAATCCTCTCTAGTTTTCTTGCCTGGAAAATTCCACGGACAGAGGAGTCTAGCAGAAGGCAGCCCTTGGGGTGGGAAGAATCAGACACAGCTGAGCACAGCCCAGCTTAGCCTCAACTTCCAGGTTTTTTGTTTTTCTTTGAGACAACAGGGCCAATTCACTGATGCGTGAATGAAACAGCAGGCTACGGGTTTAAGCCCCTACATACTCGAGTGGTTTGGAACTGAGCAATACGCAAGTGACACAGCGTTGCTGTGCAATCCACACTGTCATCACTATTTCATAGAAAAGGAGGCTAAAGTTCAAGAGAATGGCCTAACTTTCCCACGTAGACTTTCAAAAAATGTGCAGTATGAGAGTTGCCAGTTAAGTTCTGTTGGACAAAATGAGGACTTTAGCGTGGGAGACAGCATTTCAGATAGCTCTGAGAAGCTGCTCCAAGGAGGTGGGGAGAGGAGCTAGAATATATACAGGAGCTTTGCCACAAAGGGCAGGTAGCTGGGAACAAGAAAAGAATGTTTTTAAAGAAGCCAGATATCTCCAGTTAAAATTAGCACTTTGCCGACTAAGGTCCATCTAGTCAAAGCTATGGCTTTTCCAGTAGTCATGTATGGATGTGAGAGTTGGACTATAAAGAAAGCTGAGTGCCGAAGAATGGATGCTTTTGAACTGTGGTGTTGGAGAAGACTCTTGAGAGTCCCTTGGACTGCAAGGAGATCCAACCAGTCCATTCTGAAGGAGATCAGCCCTGGGATTTCTTTGGAAGGAATGATGCTAAAGCTGAGGCTCCAGTACTTTGGCCACCTCATGCGAAGAGTTGACTCATTGGAAAAGACCCTGATGTTGCGAAAGACTGAAGGTGGGAGGAGAAGGGGACAACAGAGGATGGATGGTTGGGTGGCATGAGTTTGAGTAGGCTCTGGGAGTTGGTGATGGACAGGGAGGCCTAGCGTGCTGCAGTCCACACGGCCGCAGAGTTGGACACGACTGAGCGACCTACCTGAGCTATGCATGAGATGATGCAAGATTCTGGCTCACTGAAATCATTCTTTGGATATACACCTCAGATATCTGCAGCCAGTATGCTGTGTTTTCACATCCTGAGTGTCCTCAGGGCTCACCGTGGAGCATGGCTGCCGTCTGATGGGTGCTGGATGGCAGCTGTCCTTTCCTTCCTGAGTTTCCCCAGGGCTCACCAGCTCAACATCCACGGTGGCTGCAATTGCTGGTGACTGTGACATCCTAGTGTACTTATATGGCAGGAAACAGTCCATTTCTCAGCTTGAATGTGTGGTCTCAGCATCCCTGGCCAGGTTGTTCCCCACACGTCAATCAGGGCACCTCATGCCACACGCTTAACCCTCCAACACTTCAGCCTCGGTCTCCAGGTCCACTCGCCCCAGTGAGCTCCCCATGGGTAGCGAGAATGTCTCATCTGCCTCCATCCTTGGCACCAGCATGGAGCAGCCACACTGCTCAGCTCAGAGGAAGCTGAGCTGTGTCCTGGTTTGAAATGCACCAAGTCCTGTGGCTGGCTGTGCAGCACTGCCCAGATGGGTTGATCCGCTGTCTCCGGGAAGGACTGTATCATACCCTTCTGCCTTTTCCTTAAACATCCTTCCTGTTGGCATGCAATATCAGGGCAGAGGGGGCCTCTCAGCTCCCACAGGCCAGAGCACAGTGGTGCTGCTGCAGCTGTCAGCTCCTGTCCGCTGCCCACAGGAAGGGCAAGCTGCACCGCCTGGGGAGGCACCACTCCCCCCAGCCCCGGAGGGCCTGGCTGGCAGGAGGTGGTATATAAACACCCCGGCTCCCTCAGCTCCAGGCGGGAGCTCAGGCTCGAGCTCTACCCTGGCTCCTAGATAACACCCCTTAACGAAGTCACTCCTGTCCGCTGTCTTCACATTGCCGCCTGCTCCTTCTGCCTCCCAGGGACTGTAGCGGAGGCACACCCTCCTTCCCCCTCCCCACTCCCTCTTACCTTCCTTAGGCCTTCACAGCCCTGGCACCAACCACCACCCCTATTTCAAACAAGCTCTGGCATCTCTCATCTAAAAGGAAAAGCCACTTTTACACCACTCGCTGGATAGTGCAATAAATTAAAAGCCTGAATACACTCTAGAAGGTTAAAAACACTACACAGATATAATGTGTCCTGATTTGAACTGAGTGTCAAAGTGATGTGGTGGCTCTGCGTCCCTGAAAACAGCTTATGTTCTGAAGACCTGTGATTGTTTCTCTTGCAGTCGTGTTTATACTATCACCCTTAGCAATCTTGACTTTGTAGAAAATAGGAGGGTTAGCTTTAACTTGCCCTCAATTTAAATCATAGCAAATTCTGAGCGAACTCTTTAAAAAAACAAAAATGCCTGCTCTTACAGACGCTTTCTGGCTTATCTGAAGGAGCCAAAATGTTGGATTGTACATAGACCCCTTTAAACCCATGCCTGGTATCTTTCAGCCCCCTGATGTCACTTTCCAAGCCTGGTCTGTCTCCCCTGGACTATACAGTGGGGTGGGTTTGTGACGAATGATGGCAAATTAGGGCAATATCAACCTCAAGAACACCCAGGAACATCATATCTTTAAGCTGTCTTAAAAAAAAGCATTTTAACTGGGGTAAAATATACATGTAACCACTTGAAAATGTGCGACCCAATGGCTTCAAGTACTTTCTCAGTGTTGTGTGTCTATGTTTTATCTGTTTACAAAAGATACACAAACAGTTATTGTTCTGACAAACAGGTACGGACTTCCCTGGAGGTCCAGTAGTTAAGAATCCACCTGCCAGTGCCGGGGACACGGGTTTGGCCCCTGGTCTGGGAAGTTTCCACGTGCCGCAGAGCATCTAAGCCGCAGCTACTGAGCTGTCACTGCAGAGCCTGTGCTCTGAAACGAGGGAGGCCGCCACAGTGAGAAGCCTGTGCTCCCTAAGCAGGCATAGCCCCTGCCCGTCGCAACTAGAGAAAGCCCACGCATAGCAACGAAGGCCCAGGGCAGCCAAAAATAAATCAACATACACTCTTTCTAATTCTTCAAAAGCAAACAAAAAAAGTTATTGCAGAACATATGAATGGGAAAATACAGAGAAACCCGAAGGAGGCAGTGAAAGTCACTCCCACCCCAAAATAATCCGTCACTGCCTTTGACATCTTTATTTCTAGTCTCTCACTACCCATAATTTAAAAATTTAAAAGCAGGGTCTTACTCTGTATTTACTGTATAATTGACCTTTCCTGCTCTCAGAATATCGTGACTACTTTCAAGCTTGAAGGATGTATCACTGGATTTCTTTTCATTGTGTCCGACTCTTTGCGACCCCGTGGACTGTAACCTACTAGGCTTCTCTGTCCAGGGGATTCTCCAGGCAAGAATACTGGAGTGGATCGCCATTTCCTTCTCCAGGGGATCTTCCCGACCCAGGGATCGAACCTGAGTCTCCCGCGTTGGAGGCAGACGCTTTAACCTCTGAGCCACCAGGGAAGATAAAATATACATAACCTAAAACTCACCGATTTAGCCATTTTTTCAATCGTGCCGTTCAGAGGCAGTAAGTACGCCTCCGTGGTTTGCACCCATCCCCAACATCCATCGCCTGAACTTCTTCATCATCCCAAACCGAAACTCCGTGCTCGTTAAACCCTAAGGCCCGTTCCTCGCTCCCCACCCCCGCCCCTGGTAAGTAAAAGATGTCTTTGACTTTGGAAAACATCCCTTACAAGAATAAGGAAGTTCTCTGCTCCGTCAGCACAGATGATTAGAAATGTGTCTTAAGCACAAAAACACACTGGGCTTCATTCATTCTGGAAAGTTCCACAAACTACGCAGAGCCCAGCTCAGTGGGATACTCTGGGGCAAAATAATCAATAGCTCATTTATCAAAGATGTTACGGCCCCTTCCTCATTCCCATGGGGAAAGACAAAGGGAAAAGTGAGCTCTCTGTTCCCCATGAACTTGCTCCCTCCTCACCCTACACTCATTACTCTGAGTGCCTTAACAGAAATATAGCTGGGAGAAAGTCAAGGAACAAAACATGTGAACTATTATCTTACATTGTGGGTCCTAATTATGCAATTATGTGCCCTTAAGATGGATGCTGATTCCCACTGCTGGGCATACACACCGAGGAAACCAGAACTGAAAGAGACACGTGTGCCCCAAAGTTCACCGCAGCATTGCTTACAATAGCCGGGACATGGAAGTGACCTAGATGCCCATTGGCAGACGAACGGATAAGAAAGCTGTGGTACATACACACAATGGAGTATTACTCAGCCATTAAAAAGAATGCATTTGAATCAGTTCTAATGAGGTGGATGAAACTGGAGCCTATTATACAGAGAGAAGTAAGCCAGAAAGAAAAACACCAATACAGTGTATTAATGCATATAAATGGAATTTAGAAAGATGGTAACAATGACCCTATATGCAAGACAGCAAAAGAGACACAGATGTAAAGAACAGACTTTTGGACTCTGTGGGAGAAGGCGAGGGTGGGGTGATTTGAGAGAATAGCATTGAAACATGGGTATTACCATATGTGAAAGAGATCGCCAGTCCAGGTTCGATGCATGAGACAGGGTGCTCAGGGCCGGTGCTCTGGGATGACCCTGAGGGATGGGATGGGGAGGGAGGGGGAGGGGGTTCAGGATGGGGGACACATGTACACCCATGGCTGATTCATGTCAGTGTAAGGCAAAAACCACCACAATATTATAAAGTAACTAGCCTCCAATTAAAATAAATAAATAAAGTAAAAAAATAAAACATGGATGCTTATTAAACGTCCATTCCCTGCAAGGTGCTGGGGTCCTGGTTGTGAACAGGTTGGATACATTCTCCTGGGGAAGCCAGGCGTGCACAGGTGAGCAACCACATGAAGTGGAGGCAGGCCGGCGCATGCTCAGCGCAGGAAGTGAGTGGAGAGAGCCGCAGAGTGGCCGGAGAGACGGGGCGCGCTGCGCTCCAAGTGGCTTCTCAGAGGAGGTGGCAGTGAAGCTGTGACATGAAAGATGAGAAGGACCTAGCCCGGAGGGCGGCAGGAAAACGAGGAGCGGGAAAAGAGGAGGGGCGGCCAAGAACAAGGGTCCTGTGTCCGAGCCGAGGGAAGGCCGGTGTGGCTGCGGAGGTGTGGGAGGCAGGGCAGCCCGGCCACGGGGAGCGCCGGCACCTGTCAGCTGGAGAAAGAAGGCTGGGTTTTATCTTCAGCCCAACGAGAAAGCTTCAGATAATTTTTGTTTGTCAATACACTTTTTATTTCAGGAGAGTTTTTAGACATAAGGTTGCAAGGATAGTACAGAGAATCCCCACATACGCACTGTTGTTAAGATCTTGCATTAACATGGTCCTTTCATCACAGCTAAGGAGCCAACGCTGATCAATTGTCACTAACGGAAGTCTACACTTTATTCGGGCTTCTTGTATTTTCCCTCCATGTCCTCTTTCTGTTCCAGGCTTCCACTCAAGATGCTAAAAAATAAAAGATTATTTTTTATCTTTTTTTTAAGTGTAGTTGATTTACCATGCTCTGCTAACTTCTGCTGCATCGCTGAGAGGTTCGGTTACACACACATATATATTTTTTTTCATGTTCTTTTTCATTATAGTTGATCCCAGGGTATTGAAAGTAGCTCCCGGTGGTGTACAGCAGGACCTCGCTGCTCACCCACTCTCTATAATAGTCTGTGTCTGCTAACCCCAAACTCCCACCCGTCGCTCTCCGGCCCTCGTCTCCTCAGCAGGCACAAGTCTGTTCTCTGGCTCCGAGCTCGTTTCTGCCTTGCAGATACATGTATGCGTGTCGTATTCTAGACTGCACACAAAAGTGGCCCGTGTGGTGTTTGGCTTTCTCTGTCTGACTTACTTCAGTTAGCACGATAGTCCCTAGGCCCACCCACATCGCTGCAGATGGCCTTCTTTCGTTCTTTTTTCATGGCTGCGTGTGCCCCGGGGTAGACTGTGGCCACATCTTTATCCGTGCATCTGCAGATGGCCCTTTGGCTTGTTTCTGTGTCCTGGCCACTGTGAACAGCGCTGCTACGAACATGGAGGTGCGGAAGATTCTACGTTACCTTTAGATGGCCCATCTCCCGAGGGCCCTCTGAGTAGTGACGGTTTCCCAGACCTTCCTTGTCTGGGCTGACCTTGACAGTTTGGAGGGCTGGCCAGGGATTCTGTAGACCGTCCTTCAGTTTGCTCTTGTCTGGTGCTTTTCTCCTGGGTTGTGGGTTGCTCACCTGGGGTTGCGGGCATGGGAGGGAGACCCCAGAGGTAACCCACACTCATCACATCCCATCAAGGGCACGTGCACAGATATGCTGATCACTGTCGGCGTTGTCCTTGACCCTGGCCGAGGGGGCATCTGTCCGGCCCCTCTGCTGTCACGTCGCTCTCTTCCTTCCTTTCACATTCTGCTCTTCAGTAGGAGTCACTTCGTGCAGCCCGCACTCGCAGGACGGGAAGCCACGCTGAGCCTCCTTGATGGAGGCTCCGAAAACTATTTGGAATTCTTCTACACATTCTTCTTCCCCATTTACTTACTTATTCAATTATCTATGTCAGTATAGACGCAGAGGCTCTTTTTTATTTTGTATTGTGGGTTATAGTTTAGAGCTGTGTTTCTTTTCTTTTTTCATTTATTTTTCAATTGGAATGTCGTTGCTTTGGGGGCTTCCCACGTGGTGCAGTGGGTAAAGAACCTGCCTGCCAGTACAGGAGATGCAGGCTCAATCCCTGAATCGGGAAGATCCCCTGGAGTAGGAAATGGCAGTCCACTGCAGTATTCTTACCTGAAAAATTCCATGGGCAGAGGAGCCTAGTGGGCAACGGCCCAGCGGGTCGCAAACGAGACAGACACGACTTAGCGACTAAACAACAATAATTACTTTACAAGGCATGTTTACTCTCTTACACAAATCGGTGCAGCTTTGGCTGCTAGGAGCTCTTCCAGCTGGCCCTGTGGCCCTTCGCTGCATCCCCGTTATTTTGGTTCATGAGCATGTCCTTATTTTCTGTCACTACAGATGCTTCACGCACATCTAGTATTTTCCCTGCCCAATCCTCTCGCTTGGAGGATCCGCCATTTCTCCAAGGAACCCTAGTTCCTTTTATTAGAGAATGGTATTGGAAGCCAACATCTGGACACTGGGTCACAGAGGTTTTTAGGCGCCAGGGCGACATTATCTGATTTCCATTCTAAACGCATTCCTGTGGGTGCTGCGGAGAGAGCCTCTTGGTGGCGGCCAGAGAGAAACCGTGATTCCGGTTGAGGGCATCACAGTCGTTCGGGTGAGACGTGTAGGGACCCACTGGAGCCTCAGAGTTAATATGGAGACTGAAAGAAAGTGTTAGTCGCTCAGTCATGTCCAACTCTTCGCGACCCCGTGGACTGCAGCCCTCCAGACTCCTCTGTCCATGGGATTCTCCAGGCAAGAATACTGGAGTGGGTTGCCATTCCCTTCTCCAGGGGATCTTCCCCACCCAGGTACCAAACCCAGATCTCCTGCGTTGTAGGCCGATTCTTTATTGTCTGAGCCACCAGGGAAGCCCCGGTATGGAGATTATGTGAAACGAAAGACATATGAGATGAACAGATGCAGGGAGAAGACTTCTCAGAACTTCCTTTATCTCTCTGAAAGCAAAAAATTCTGAGAGTGAAACTATCATAAACTCCCTTCTCTGAAGGAATTACATGGCCATGAAAAAGAAGGAAAAGCTCACTCGCACCTGCAAACACATACATTACTACCAATTTTCTTATCTCCTGTTTGTTCCCCTAGAAACTCATTTGTTCTTCATATAGAAGCCTCTGTTCTCTCCTCTTTTTCCTAAACTTTAGCAATTGGGCAAACTGTTTGTTTTGTGAGCTCCAGTATACACATGAATCAATTTGGTTTTTGTTTTTTTTTTTCTTCTTGCTAATCTAGCATTTGTGAGTTTAATTTGCACACCCTCGGGGATTGAGCCTAAGAGGTTTTTCCTCCCTGATGGAGACAATGGCCTGAGCTACACAGGGATTCAAGGTCAGCTAGAGATGGGTTCATGTGGACAGTCCATCCAGTCAAGGCTATGGTTTTCCAGTGGTCATGTATGGATGTGAGAGTCGGACTATAAAGAAAGCTGAACCCCAAAGAACTGATGCTTTTGAACTATGGTGTTAGAGAAGACTCTTGAGAGTCCCTTGGACAGCGAGGAGATCCAACCAGTCCATCCTAAAGGAAATCAGTCCTGAATTTTTATTGGAAGGACTGATGCTGAAGCTGAAACTCCAGTCCTTTGGGCACCTGATGTGAAGAACTGACTCACTGGAAAAGATCCTGATGCTGGGAAAGACTGAAGGCGGGAGGAGAAGGGGATGACAGAGGATGAGAGGGTTGGATGGCATCACCGGACTCGACGGACATGAGTTTGAGTAAGCTCCAGGAGTTGGTTTTGGACAGGGAGGCCTGGTGTGCTACAGTCCAGGGGGTCTGAAAGAATCGGGCCCGACTGAGTGACTGAACTGACTGGCTGATGACGATACATCACCAGCTTGCTCCTCTGGCCAGCCCCCTTCCGCCCCCAGCCCAGCCTACCTCTACCCGTCAACCCTTCCAATGCATGTCCTTTCTCTTCACTTTTCCTGAACGGGGTTTCTATTGCTTACAACCAGGAACCCTAACCCATGGAGCCTAGTACGTTTCCCCTTTGACCTTGTCGACTTAAAAAAAATGCACAGCATGAGAGTTGCAAGTTAAGTTTTATTTGGGGCAAAACCCAGGAGACAGCACCTCAGATAGCTCTGAGAAACTGCCCCAAGGAGGCAGGGGAGAAAGCTCGGTATATATGTGATTTTTGGTGAATGGAAAATACATGCAATCAAGAACATATTTTTTTCCAGAAGGTTTCTACTAGTCTTGGAAAGCCTTTACTGGTCGTGAGGAACAATGTCGCCGTGAAGAATTTTAGTGCTTTTCTAGATATAAGGAGATACAAGAAGTGGGCTCATAAAATCAGCTCCTGAGAGTACCTAACCATCTGAAGATCTGTCCTGCCAATTCTCCCAGAGCTCAGAGCTCCTCATTCCTGCTCTCCACCCTGAACTCTTTCAGGGGGTGTTGAAGGTCAGCAGCACGTGATTTAATCCATGTAGAGGTAGATGGCTAGCACCTGTGGCACGTGCCGATTTGTAGCTGACAACCTGTATGCTGGACTCTGGAGGAAATCATTTCACCACCCTCTGACTCTCACACGGAGCCTAGCGCACGCTTGCTGAGCCAGATTTGTGCTACCGAGTAAACAAAACAGTTGGCTGTGTCATGGGACACCAGCGACAGGCCTCTGGGGTGCACCTTGGAAACCCACTTGAGAAAATAAATTGTTGCAAGTTCTTTCCCCACATCCCTTTGTGTGGAAACAATTAGTGTGCTAATTAAAACTGAGTCTTATCTGTTCACAAAAGTAAGCCCAGCAGGCCCTCTAATTGGCAAGACAGGGTTGGCAGAAAGTTGGAGGTTCTCTGGTACTAAAAAAGAAGGCATTTTCATTTCCCATCAAATGTTTAATAATTCAGGTGACTGCAGAATTTGGCTGGCCCTCCATGCAATAGGCTTGAAATAGTGAGCTTGGCAAGCGCAGGGCCATCCACATCCATATCCCAGTTCTCACGAGTGAGAATTTGTCATCTCTCTCCCTGCCTGGCCTGGCTGGAGCGGGCCTTGCTCCATAAAGGAAAGGTTTGTTGCTCAAATTAATAGTACAAACAAGATTTCAGAAGGGAATGTTTAACCTACTTAAGAGAACACGCTGTATTCAAGCAATTAGTACTGTTTGCACACAATGAATGAGTTAATTGCAGATAAGCCTTATTTCTGCTTTGAAGAGGGATCCGGCAGGACGGATATTTAGCAACACTTTGCCAACGGTTAGTTAGTATCACCACATGTTCCTGCAAGGAATAATGTCACAATTCACTGAAAGCAATCCCCTCTATTCAGATTTCTAAGTCATTCTCAGTAACAGTCACCAAGCCTTAAAATGGGGATGAGGGCTTCCCTGGTGGCTCAGATGGTAAAGAATCCACCCGCCATGTAGGAGACCTGGGTTCAGTCTCTGGGTTGGGAAGACCCCCTGGAGGAGGGCCTAGCAACCCACTCCAGTATTCTTGCCTGGAGAATCCCATGGACAGAGCAGCCTGGCAGGCTGCAGTCCATGGGGTTGCAAAGAGTCGGACACGACTGAAGCCACTTAGCACACACACATCACTTATTCATAGGGTTGTTGTGAGGAGTTATTGAGTACATTTATGCCCATAAATAGCAGCTAAATTCATTCTGGCCTTTCCCCAAATTTGGTCAAATGAGCAGACAGGTTCCTGGCTCAGGTGCTGACGGGGACAACCAGGCAACCTGCTGACTCTCGATTCAGCAGACTTTGTGTTCACAAGAAGAAGACAGCATCAACCTGCAATCCGAGCTCCTCTACCAACCGGCTGGGCCACTTGGGACCAAACCTTTCTCCACTGTCAAAGGAAGTAGATGAATTAGCTTTGTGGTTTTAAACTCTAAAAAAAAATAAATAAATATCTTTGCTTGCTTATATTCTGTCAGGGAGGGAACGCTTTTCCTCTGTCCTTTTAGGGGTATTCCTGAGGACCCACAAATTAAACTAACAAAAAACATTAACAGAATAAAAGGCACACAGTCTTTATTAATATATATGAATGTACATGGGGGTTCATAGAAAAGAACAAAAGCTCAAAGAGGCAGTTCGACTCAGACCGTTTGATGTTCTCTTAACAAAAGAAAGAGGGCTTAGTCTTCAACGGACAATGAAGTGTGGGAAAGTGACTAAGGAACATGTGGGGGAAACTGATGGGAAATGAGAGCTATGTTAATAAGGTGTGTTTACAGAAACTTACCTTGGTGTCCATTAGCCATCTTTGAGAGTTGCTCCTCTCCCCTTGGTACTGGTGGAAGGAGAGATCTTCCCCAAAGGGGAGTTTATATCCAATTTTTAGGCAGATAAAGGGAGGGCAAAGAACTGTTCTTGCATCTGGTGATTCTCAACTGCCTCCAGTGCAAAACAACCTCACGGCAAAGCGGCGTACTTCAGAGGCGTGTTCTGCTCCCCTTCGGTTCCAAGCGGAACCACAGCAAGCATGGACTCAGACGCGTCTGCAATGGGGAAGGGCTCCATCCCAGAGAGTCCTCCAGCTGAGCTCTCCTAGCCATGGGACCTTGAAGCCAGGGAACATCTGAGAAGCCCAATGGAAAAATATCCCCTCCTCCTTCATCCATTCCACGAATATTTGCTGAGCACACATGCAAGATAGTGCCTTTTCGTTACTGTTGTCCAGTTGCTAAGCTGTGTCTGACTCTGCAGCCCCACGGACTGCAGCATGCCGGGCTCCTCCGTCCTCCACTATCTCCCAGATGTGGGCTTAGTCACTCCATCACGTCCGACTCTTTGTGATCCATGAACTGTAGCTTGCCACGCTCCTTTGTCCATCGAGATTCTCCAGGCAAGAATACTGGAGTGGGTTGTCATGCCTTCCTCCAGGGGATCTTCCCAACCCAGGGATTGAACCGCCGTCTCCGGCATCACAGGTGGATTCTTTACCATCTGAGCCACCAGGGAAGCCCCACTATCTCCCAAAGTTTGCTCAGATTCATGTCCATGGAGTTGGTGATGCTATCTAACCATCTCATCCTCTGCCGCCCCTTCTCCTTTTGCCTTCAACCTTCCCTAGCGTCCGGGTCTTTTCCAGAGAGTCGGGTTTCTGCATCAGGTGGCCAAAGTATTGGAGCTTCAGTTTCAGCATCAGTCTTCCCAGTGAACATTGTCTTAGGCATTGCAGATAAATAACTAAACGAACAGGACGGTTGCAGACGGTAAGAACTGCTATGAAGTCAATAAAACAGGGTCCTGTGATAGAAAGGGTCTTTGTGTTTCTGAGAAGTCTATTCAGAGGAAAGGGTTTTAGCACAAATGAGTTCATTAAAGAAGTAATTCCTGGAAACATGGATAGGGGAGTGAGCCAAGGAAGGGAAGAAAATCAGTAAAGGGGTTGTACAAGGTTCAATCCTGTTGGCAAATTCAGAGAGCCATTCAGGGAACGCCTCAGTGCTGTTCCATCTGAAAGGAGAGGAGACTGGGGTATTTATCCACCAGCTCTTATCAGTCACTGTTTGGGGGTTGCTTTCAGGGAAGAACTTGGTGGCTCAGATGGTAAAGAATCTGCCTACAGTGCAGGAGACTTGGGTTCAATTCCCGGGTCGGGAAGATCCCCTGGAAAAGAGAATGGCCACCCACTCCAGTATTCTTGCCTGGAGAATCCCATGGACAGAGGAGCCTGGCGGGCGACAGTCCATAGGGTCGCAAAGAGTCAGACGTGACTGAGCGACTTTCACTTTCGGAGAAGAAGGCAAGGAACAGTGATTCCCTGACACAGCGCTGCACTGGCTCACAGACAGAGCCTCAGGCGGCCAAAGGGGCAGGCAGCTGGCAGTCAGATCAACACACAATGGAGTGCCTGAATCGGAAGGGCTCTGTGCAGGGAAGCCACGGCGTCCTGCAGAGAGCAGGCGTGTTGCCCACTCGGCGGTTTTCGACTAGTAAATGAACTGGAATTTTTTTTAGGGAGTGAGGGTGAGGGCGAGCCGTAAGATTCTCTTTCTCTTTTTCTTTCAAAGAAATTTCAGATTTACTCAAGACTTGCAAGAATAGTATGAAATGCTTTCTCCCGCCTTGAACTTCCATTCTAGAATAGCTTGGTGACAGGATGCTTCATCTCTCCCAAATTCTTTAGTATTTATTCCCTGCAAAGAAAGACATTCTCCTGCCTAACCACAATGAAAGTGAAAGTCACTCAGTCGTTTCCAACTCTTTGCAACCTCATGGACTGTATTCTCCAGGCCAGAATACTGGAGTGGGGAGCCTTTCCCTTCTCCAGGGGATCTTCCCAACCCAGGGATCGAACCAGGTCTCCTGCATTGCAGGCAGATTCTTTACCAAATGAGCCACCAGGGAAGCCCAACCTAACCGCAATACCACTACCCAAATCAGAAAATTAATACCGATACATTACAACCACCCACCCACAGAGCCCAGTAGTCTTCATGATGTCCTTTATGGCAGAGAGCTCTAACAAGGATCCCACATCACTGAAGCTCTCCTGGCCCTTTGGACAATTTCAAGTCAGTTATTTCATAGAATGCCCCTCATTTGGGGCTTGTCTGACGTTTCCCAGTAATTACAGTTATGCATTTTGGCAGGAATGTCTCAGGAGTGCTGTGATGTTTTTCTCGTTGCCTCCTATCAATGGTACACAATTTTGATTTGTTCCATTTCTGGTGATTCCATCGTTTGATTAAGGTGGTGGCTGCCAAGTTTCTCCATGTAAAGTTACTCTTTTCCCCTTTGTAATTAGTAAATATGCTGTGGTGAGGCACCTTGAGCCTATGTGAATGCCGTTTTCATCTTTAAACGTCCACCCACTAGATTTTACATTCATTGACATTTCTTGGCAGAATTGGTTATTACTCTAACAGTTGCCAAATGGTGATTTTCTAATCTCATCGTCCCTGCTACATTGATTAGCTGGCTTTCTACTGGAAGACCTTTCTCCTCCCCCACTTGTTTATTCATTCACTTATTTACATCAATGGAGATTCATGGATTCCTGTGTAATTCAGTGGATTGTAACCTGTTACTAACAGCACCTATTTTGGTGCTCAAATTGTCCCAAATCTGGACAACGGGAGCCCCTTCAAGCTAGCTTCTGTGTCCTTTTTGACACTTCCCTACCCTTCTTTGAGCAGTCCCGACTTCCCAGCACAAAAAGAGATGCTAGCTCATCTTATACGCGCTCTGCTCCAGCTTGGAATCAGCCACTTCTTCAAGGACTCCTTGTTCCTTTTAGTGGAGAAAAATATTTGCAAACAAAGATCTGGGTGTTAAAGGTGTTTATTGCTTTGGGGTGTTGGTGCTTCCAGACCATCTCAGTGATCACATACAATTACTTTTGTATCTATTTTTCATCTCCCTCTACCTATGAAAAATATGAGTTCACCGAGATACCTCCAAATCCAATCCAATAACCCAGAATTTATTCGAGTTTTTCTCACTTTCCGTATTTGTAAGCTTTGTTACAAATATGAGACGATGAGAAACCTGGTTCCCATTATCCTCAATGTAGTTAATGGCTGGATCAATCCTCCCCGCGGAAGAATCTCCCGTTGCCACTACTACTGCCTCCTGCCAGGCCGCCGTGCCCCGCCAAGCCCCCTCCCCGCATCCTCTCCCATGCAAACACCCTCTCCTCTGCTCCAGCCCGAGCGCCTCCCACCAGCGGCCAGACCACAAGCCCTTGACCCTCATTGCAAATGTCTACCTTGCTCATCTCAAGCTGATGGCATTTGAACTCTATTTTTCAGGAGGACAGATAGAAAGAAGGAAGGCATGAGCTGGAACTCGACTTCTGACAGTGCAGCCTGTCAGGTTGGATTCTTTACAAACAGTGCCCGAGAGCGGAAAGCACACATGTGTGAACTCCTGAGGAAATGCTCCCAAAGGAAGTTAGCAAGGCTGCAGGAGAGGCAGCGGGGAGAGAAGCGAAGGAGCCACACCAGAGGGGAGACAATCGCAGCCTAATCCACTCGCAGACGGGCCTGGGATGAGCAACCTCATCAGGAGAGAGAAAAGGTCTTTCTGGGGCAGCAGCAGCCTCTGCCACACATCCATTTTCTCTTACTTTAAAGAAACCAAGACTGCCATTCTGGACACACTAAGGATGTGTGACAAGGCTCAAAAAAGTTTTCTCTACAGAGCCTCAGTTCAGTCACTCAGTCGTGTCCAACTCTTTGTGACCCCATGAATCGCAGCACTCAAGGCCTCGCTGTCCATCACAAACTCTCGGAGTTCACTCAGACTCACGTCCACCGAGTCAGTGATGCCATCCAGCCATCTCATCCTGGGTCGTCCCCTTCTTCTCCTGCCCCCAATCCCTTCCAGCATCAGGGTCTTTTCGAATGAGTCAACTCTTCGCATGAGGTGCCCAAAGTACTGGAGTTTCAGCTTTAGCACAGTCCTTCCAAAGAAATCCCAGGGTTGATCTCCTTCAGAATGGACTGGTTGGATCTCCTTGCAGTCCAAGGGACTCTCAGGAGTCTTCTCCAACACCACAGTTCCAAAGCATCAATTCTTTGGCACTCAGCTTTCTTCACAGTCCAACTCTCACATCCATACATGACCACAGGAAAAACCATAGACTTGACTAGACGGATCTTAGTCGGCAAAGTAATGTCTCTGCTTTTGAATATACTATCTAGGTTGGTCATAACTTTTCTTCCAAGGAGTAAGCCTCTTTTAATTTCATGGCTGCAGTCATCATCTGCAGTGATTTTGGAGCCCAGAAAAATAAAGTCTGACACTGTTTCCACTGTTTCCCCATCTATTTCCCATGGAGTGATGGGACCAGATGCCATGATCTTCGTTTTCTGAATGTTGAGCTTTAAGCCAACTTTTTCACTCTCCTCTTTCACTTTCATCAAGAGGCTTTTTAGCTCCTCTTCACTTTCTGCCATAAGGGTGGTGTCATTTGCATATCTGAGGTTATTGATATTTCTCCTGGCAATCTTGATTCCAGCTTGTGCTTCTTCCAGTCCAGCGTTTCTCATGATGTACTCTGCATATAAGTTAAATAAGCAGGGTGACAATATGCAGCCTTGACGTACTCCTTTTCCTCTTTGGAACCAGTCTGTTGTTCCATGTCCAGTTCTGACTGTTGCTTCCTGACCTGCATACGGGTTTCTCAAGAGGCAGGTTAGGTGGTCTGGTATTCCCATCTCTTTCAGAATTTTCCACAGTTTGTTGTGATCCACACAGTCAAAGGCTTTGGCATAGTCAATAAAGCAGAAATTGATGTTTTTCTGGAACTCTCTTGCTTTTTCAATGATCCAGAGGATGTTGGCAATTTGATCTCTGGTTCCTCTGCCTTTTCTAAATCCAGCTTGAGCATCAGGGAGTTTATGGTTCACGTATTGCTGAAGCCTGGCTTGGAAAATTTTGAGCATTCCTTTACTAGCGTGTGAGATGAGTGCAATTGTGCAGTAGTTTAAGCATTCTTTGGCATTGCCTTTCTTTGGGATTGGAATGAAAACTGACCTTTTCCAGTCCTGTGGCCACTGCTGAGTTTTCCAAATTTGCTGGCATATTGAGTGCAGCACTTTCACAGCATCATCTTTCAGGATTTGAAACAGCTCCACTGGAATTCCATCACCTCCACTGGCTTTGTTCGTAGTGATGCTTTCTAAGGCCCACTTGACTTCACATTCCAGGATGTCTGGCTCTAGGTGAGTGATCACACCATCGTGATTATCTTGGTCGGGAAGATCTTTTTTGTACAGTTCTTCTGTGTATTCTTGCCACCTCTTCTTAATATCTTCTGCTTCTGTTAGGTCCAAACCATTTCTGTCCTTTATCAAGCCCATCTTTGCATGAAATGTTCCCTTGGGATCTCTAATTTTCTTGAAGAGATCTCTAGTATTTCCCATTCTGTTCTTTTCCTCTATTTCTTTACATTGATTGCTGAAGAAAGCTTTCTTATCTCTTCTTGCTATTCTTTGGAACTCTGCATTCAGATGCTTATATCTTTCCTATTCTCCTTTGCTTTTCGCCTCTCTTCTTTTCACAGCTATTAGTAAGGCCTCCCCAGACAGCCATTTTGCTTTTTTGCATTTCTTTTCCATGGGGATGGTCTTGATCCCTGTCTCCTGTACAATATCATGAACCTCAGTCCATAGTTCATCAGGCACTCTATCTATCAGATCTAGGCCCTTAAATCTATTTCTCACTTCCACTGTCTAATCATAAGGGATTTGATTTAGGTCATACCTGAATGGTCTAGTGGTTTTCCCTACTTTCTTCAATTTGATTCTGAATTTGGTAATAAGGAGTTCATGATCTGAGCCACAGTCAGCTCCTGGTCTCGTTTTTGTTGACTGTATAGAGCTTCTCCATCTTTGGCTGCAAAGAATATAATCAGTCTGATTTCAGTGTTGACCATCTGGTGATGTCCATGTGTAGAGTCTTCTCTTGTGTTGTTGGAAGAGGGTGTTTGCTGTGACCAGTGCATTTTCTTGGCAAAACTCTATTAGTCTCTGCCCTGCTTCATTCCGCATTCCAAGGCCAAATTTGCCTGTTACTCCAGGTGTTTCTTGACTTCCTACTTTTGCATTCCAGTCCCCTATAATGAAAAGGACATCTTTTTGGGTGTTAGTTCTAAAAGCTCTTGTAGGTCTTCATAAAACCGTTCAACTTCAGTGTCTTCAGCATTACTGGTTGGGGCATAGACTTGGATTACCGTGATATTGAATGGTTTGCCTTGGAGATGAACAGAGATCATTCTGTCGTTTTTGAGATTGCATCCAAGTACTGCATTTCGGACTCTTTTGTTGAGCATGATGGCTACTCCATTTCTTCTGAGGGATTCCTGCCCGCAGTAGTAGATATAATGGTCATCTGAGTTAAATTCACCCATTCCAGTCCATTTTAGTTCGCTGATTCCTAGAATGTCGATGTTCACCCTTGCCATCTCTTGTTTGACCACTTCCAATTTGCCTTGATTCATGGACCTGACATTCCAGGTTCCTATCACAAATATTTCAGACTTTGAAGACCATAGAGTCTCTGTCATAATTACTTAACTCTAACCTAGTCCTCAAGCCAGCGAAGAGATTATGTAAATGATGGGTGTGGTTGTGATCTTATAAAACCATATTTATGAAAACAGGTAGAGGGCTATACTTTGCCTTCAGGCCACAGTCTGTGGAAACCTGCACACTCTCCTGCCAAGCTACGAGCCCCAGAATATCCAGGCACTTTGGGGTGAACAATTACAAAATGTGTGATCTCTCTCTAAAATAGCAAGGTTCATTTGTTCCAGCTCTTACTATTGCCTTTCAAGGCCTAAGCAGGACTATCTGAGAGGGATTCAGGGAGAGGAGATCCAGAGGTCTACATTTGTCCCAGTTTGGGAACTGCAGCTGGATTAAGGGGCAAACTGGTTAGACGAGGGCCTGAACTCTCTAAGGGGCCTGAACAAAGCACTGGGTTAGAAAGATAATGGAGAAAACCAAACTGAGTGGCTTTAAAAAAACGACCAAAGCACATGCAAAAGTATGATCATAACCCCTGCCTCACACCACGCACAGAAACTGGTTCTAAATGGCTCAGAGACTTGGATGTGAAGTGTAAACTATAACAGTATCAAGAAAATGTAGGTGTGCGTCTTTGTGACGTTGCATTAAGCAAGGGTTTCTTATACATGACCCCTAAAATGGGAGCATTAAAAAAAATAGACACATCAGACTTCATCAAAATTTAAACCTTTTGCGTGTCAAGTGGCAGTGATGGCTAATTTTGTGCTCCCAAATTGTAGTTATTTAAGCAAGTACCAGTCTGGATGTTGCTGTGAAGGCATTCTGTAGATGCATTGAACATCCATAATCAGTTAACTTAGTTAAAGCAGAGTACCCTCTACAATGTGGGTAAGCCTCATCCAATTAGTTGAAGGCCATAGAGCAAGACCTGAGGTTTCTGGGGAAAAGGAAATTCTGCCTCAAGAATACATTATCTATCTGTTCTGAGTTTCCAGCCTGAAGTGCTGCCCTATGAATTTCAGGCTTGTCAGGTCCCACAATTTCATGAGCCAGTTTCTCAAAATAAACCTCTTTTTTGTTGCTTGTATTGCTTCTGCTTCTCTGGATAACCCTGACTGACACACACACTATCAAGATAGTACAGAATGGGGCTGCACCATATATCTGAGAAGGGTCTAGTAGCCTGAATATATAAAGATCTCTTACATCTCAACAATAAAAAGTGAAATAACCTAATTTAAGAATGGGCAAAGATTTCCAATAAACCTTTCTCCAAAGGAAATATATAAATAACCAATAGACACATGAAAAGATGTTTAGTGTCATTAGTCCTCAGGGAAATGTGCTTTCCTTCAGGGAAAGCTTATTGAGCTTCTTGAAATTGTGGATTTGTAGTTTTCACCAACTTTCAGAGCATTTTGGCTGTTGTTTCTTTAATTTTTTTTAATCCGCATCCCCTCCTTCTGGGTCTCAGATGTTGGATCATTTGATATTGTCCCAAGTTCAGTTCAGTTCAGTCACTTAGTCGTGTCCGACTCTTTGCGACCCCGTGAATCGCAGCACTCCAGGCCTCCCTGTCCATCACCATCTCCCGGAATTCACTGAGACTCACATCCATCGAGTCCGTGATGCCATCCAGCCATCTCATCCTTGGTCATCCCCTTCTCCTCCTGCCCTCAATCCCGCCCAGCATCAGAGTCTTTTCCAATGAGTCAACTCTTCGCATGAGGTGGCCAAAGTACTGGAGCTTCAGCTTTAGCATTATTCTCTCCAAAGAAATCCCAGGGCTGATCTCCTTCAGAATGGACTGGCTGGATCTCCTTGCAGTCCAAGGGACTCTCAAGAGTCTTCTCCAGCACCACAGTTCAAAAGCATCAATTCTTCGGTGCTCAGCCTTCTTCACAGTCCAACTCTCACATCCATATATGACCACAGGAAAAACCACAGCCTTGACTAGACGGATCTTAGTCGGCAAAGTAATGTCTCTGCTTTTGAATATGCTATCTAGGTTGGTCATAACTTTTCCTCCAAGGAGTAAGCCTCCTTTAATTTCATGGCTGCAGTCACCATCTGCAGTGATCTTGGAGCCCAAAAAAATAAAGTCTGACACTGTTTCCACTGTTTCCCCATCTATTTGCCATGAAGTGATGGGACCGGATGCCATGATCTTCGTTTTCTGAATGTTGAGATTTAAGCCAACTTTTTCGCTCTCCTCTTTCACTTTCATCAAGAGGCTTTTTAGCTCCTCTTCACTTTCTGCCATAAGGGTGGTGTCATCTGCATATCTGAGGTTATCGATATTTCTCCCAGCAACCTTGATTCCAGCTTATGCTTCCTCCAGCCCAGCGTTTCTCATGATGTACTCTGCATATAAGTTAAATAAGCAGGGTGACAATATACAGCCTTGACGGACTCGTTTTCCTATTTGGAACCAGTCTGTTGTTCCATGTCCAGTTCTAACTATTGCTTCCTGACTTGCATACAGATTTCTCAAGAGGCAGGTTAGGTGGTCTGGTATTCCCATCTCTTTCAGAATTTTCCGCAGTTTATTGTGATCCACACAGTCAAAGGCTTTGGCATAGGATCAAAGGTTTTTTTTCTGGTATTTTTTCTGTGTGTATATTTTTTTATTGACAGCTTCAACTGATGTTTTCAAATCCATTGATCTTTTCTTCTGTAGGCTTTACAGGCATGCATGCTAAGTCTTGTCCATCGCGTCCAGCTCTTTGCAACCCCGTGGACTATAGCCCGCAAGGCTCCTCTGTCCATGGGATTCTCCAGGCAAGAATACTTGAGTGGGTCAACCATGCCCTCCTCCAGGGGGTCTTCCTGACCCAGGGATCAAATCCAGGTATCTTGAATCTCCTGCATTGGCAGGTGGATTCTTTACTACTAGCACCACTTGGGAAGCCTCATCTGTAGGCTCTAATCTGCTTTTAGTCTCATCCAGTATTATTTTTCATTTCAGATACTGTACAACTCACCTCACTAATTTCCCTTCCCTCCAGGGGCAGTCCACGCTGCCTTTTTCCTGTACCTGAAAAACCATTGCTTCATGTGTTTTGTCTGATTTTCTAGTTTAAGATGGGAGGGTTACTTCTTTCTTGTTTCTGCATTATGGCCAGAAGCAGAATTCAAACACGTTTTAAAACCAGTACAGTTTTTACTTTCTCTTTCTGACAGTTATTGTTAGTGCAAAGGAATGCAGCAGATTTCTGTGGATTAACCTTATATCTTGCTACCTTCCTGCATTCATTTATTAATTCTAATCATTTTTGAGTGGAGTCTTGTGAGAGTTGGACTGTGAAGAAGGCTGAGCACCGAAGAATTGATGCTTTTGAACTGTGGCGTTGGAGAAGACTCTTGAGAGTCCCTTGGACTACAAGGAGATCCAACCAATCCACCCTAAAGGAGATCAGCCCTGGGATTTCTTTGGAAGGAATGATGCTAAGGCTGAAACTCCAGTACTTTGGCCACCTCATGTGACGAGTTGACTCATTGGAAAAGACTCTGATGCTGGGAGGGATTGGGGGCAGGAGGAGAAGGGGACGACAAAGGATGAGATGGCTGGATGGCATTATGGACTCCTTGGACGTGAGTCTGAGTGAACTCCGGGAGTTGGTGATGGACAGGGAGGCCTGGCGTGCTGCGATTCATGAGGTCGCAGAGAGTCGGACGTGACTGAGCAACTGAACTGAACTGATACAGAGTCTCATCTGCATATAATGACAGTTTCGCCTCATCCCTTTCAATCTGAATCTCTCTTTCTTGTCTGATGGCTATGGCCAGGACCTCCAATACTTTGTTGAACAGAAGTGGTGAGAGTGGGCATCCTTGTCTCGCTCCCAATTGTAGCAGAAATGCTCTCAGCTTCTCACCATTGCGTATTATATTCACTGTGGCTTTGTCATAAGTGGCTTTTGTTATATTGACATATGTTCTCTCTAAAGCCAGTTTGGTAAGAGCTTTCATGCTGAAATTTTGTCAAATGTTTTTTCTGTATCTGTTGAGATGATCATATAGCTTTTGTATTTTGTTGCGGTGTACCACATTGATTGGTGTCTGTTCAATCATCCTCGGTGACTCTGGAATGACTCCAACTTGATCGTGGTGTGTGATTTTTTTTTGATTCAGTTTGCTACTATCTTGCTGAGAATTTTTGTGTCTATATTAATCAAAGATGTTGGCCTGTAATTTTCTTTTTGGTAGTGTCTGCGTCTGGTTTTGCTATCAGGGTGATGGTGACTTCATAGAATGACTTTGGGAGCATTCCCGCCTCTTCAGTCTTTTGGAAGAGTTTGAGAAGAATCAGTGTAAGTTATTCTGTTCGGTAGAATTCCCATGTAGTCATCCAATCCTGGTGGAGAAGGCGATGGCGCCCCACTCCAGCACTCTTGCCTGGAAAATCCCGTGGACGGGGGAGCCGGGTGGGCTGCAGTCCATGGGGTCGCCAAGAGTTGGACACGACTGAGCGACTTCACTTTCACTTTTCACTTTCATGCATTGGAGAAGGAAGTGGCAACCCACTCCAGTGTTCTTGCCTGGAGAATCCCAGGGACGGGGGAGCCTGGTGGGCTACCGTCTATGGGGTCGCACAGAGTCAGACACGACTGAAGTGACTTAGCAGCAGCTTAGCAGCATCCAATCCTGGAACTGTTTTGCAGAGAGTTTTTTTTATTACAGATTCTGTTTCATTTTTAGTGATCTGTCTGTTCAAATCATCTGTTTTTCCTTCATTCAGGTTCAGCAGGCTGCGTGTCCTGAAAGCGTGTCCTTTTCTTCTAGGTTGTCCATTTTGTTGGCATATAAGTGTCCACAGTATTTTCTTACGATATCACTCATATTTGGAATTTTAAAACAATACAAATAAAGTGATTCACAAAGTAGAAACAGACTCACAGAAAAAGAAGAAGAAAAACTGTGGTTACCAAAGGGGAGGGTTATATGCTCTGTCGTGTCCAAATCTTTGTGGTCCTGTGGGCTGCAGCCCGCCATGTGCCTCTGCCCGTGGAGTTTTTCAAGCAAGAACACTGGAGTGGGATGCCATTTCCTACTTCAGGGGATCTTCCTGACCCAGAAATTGAGCCCACCTCTCTTGCACTGGCAGGCAAATTCTTTACTGCTACAGCCACCTGGGAAGCCCCAGCAAGGGGACAGGGAAGTTGGGAGTATGGGGCTAACAGATACACACGCTGCCTGTAAACAGATGAACAGCAATGATTCAGTGTGTAGCACAGGGACTTATATTTAATATCTTGTAACAACCTATAATGGAAAATAGTCTGGAAAGGAGTGTGTGTGTATGTATAAATATGTATATTTATGTATTTCTGAATCACATTGCTATACACCTAAAATTAACACAATATTGTAAATCAACTGCAGTTCAATTTCTTTCAAAACCCCAGCACAACAAACTTTCCTGGGCCAAGTCACATGGCATGCAGGATCTTAGTTCCCCAACCAGGGACCGAACCCATGCCCTCTGCATCGGTAGCACGGAGCCTTAACCGCCGGACCCCCAGGGAAGTTCCCACAATGAACTGTCTAAATTCGCAGATGAAGCCCCAAGAAGCAGATCCTGGTAAGTGAGTTGGCAGTGATCAGCTCCTGAGAAGCTGGGTTTGTTCTCCATGACTTCGGCTTTGTTGGACAGGCTTTGCAGATTTGAGGCCCGAGCCGGTTGTTCGGTACACAGGCTGAGCTCCACCAGCAGGAATCATCTTCTGCCTCCCCTAGAGTTCGGCTGCTCCCTGAAGAAAGGGTGAACAGATGCTGAACTAACTGCCCTTAAAGGGGCACAAACTATTAGCCTACGCAAGACACACTCATGTCTCCACCTGCCCTGTTGGGAACAACAGGACGTGGGAAAGACTGGTTTCTAGGTAATCGGAAGTGAGAATTCTCACTTGACAGTGACCGTTCTGCAGGCCAGTCTAAACGCGTCACAGCGACCGCGGCCACTTTCAGAGTAGTCAGCCTTCTGCACGGCCTACAGGGAGTGGCCTTTGAGATGTCGCACGCCTGTGGCTCCAGCCCTCCCGGGTCCCGTGCAGACCACCCGTCTCATGTGACCAGCCTCTGTTTGCATGGCTTCTTCCCCATTCAACCTAAGCTGCCTTTGCCTTTCATAGCTGCCTAGAACAAAGGTAACAACACTTCCTTTCTTATCATTAAAACAAGGCAGGGGGCAGGGAGGGAGCTTAGACTTAGCCCCAAAATGCTATCTCAGGAGGGACATTCACAATCAAGGCATTTCAGCTCAGCAGGTCTGACTTTGTGGGACTTGGGCCCCTGCCATTGCCTTGGGTTGGGCCAGGCAGCTTGGATCCTTGACCCCCAAATCCTGCAAGAAGATAGATCAGGTGTTAAGTCTCAGCCAGATGAGGATAATATGAGCCTCAATGCTTCCAACACTTAACTCCTGAAATAATCAGTATGTTACAGGCTAGGTCTGAGGGTCCAAGGAAACCTAGATTCAAATTTTGACTTCTTCATTCTCCGGTTTTGTCACTTCAGATAAGTTTCTGTCTCTCTCTCTCTTCTCTAAGCTTTAGAAATTTGTCTGGGACATAAATGAAGATGACCCCTCCAAAGGCTGTTGTAAGATTAAATGGGATGGTGACTATGAACTCAGACCTGTGTCCAGCACGTGAACAACATTCACTGAACATTATCAGTTGTACAAATAAGAAGGGCCAGTCTGGCCCTTGGCACATGAAATGTACCAAGGGAACAGTTCATGCAAAGATGGGCTCAATAAAGGACAGAAATGGTCTGGACCTAACAGAAGCAGAAGGTATTAAGAAGAGGTGGCAAGAATACACAGAAGAACTGTACAAAAAAGATCTCCATGACCCAGATAATCAGGATGGTGTGATCACTCACCTAGAGCCAGACATCCTGGAATGTGAAGTCAAGTGGGCCTTGGGAAGCATCACTATGAACAAAGCTAGTGGAGGTGATGGAATTCCAGTTGAGCTACTTTAAATCCTGAAAGATGATGCTGTGAAAGTGCTGCACTCAATATGCCAGCAAATTTGGAAAACTCAGCAGTGGCCACAGGACTGGAAAAGGTCAGTTTTCATTCCAATCCCAAAGAAAGGCAATGCCAAAGAATGCTCAAACTACCACACAATTGCACTCATCTCACACGCTAGTAAAGGAATGCTCAAAATTCTCCAAGACAGGCTTCAGCAATACGTGAACTGTGAACTTCCAGATGTTCAAGCTGGTTTTAGAAAAGGCAGAGGAACCAGAGATCAAATTGCCAACATCCTCTGGATCATCGAAAAAGCAAGAGAGTTCCAGTAAAACATCAATTTCTGCTTTACTGACTATGCCAAAGCCTTTGACTATGTGGATCACAACAAACTGTGGAAAATTCTGAAAGAGATGGGAATACCAGACCACCTAACCTGCCTCTTGAGAAACCCGTATGCAGGTCAGGAAGCAACAGTCAGAACTGGACATGGAACAACAGACTGGTTCCAAAGAGGAAAAGGAGTACGTCAAGGCTGCATATTGTCACCCTGCTTATTTAACTTATATGCAGAGTACATCATGAGAAACGCTGGGCTGGAGGAAGCATAAGCTGGAATCAAGATTGCTGGGAGAAATATCAATAACCTCAGATATGCAGATGACACCACCCTTATGGCAGAAAGTGAAGAGGAACTAAAGGGCCTCTTGATGAAAGTGAAAGAAGAGAGAGAAAAAGTTGGCTTACAGCTCAACGTTCAGAAAACAAAGATCACGGCATCCGGTCCCATCACTTCATGGCAAATAGATGGGAAAACAGTGGAAACAGTGTCAGACTTTATTTTTCTGGGCTCTAAAATCACTGTAGATGGTGACTGCAGTCATGAAATTAAAAGATGCTTACTCCTTGGAAGGAAAGTTGTGACCAACCTAGAGAGCATATTAAAAAGCAGAGATGTTACTTTGTCAACAAACGTCAAGGTTATGCTTTTTCCAGTGGTCATGTATGGATGTGAGAGTTGGACTGTGAAGAAAGCTGAGCACCGAGGAATTGATGCTTTTGAACTGTGGTGTTGGAGAAGACTCTTGAGAGTCCCTTGAACTGCAAGGAGATCCAACCAGTCCATCCTAAAGGAGATCAGTCCTGGGTGTTCATTGAAAGGACTGATGTTGAAGCTGAAGCTCCAATATTTTAACCACCTGATGTGAAGAGCTGACTCATTTGAAAAGACCCTGATGTTGGGAAAGATTGAAGGCAGGAAGAGAAGGGGAGGATAGAGGATGAGATGGTTGGATGGCATCACCAACTCAATGGACATGAGTTTGAGCAAGCTCAGGGAGTTGGTGATGGACAGGGAGTCCTGGCATGCTGCAGTCCATGGGTTCACAAAGAGTCAGACACGACTGAGCGACTGAACTGAACTGAGCCTGGCCACTAGACTGAGGCTTTACTGCTGACCTGCTGGAGAACTTGTCATTGCTGAGGCCTCAGCAGGACCTTCTGTTTTTGGCCCTTCTGGGCACAGTTGATATTATCAAACCAGCAATTCCAGTTTCTCTTTGGCACCCGGCACATGAATTAATTACTACATGGACTCTGTGACGTGGAACACTCTTTCTGATCGAATAAAGAAAGGGAAACTCATCTGGCTGCCTGGTTTGTTGGCTGATTTTTTTGCAAGTAACTCTCACAAACAAAGGGGAAATTCTATATCTGAATATCTGAACTGGCTCCGATATAGTGCAGCCAGCTGGGATGCTGGCCAGGTTTTCTGGGCTAGAAATGAAAAAGGAATATTTTCTTTCACTTCTCTGCAGAAGCCAGTCCACCTTTAAGGCTATGTATTTCATACAGGTCACTACTGGCTCTCACATTTTGTGGGTTTGGGGGAGTCTCAGTCATAATTCCAAATCTTTTTCTCAACGCTGTTAAAATTATTGCCTGTGTAAATAAAGGATTTATTTTACAATTCCTATTGAAATGACTAATTCAGATGACAACTGGTCCTCACCACTGGCTGGTCTAGATTCGTGATATGTTCCCCTTACCCCAAAACCTAAGAAGCAAGAAGCTAGATGATGTTGGATACTCGTGGTTTCATAGTTCCTGGACAAAAAGCAGGAGGTTGGCAACTGGCTTCTCCTTGTGACTTTGGTCACACTAAGAACAAAAAAAAATATTTTTGGAAGAGCAAAAAATAAAATGTCATTCAATCTCCCGTTGGCCAGGATTTATGGATGATCGAGGGGCTGAGGTACATACAAGCCTCTCCGTGCTTTCTTTGGTCAGCTGCCCACCTGGCTACCTTGGGACTGGGATTAGGACCAAGGTATAGATGTGCCTGTCAAAAGGCAAAACTTACCCTCTCAGAAGCAGTATCAGAAAGTCTGGAAAGCAATGTCGCACTTGTTTCTGCACTCTGCTGCATAGAGCTTTTATCTCATAAATGGTCACATAATTCCCTGCTTTGTGTAGAATTTGGGGCTTCCCAGATGGGTCATTTGGTAAAGAATCGCCTGCAATGCCGAAGACCCCAGTTTGATTCCTGGGTCGGAAGGATCCAGGAGAGAAGGAATTTAGTAAACAAAACCCTTCTCAAAATCTCTGTGCCCAATCCATTTAGTGTGACTCCCAGGCTCAGAGTGCAACGTGAGCGCTGTGTTAAAGAACCTGCAAACAATTTGTTCTCTTAAGGAGATCAATCACTACCCCCCTGCCTTTGGCCCCTGCCACTGGTGCATGAATGGTGCAGTTAAATTCCACATATACTGCCTAAGAGCCTTCAGCTGCTAGGGCTGGGTGGGCAATGTGCATTCATGCATGCGTGTGTGTGTGTGTGTGTGTGTGTTTGGTGGGGGAAGAAGTTCAGGGATAATAAATAAAATACAGTGACTTCCCTCTAAAACTCACCTTTGGATGCCACAAAGTGCCTTGAAGATCCTCAAGGTTGAGACAACCAGCAGATTGACAACGGATCCCTCCTGGCATCCCCAGAGGGGTTTTGCCACACTGTGGAAGCATAAGAGGCGTGGGGGAAAGAGGACCCGTGGTCTGGGGGCTATTTTAGATGTCATTCACACCTCCCACCTCCCCCTCTGTCACTTTCCTATGTAACCAGGGTAACCAACACTATCGCCCCCAGCCCCTGTGGGTGCAGCAGACAGGCCCCCGGAAGGGCAACACTAATGAAAGATGCTATCTGGAAAACCAATGCCAAGCCAAGCTGACATAATTAGCTGTATTTGCAGTCCCTGGGGTTTGGCAAGCAAGGATGGGGTGGGAGGACAGTTGGGGAAGGAGGGGGGACATCCTCTTCCGAAGCTTCTGGAGCAAAGAAAGCAATTTGGATGGCATCCAGTTAGGGGTAGTCACTTTCCAAGTGGCTATCTAATTAGTGCCTCCCCAGCTTCCTAGAGACGGCTGCACACAGCAAACAAACAGGATGCTTAGCCTCCTCGTAGCTCCAGTTCATGGACTTACAGGTTGTCGACAGCTTCAGATTCAACCTTCATTGCTGCTATTCCAATGCCAAAGGGTATTTTTCCCCCAAAAAAGTGCTATTTGCATCAGAGCATTCGGGTTGCAGCTTAATGATGTTGTTGACATCCCAAATACCCCCCAAGCCACCTTAAAAGGGTCATTAGTTCTCTGAGGTTGATGGCAAAAGGAAAAGCAGCAGCAAATACCCTCTTTATCTGGTTCTCAGTTTTCTGGTGAGCCAGCTTCCCTCCTCTATGATCTTCTCTACGAGCAAAGAGAGTAAGCAGGACTATCCTCGTTTTCCTCGTTGTAAAAGACTGCTAATAACACAAGCATCCTGAAAACGCGTGTGAGAATCTTTGACAAGGATGCAGCCTGTAGGTGCTCAGTTGTCCGGGGTGATGGTGACAATCTCCATGGCAACGATGGTGATGCTGACGGTGAAGATGATAATAATGTTTGCTTCTCTCTCGGTAATATTGTTTCCCAGAGCAGGGAGAACAAAACAAGAGAACTTAAGAGGAGCTGTTGGTTGAGGCACTTCTGCACTGGTGGTCATTGCACAGCGACGCCAAATGATGATGAGTACCGTGAGCAGGGACTGCACTTTCAAAGGATTTTAACACGTGTTACCTCGTGTGCCCTGTTTCACTGCTCTGTGAGGAAGTTACTATTGCTACCCTCAGTTTACTGATGAAAGTGCTTCCCTGGTGGCTCAGATGGTAAAGCATCTGTCTGCAATGCGGGAGACCTCCATTGGGATCCCTGGGTTGGCAAGATCCCCTGGAGAAGGGAAAGGCTCCCCACTCCAGTACTCTGGCCTGGAGAAGTCCATGGACTGTATAGTCCCTGGGGTCACAAAGAGTCGGACACGACTAAGCAACTTTCACTTTGGGGGCTTCCCTGCTGGCTCAGATGGCAAAGAATCCGCCTGCAGTGTGGAAGACCTGGGTTCGATCCCTGGGTTGGGAAGATCCCCTGGAGAAGGGAACTGGCTACCCACTCCAGTATTCTTGCCTGGAAAATCCCATGCACCAAAGAGTCTGGTAGGCTACAGTCCCATGGGATTGCAAAGAGTCAGACACCACTGAGCGACTTCACTTACCAATGGGGAAAAAAATGAGACCCAAAAGATTAAGAACTTTGCCTAAGGTCCCACAGTTGCTAAGTGAAACAGCCAAGTCTTGAACTTGAGCCTTAATGACTGCAAATCTGTTATTCTTCCTGTGCAGAAATATTTCCTTCCAAGCACTCCAGGGAGTGTGGAGAGAAGTTGATGACATTGACTGGGGACAGTTTCAGCACATGGACTCTATCAGCGAAAGACATCAAGAGACAGAGATTTGAGACAGAAAGAGAGTGGGCTGGTGACACCTCGTGCTCACTACATCAGCCTGCAGGAGAGATGGGAAGCTGATACGAGCTCAATGGAAATGCAGAATATGTTTAAAGAAATGGTTTCTGTCATCACTTGCTGTATGATAAACTGCCCCAACATTTAATGGCTCAAAATAACCACCTTTTATTGTTTCTCACAGCTGGGGAAGTCGGGAGGACAAAGGCAATTCTTCTGCCCTAAGCCACGTCAACCGGGCTGCAGTTCTCTGCGGGCAGACCAAGCAGAAATATCCAAGATGGTGCACTCCATGGCTGGCTGTTGATGCTGGCTGTTGGCTGCAATGTCAGCTGGAGAGCCTTCGGCCTCCTCTTCGTGGCCTCTCTTAGAAGCTTGGGCTTCTTTCTCACAGTGGGGCAGCTAGGTTCTAAAATGGAGACTCTCAAAGGCGAGCATTACAAAAGACAGAAAAAAGAGGCGGCCAGCTTTCTTAATATCTGGACTCAGAAGTCACAGAACACCACGTCTACCACATTCTATTGATCAAAGCGGTCCCAAAGTCGGCCCACGTACATTCAAAGAGAAGGGGAATAGCTTCACCTTTTGATGTGAGAGGAGGCATGTGTTGGAGGGGAGGAACTGATGATAGCCATCTTGGAGATGAGAAGCTGAGCTGTACCATTTTCAAGTAGTATTATCTCATTAGAGCAATACAAGCAAGCTGCTGCTACTGCTGCTAAGTCGCTTCAGTCGTGTCCGACTCTGTGCAACCCCATAGACGGCAGCCCACCAGGCTCCGCCGTCCCTGGGATTCTCCAGGCAAGAACACTGGAGTGGGTTGCCATTTCTTTCTCCAATGCGTGAAAGTGAAAAGTGAAAGTGAAGTCACTGAGTTGTGTCCAACTCTCGACCCCATGGACTGCAGCCTACCAGGCTCCTCTGTCCATGGGATTTTCCAGGCAAGAATATGGGAGTGGGGTGCCATTGCCTTCTCCAATACAAGCAAGAGTAACCATCATTTTCTGAGTGAATGCGTGCACAGGTGTTGGGTCACCACAGGTAGGGATCTTAGAGATTACTTGCTTTGTCCAAGGCATCGCACCTAGACACAACACTCAGAGGAAGGAAAAGGGCCACCGCCACCTGGATGTCCAAAAGAATGAAAACTTTTCCTGGCAGCCTCCTCTCTGCCCAACAGATTTCCAGTCACTTTCCCTTTACTTTGGCCAGGATTGAACTGTATGTCCACTCCTGAGAACGTCACTAGTGAGGGCGCTTCGTATAAGCTGGTGCTTCCACACACAAAAACTGGTATTTGTGCCCCCTCTAGGGAGCCTTCCCGAGAGCACTGATGACCCCACCCAAGCCCAGCTCTCTCGAGGGCCGAAGGGGTTGGTCACTCAGCTTAGACAATCTCTTGGGTGGTGGTGGAGGCATGGATGCTGGGGAGTCAACCCCAGAGACCATTCTAGCTCGAAAGGGGCAAAGCCAGGCCCAAATCCCCATGTCTTTCCATCCCAAAGCCCATGTCTCCATTACTCCCTACCTTTCCACTGCTCGTCTGCTCTCAGAACAGATGGGATGGGGAAGGAAGCTCAGGCTTCTTGCCGTGCTCAGGCATGCTCATCAGACCCTTGAGGGGGATGTGTTTCCTGTTTCTTTGTCTCCAAAGGCCCCCTCCACTATACTGGGTAATTGAGAGCCACACTCCCAGCACAGCCTCTTCGGAGGCCAGGAGAAACTGTTCTCCTGCTGGCTGGGGCTTTGAGTGGGTTTGGGCCACATAGACACAGGTGGGCTCTGATGGGCACCAGATGCTCCGGATCGCTCTGCCGGAATCTGTCCCATCCGCAGCTTTTCTCTGTCGTCTCTGAGTGACGACGTATGCATATCTTAAAGGACACACCTCCTCCCTCTGTCAGACCAAATCCAGACCTCGCAGTTACGGCTCTCGGGAGAGAAGTCTCAGTCTGGGGAGGGGTGGTGGCTAACCAGAGACCACACATATGTGGGTGAAACATCCAGCTGCCATCTTCGCACACGTGCCTGGCACATCAAATTCCTCATGCGACCTCTCTCTCCAGCTACTGGGGCTCAAAAAAGTACAAAAGCAAGTGCTTCCTGTCCTTCCATTGGCTAAAGTCGGTCACTGGGATGGCCTCAAACCAACATGGAATGAAATCACACAAGGCTGTGGATACAGGGAGCCATGGTTCATGGCGGCCATCTTTAAAGACTGTTGCCCACACTCGTAAAATAGTAAGGAGACCCAGCTGTTCAAGCTAATCCATTGATTCCAAACTCTGTGGTGAGTTCACCTCAATGCAGTTAATCCACTGTTAAGTCAGAAATGTGATTTAAAGTCACACTTCTCCCTCCCTGGTTTGATGCCTTCAGAGTCCATGCCCGCTCGTCCCCACGCTTTCTGCTATTGTGAATTTCTAAGCATTTCCATTCTTCGGGTGCATGAGATGCTTGGCCCTAACTTTAGCCACCACCCTGGAGGCAGCGGTGCGGCGAAGGCAGTCAGGAGGACGCATGCCTTCCCTTTGTAAAGTGGAGGTCCTTCCACAATTTCCAAACAAGGCAGGATTCACTGACAGGGTATATTCAGGGGATTTCAGGGTAGAAGATATATCAGTCCTTAAAAGCCACTTACAAAGAAAAAAACAACTCAATTCCAGGACTCTTTTAAGAGTGAGAAATCTCAGTCCCCACTCTTTCAGACATGTCCCAGCTCTCCCTCAGAGAACCTATTGAGGCTGTGAATTCAGCCCGGATGTACCGTAGTTCAAGACCTGCAGGCTTAAGCAGGGCAACACTGCTTTCAGCTACGCTCCGCCAGTGGCTACCAGGGACGAGCGGTTACTTTTAAGGCAGCCATACAAGGTCCCTTGTCCTCTCACCAGACTTGGAGACATAAGTGCAGAACCCTGAGCTTCTCCTCTTCTCTGTTTAAATTGCACTGTCACACAGTTAGAAATAGTTAACTCAACTCACAACGCTCATTCTTCTCACTCCACAGCAGACTGCTCGTCCTGCCAAGACTCGCCATTAGTAGACCACTCATTCCACATCCTGTCCTTCTTGCCAACCGGATCCTCACTGCCTGCAAATACAACCGTGTCAGGCAGCCTGCCACCAAGATTTCCATTTCCTTCACAATCTGCAGTGTGCAACCCAGGATTGCACACTAGGATTCAGTTATAGACGGTGTTGATAGGAGTCACGCACACTTAAGGTAGGCAGGGGAGATCTATCATCAGGTTCTAAGAGGCTTATGGAGCACTGCAAGAGCAGCAGAGGCAGGCCCTGAGCTGAGCTCAGAGGAAAGAAACCCTCCCGCTTCCAGAATCCTTCTATCTCTGCTGTGATCAGAAAAGCTTCCTCCTCCATTGCCAAGGAAACCAACAATTTAGGAAGCTGTTTAATGGTGCTATCTTTTCATGACCCACGCCAACAAAACGAGACATCTCGTGCCCTACCCCTTTCCCTTTTAACTCAGTTCCAAATCCAAGTCTTGCACAGGAGATTTTGATGGATGGTGCCTAAATCACATCTGAAACACTGGCTGCAAGGGAGTCTGGGAAATTAATTTTTATTTTCCCAGCCTCCATAGTTCAGAAACACACTCAAAGGGTGCTGGAATAGATGTTGAACAAATAAATCCATATCATCCATGCCACAGCCAATATTTTCAGACCTGAGTAATTCTTTTCCTGAAAGCCTCGCTCAGAAATACGCTTTTGACTCACTGAGGGAACGTTTCTCTCCATGTCAGTTCAGTCTCACCAAGGACGTAGAACCACACTGTGCTGGCCCCGTGATGAGAGCTGCATCTGTGGGGAGGAATAAAGCCAGGCTCCCATCCTCTCTGAGCTCATGGCCTAAAGAAGGAGGCAAGGACTTCCGTGGTGGTCCGGATAAGACTCCACGCTCCCAATGCAGGTGGCCCGAGTCTGATCCCTGCTCAGGGAGCTAGCTCCCACATGCCCCTGCTAAGCCCGCACGCCGCAGCTGCAGAGCCGGCGTGCTCTGGGGTCCACAGGCCACGACTAGAGAAGCCCGTGGGCCACAGTGAAGACCTAGCTCAGCCAAAATAACAATAATAAAGAAACTGACCTTCTGAAAAGTAAAGACGGATGGAAACAAACGGAAAATAAGCTGTTTGAAAAGACAGCAGAGACGGTGGGAGTGAAGCTGATTCCGTATGATATGCTACAGCTCTTAGGTCTTTATAAATCAGAAAACCCTTTTCGAATTACTGGGTGGGCAAGAAATGCAATTTCAACTACGTTTGAGACTCTATTGTTTGTCCCCAAGGGTTCAGTCAAGGTCCCGGGGTCTCGACAGCCCAGAACTGTGTAGAGGAAGTGACTGACTGCATTCTGCTGCTGTTGCTGTTGAGCCACTAAGCCATGCCTGAGTCTTCGTGGCCCGACGGACTGCAGCGTCCCAGGCTTCCCTACGTTTCTTTCAGGCCACTGTCTCCACACCACACCTGGGCACGGTGGCCCTGAGGAAGAGAGTAAGAAGGATGCTCTGGGCAGCCACCCTCTACATGTCTGCCTTCTTGCTGAGTGACTGTAAGAGGCTGGGGTTCTGGTACTCACTACTTGGGTTTCCATAACAACCTCTGTGCCATTCCCAGCCCTGAGGGAAATTCTCCAAACTTCTCCTAACAAGCCATCGCCACCTCCTCTCTCTTATCCACTGATCGCCTTTCCCTTCAGGATATCTCCACAATGGGGCGTTAGAAATACAATACACCCAACTGTTTCGCTGAGGCAAGAATAACCCTGATTTCTCTCTACATGCGAGAGCACAGCAAGAGGGTAGCCATCTGATAACCAGGAGGAGAGCCCGCAACACGAAACTAAATTGGCTGGTACTTTGATCTTGGACTTCCCAGCCTCCAGAACTGTGAAAAATAAATTCCTATTGTTTAAGTAAATAAATATATATTTAAACCTGACATCCAAACCAGACAAGGACAGTGAAGGATAGGAAATTTTAAACCAATCTCAAATTTATGATCATGGACACAAGAAAGTCTAAGTAAAATGTTGGCCAATGGAATTTAGCAGTGTCTAAAATGGCAGTACACTGTAAACTGAACTGAACTGATAATTAAGAAGGCTTTATCTCTGAAATGTCAAGACAATAATAAAAGCTGACCTTCATTAAAGGTTCACTACAGGGACAGGGTGGCGGAAAGAAGGGTAGATTAGGAATTTGGGATTGACATGCACACACTACTTTATTAAAGTAACCAGCAAGGACCTACCACATAGCACAGGGAATTCTGCTCAATAGTCTGTAATAATAAACAGGAAAATAATTCAAAACAGAATAACTGAATGGCTTCGCTGCACGCCTGAACCTGACATAACATTGCTCATCAGCTGTGCTCCAACGTAAAATAATCTTTTAAAAAAGCTTATTACATGCCTTTCTAATATCAATACTAGAATCAATGAGAAGATACTCTCATGTTCTCCAGTTTGAAAGGAAATTGAAATACAGAGAATGTAAGTTACTTGTCCTAGAAAGTCAGATACTTCAACAATAGAAAACCTGTCCAAGAATTTATCACAATAACAGTCTAAGAAGAATAATCATTTCTCATTTAATAGTTGCATAAATCACCTGAAAAAATTTTGGAACTAATCTATTCTTTAAAAACAAAACCTGCTTCTAACCTCTGAGAACCCACTTGTCCATAAAGCAATGGAAACACTGGCAAAAAGTTACCCAAATCAACTTTTTCAGAGCTATACATTAAATAAAGCTATGATAATCCAAGGAGCATTTATTTAAGAAAAAGAGCTGACTCCTGAAAGTATCAGTGAGGTTCACGGCATTCTAGCTTTCTCTGTTCCGATGTCTTTCTTCCTCGTTCCGTGTCTCTGAAAACCAGCAGCCGTAGAACCACAGCAGCTATAAAAATCCATCACTGCAGGAGGCACAGTGGGCTTGGATCTCCTCAAAAAGCTCCGATCCCCAGAAAAGCGTTACTATTTCACTTGTCTTACAGCTCCCTGCAAAAGTCCTATTTTCAAGACTTGTTATTATTTGACCTGACTCAAAGCCTGCTCAATGGAAAGAGCCCTAAGCCAGAGCATTTGTCAAAAAAGTTTAGTGGCAATTGTTTAACATCACAGACGCCTGAGGTAGTGACACCAAGTGAAGCAGATAAAAGCCTGGTCAAAATCTTAAAATGAAAATCTGAGGAGTGAGGTGCCTATATGGGCCTCAAAAGCCTCCAGTGTATCCCTAGGAATCTGTAATCCCACACACACGCGCATGAATGCGCACGTCATCAGACGAGGCCAGGGAAGGCCCTTCTCTCTCACTCTGGATGACCTTGGAACCCTGAGCAGGCAGAAAGTCAAGGCTAACGCCTAGCTATAAAAGCCCAGAGCACCGAAGACGTCCAAAGAGTCCCCTGGAAAAGGGTGGATTTATTGATCCAAGTCATTTCAGAAAATCCCTGCCCAATTATTATCTGAGCACAAAGATAAGCAAGGAAAGCCTTGAGTGGCTGCACATGACAGGGAACAGACGTTAAATAGTTTAGTCCAGGAAAGTCACCAAATAAACAAATGGGAGAATGGGGGAGAGATGACAATGACAGTAAACTCTGGGAAGGAGGGGGAATCTGATTTCTAGAGATGCCACATTATGCTATTAAAAATGTCCAGCATTCAACAGAGAATTTCAACACACGCAAAGAAACTGGGAAGTATGGACTATACACAGAAACAAAAAATCCGTAGGAACTCTCTTTGAAGATACCCAGATGTTGGGCTTACTAGGAAAAAAATAATCTTTAAATTAGCTACATAAGTATGTTTTGAAAGTTAAATGAAATTATGTCCAAACAATTAAAGAAGGGGATTGGGAGCAAGATGGTAGAATAAGTAGACACTGAGCTCACCTCCTCCCACACGGACAACAAAACTACAGCTGTTTGCAGAGCAGCTATCTCTGAGAGCAACCCGAAGACGGGCAGAGAAGACTTCCCAGAGCTAATGTCAAGAAGGGGCCACAGGGAGACGAGCGGCGCTGAGGGGCATGGGGGGCGGGCAGAGGTGCGGTCTAATCAGGGTCCACACTCCCCGTGTGGCAACCTACAGGTGGGAGGGAAATCACAAGGATGAAGCTTCTCCCAAAAGAGCAAGGAGTCTGAGCCTTACATCAGGACCCCCAGCCTGGGGGTCCTGCACCGCGAAGACAAGCCCCGCAAGTGTCTGCCTTTGAAAACCAGTGGGGCTTATGTTCAGGACAGCCAGAGGGCTATAAAGAACTGAGACTGTGCTCTTAAAGGGTACCTGTGAAACCTCACTCGCTTTAAGTCCTGGCACAGAGGCTGCAGTTTGAAGGGCACCTGGATCAGACCTACTTGCTGGTCTTGGAGAGCCAGCTGAGGAGCAGGAGACAGCTGGGATTCCCTTCAGGGACTGAGACGCTGGTCACAGCTGTTTTCCCATCTTGATCTACATGCTGGCCTTGGCACTGGCAGGCACCACTTGGGGATCCTTCCTCTGGTCTATTACTTCCAGGGGCCTGCCCTGCCCCCTAGAACACCTGCAGGAATCACTCCCACTACAAGAAAAGGGCACACACAGCCCACATAGAAAAGTTTACTAGAAAGGCTTAGTATCAGATTTGCATTGACAGAAAAAAGAATCAGCAAACTTGAAGATGGGTCAATTGAATTTACCTCTTCTATGGAATAGAAAGGGAAAAAATAGATACGTAAGCAGAGCATCTGAGACCTACAGGACGCCACCAAATACATCAGGGTGTGAGTAGTATGAATCCGAAAGACAAGTGCAGCGGAAGGAGCAGGCACACTGCTTGAAGACGTAAGGGTAGAAAACCTCTGAAACTTGACTTTTTCAAAGACAGCTGCATACACACTTGAGAAGTTCAGCAACTCCAAACAGTATAGGCTCAAACAGATCCACAGTTAAATGCATCATCAGTTCAGTTGAGTTCAGTTCAGTCACTCATTCGTGTCCGACTCTTTGCAACCCCATGGACTCCAGCACACCAGGCTTCCCTGTCCATCACTAACTGCCCATCACCAACTGCCCATCACCAACTCCCAGAGCTTATTCAAACTCATGTCCATCGAGTCGGAGATGCCATCCAACCATCTCATCCTCTGTCGTCCCCTTCTCCTCCTGCCTTCAATCTTTCCCAGCATCAGGGTCTTTTCCAATGAGTCAGTTCTTCTCATCAGCTGGCCAAAGTATTGGAGTTTCAGCTCCAGCATCAGTCCTTCCAATGAACATCCCAGGACTGATCGCCTTTAGGATGGACTTGTTGGATCTCCTTGCAGTCCAAGGGACTCTCAAGAGTCTTCTCCAACACCACAGTTCCAAAGCATCAATTCTTCAGTGCTCAGCTTTCTTCATAGTCCAACTCTCACATCCATACATGACTACTGGAAAAACCATAGCCTTGACTAGACAGACCTTTGTTGGCAAAGTAATGCCTCTGCTTTTGAATATGCTGTCTAGGTTGGTCATAACTTTCCCTCCGAGGAGTAAGCATCTTTAAATTTCATGGCTGCAGTCACCATCTGCAGGGATTTTGGAGCCCCCCAAAATAAAGTCTGACACTGTTTCTACTGTTTCCCCATCTATTTCCCATGAAGTAATGGGACCAGATGCCATGATCTTGGTTTTCTGAATGTTGAGCTTTAAGCCAACTTTTTCGCTCTCCTCTTTTACTTTCATCAAGAGGCTTTTTAGTTCCTCTTCACTTTCTGCCATAAAGGTGGTGTCATCTGCATATCTGAGGTTATTGATATTTCTTCCGGCAATCTTGATTCCAGCTTGTGCTTCCTCCAGCCCAGCGTTTCTCATGATGTATTCTGCATATAAGTTAAATAAGCAGGGTGACAATATGCAGCCTTGACGTACTCCTTTTCCTATTTGGATCCAGTCTATTGTTTCATGTACAGTCCTAACTGTTGCTTCCTGACCTGCATACAGATTTCTCAAGAGGCAGGTCAGGTGGTCTGGTATTCCCATCTCTTTCAGATTTTTCCACAGTTGATTGTGATCCACACAGTCAAAGGCTTTATCATTGTGGAAGTATGTTAAAAACCCATATCAAAAGATATCTGAAAATAGCCCAGATATTTTCAAGTGTGATCTGACACTGATCAAGAAAGATCTTCAACTTAACCCCCAAAAGGCTCAGTAAAGTTAGACTGAGAAACACAGAGGGTGACTGCAGAGAAGAAAGCATCTAAGTGAGAAATTAATATCAAAATGAGAAATTAATATCAAATATATATATTTTTAAATCCCATGTATTTGGAAATTAAATGTCCACTTTTTTTTATTTTTTTATTTTTTTATTTTTGGTTTTTATTTTTTATTTTTATTTTTTTTAATTTTAAAATCTTTAATTCTTACATGTGTTCCCAAACATGAAACCCCCTCCCACCTCCCTCCCCATAACATCTCTGTGGGTGATCCCCATGCACCAGCCCCAAGCATGCTGTATCCTGCGTCAGACATAGACTGGCGATTCAATTCTTACATGATAGTACACATGATAGAATGCCATTCTCCCAAATCATCCCGCCCTCTCCCTCTCTCTCTGAGTCCAAAAGTCCGTTATACACAGCTGTGTCTTTTTTCCTGTCTTGCATACAGGGTCGTCATTGCCATCTTTCTAGATTCCATATATATGTGTTAGTATACTGTATTGGTGTTTTTCTTTCTGGCTTACTTCACTCTGTATAATCGGCTCCAGTTTCATCCATCTCATCAGAACTGATTCAAATGAATTCTTTTTAACGGCTGAGTAATACTCCATTGTGTACATGTACCAAAGCTTTCTTATCCATTCATCTGCTGATGGACATCTAGGTTGTTTCCATGTCTTGGCTATTATAAACAGTGCTGCGATGAACATTGGGGTACATGTGTCTCTTTCAATTCTGGTTTCCTCGGTGTGTATACCCAGCAGTGGGATTGCTGGGTCATAAGGTAGTTCTATTTGCAATTTTTTAAGGAATCTCCACACTGTTCTCCATAGTGGCTGTACTAGTTTGCATTCCCACCAACAGTGTAGGAGGGTTCCCTTTTCTCCACACCCTCTCCAGCATTTATTGCTTGCAGATTTTTGGATCGCAGCCATTCTGACTGGTGTGAAGTGGTACCTCATTGTGGTTTTGATTTGCATTTCTCTGATAATGAGTGATGTTGAGCATCTTTTCATGTGTTTGTTAGCCATCCGTATGTCTTCTTTGGAGAAATGTCTATTTAGTTCTTTGGCCCATTTTTTGATTGGGTCGTTTATTTTTCTGGAATTGAGCTGCATAAGTTGCTTGTATATTTTTGAGATTAGTTGTTTGTCAGTTGCTTCATTTGCTATTATTTTCTCCCATTCAGAAGGCTGTCTTTTCACCTTGTGTATATTTTCCTTTGTTGTGCAGAAGCTTTTAATTTTAATTAGATCCCATTTGTTTATTTTTGCTTTTATTTCCAGAATTCTGGGAGGTGGATCATAGAGGATCCTGCTGTGATTTATGTCTGAGAGTGTTTTGCCTATATTCTCCTCTAGGAGTTTTATAGTTTCTGGTCTTACATTTAGATCTTTAATCCATTTTGAGTTTATTTTTGTGTGCGGTGTTAGAAAGTGATCCAGTTTCATTCTTTTACAAGTGGTTGACCAGTTTTCCCAGCACCACTTGTTAAAGAGATTGTCTTTACTCCATTGTATATTCTTGCCTCCTTTGTCAAAGATAAGGTGTCCATATGTGTGTGGATTTATCTCTGGGCTTTCTATTTTGTTCCATTGATCTATATGTCTGTCTTTGTGCCAGTACCATACTGTCTTGATGACTGTGGCTTTGTAGTAGAGCCTGAAGTCAGGCAAGTTGATTCCTCCAGTTCCATTCTTCTTTCTCAAGATTGCTTTGGCTATTCGAGGTTTTTTGTATTTCCATACAAATCTTGAAATTATTTGTTCTAGTTCTGTGAAAAATATGGCTGGTAGCTTGATAGGGATTGCGTTGAATTTGTAAATTGCTTTGGGTAGTATACTCATTTTCACTATATTGATTCTTCCAACCCATGAACATGGTATATTTCTCCATCTATTAGTGTCCTCTTTGATTTCTTTCATCAGTGTTTTATAGTTTTCTATATATAGGTCTTTAGTTTCTTTGGGTAGATATATTCCTAAGTATTTTATTCTTTTTGTTGCAATGGTGAATGGAATTGTTTCCTTAATTTCTTTTTCTACTTTCTCATTATTAGTGTATAGGAATGCAAGGGATTTCTGTGTGTTGATTTTATATCCTGCAACTTGACTATATTCATTGATGAGCTCTAGTAATTTTCTGGTGGAGTCTTTAGGGTTTTCCATGTAGAGGATCATGTCATCTGCAAACAGTGAGAGTTTTAGTTGTATGCCAATAAAATGGACAATGTGGAAGAAATGGACAAATTCTTAGAAAAGTACAATTTTCCAAAACTGAACCAGGAAGAAATAGAAAATCTTAACAGACCCATCACTAGCACGGAAATTGAAACTGTAATCAGAAATCTTCCAGCAAACAAAAGCCCAGGTCCAGACGGCTTCACAGCTGAATTCTACCAAAAATTTCGAGAAGAGCTAACACCTATCCTACTCAAACTCTTCCAGAAAATTGCAGAGGAAGGTAAACTTCCAAACTCATTCTATGAGGCCACCATCACCCTAATACCAAAACCTGACAAAGATGTCACAAAAAAAGAAAACTACAGGCCAATATCACTGATGAACATAGATGCAAAAATCCTCAACAAAATTCTAGCAATCAGAATCCAACAACATATTAAAAAGATCATACACCATGACCAAGTGGGCTTTATCCCAGGGATGCAAGGATTCTTCAATATCCGCAAATCAATCAATGTAATTCACCACATTAACAAATTGAAAAATAAAAACCATATGATTATCTCAATAGATGCAGAGAAGGCCTTTGACAAAATTCAACATCCATTTATGATAAAAACTCTCCAGAAAGCAGGAATAGAAGGAACATACCTCAACATAATAAAAGCTATATATGACAAACCCACAGCAAACATAATCCTTAATGGTGAAAAACTGAAAGCATTTCCCCTAAAGTCAGGAACAAGACAAGGGTGTCCACTTTCACCGCTACTATTCAACATAGTTCTGGAAGTTTTGGCCACAGCAATCAGAGCAGAAAAAGAAATAAAAGGAATCCAAATTGGAAAAGAAGAAATGTCCACTTTTAAATGATGGCCCACTCCAGTATTCTTGCCTGGAGAATCCCACGGACAGAGGAGCCTGGTGAGCTACAGTCCAAGGGATCTCAAAAAGTCGGACACAACTGAGCAACTAAGTATAGCTTATCTATTCAGGCAGCAGTGTGCTAGAGACCCTAGCTAGCAAAATAAAACAAGAAAAATCAGATAAGGAACAAGAGGGAAGGAAAGAGGAAAGAAGGAAGGAAGCATTTTTTGTGGATGGTATGATTGTCTACACAGAAAATCCAAAATAATCTACAAAAAATTGGAACTAGAAAGACAGCACGTTTCTGGATTCAAAATTCAATAGTGTGCCTATATGTCTGCAACAGTCAACTAGAAAATGTAACGGGAAGAAAGTTCCCAGTCATAAAGGTAAGAAAAACTACAAGTTACTTGAGAATAAATCTAACAAAAAGATGAGAGAGACCTTTAAGCACAAAATTATAAAAAGTTACTGAAGGACATAAGAGAAGATCTGAAAAAATGGAGAAATATAAGATGTTCATGCATGGGAAGATTCAGTATTGTACAGATGTCAGCTCTCCCCAAAATTAATCTATAAATTCATTGCAATTCCAAACCAAATCCCAAGGGAGCGTTTCTCAGAGCTTGACACACTGATCCTAACATTAATTGGAAATGGTTAGGGGCAAAGAAGAGCCAAGATGAAGAACATGGGTTGGAACTTTCCCAAGTAGATATGAGGACTATTAATATAAAGCCATGTGAAATTGAAATAATGGGAGAGACTTGCAGGATAGACAGCCTATCAGGGGAACAGACCAGAGTTCTGAAGCAGTTCTCTGTATTTATGAGGAGTTAGTCTATGTCAGAAGCAGCTTTACACATGTATACATCATTGAGGAAAGAAGGGTTATTCCACAGATGGTATCAGACAATTGGTACCTTTATATGGAACTTTTTAATCGGATCCTTACCCCACACCACATTAAAAATAAAGCCTGAATGGATCAAAAACAAAACTCTAAAACTAGTATGAGGAAATACAGTTGAGTGTCTTCATGATATGGAGCTAGGAAAAGATTTCCTAAACCAATAGCAAAAGTTGGAGATTATAATGAAAAAAATAATATTTGACTCTATCACTCAAATTTCCAACATGCTAAAACCACACAAAACAAAAGTTGAAACCCAGCAACACATTTGGAGAAGATGGCTCCAAAAGGATAGAAATGGTATTCAGAATACATAATATTCTTAAAATTAAAAAAGCAAAAGGCAAACGATCACCTCTTTAAAAACTGAATAAAAGAAAATGCTAAAGAAATACAAATAGAAAATACAGAAGAAAACTCAAAGGGCTGAAAAACATATGCTAAATAGGCAACTTCACTGCTAACCTGAGAAATAGAATTTTAAAAACAAAATTGAATTCAGTGCATACAAATTATACCACCCCTGCCCCATCCCTCAAAACAATGTAGGCCTGTCCTCCTCGTCTAAGCAGGATCTCTCATGCACTTGGGACTGTGGCTGGGAAAAATCACCCTGGAAAACATTGATGCTGTGCCTAATAAAGTCAAACATTCGCCTGTTCTGTGACCCAGCACCTCTACTGCAAGGTGTGTATAGACCTAGAAACCCATGCACGGTGTTGACTGCAACTGAAGAGAAAAGGCAACAGCCGTGCTCTTCAATGGGGGAGCATCCTTATACGTCTCGTGTTGTATGCGTGGGGTGGAGAATTCACACAAATGAATGAGGCCTGTGGGTATCAGCGTAGGCAGAGCACACACATGGTATTGGGTGAACGTAGCAAATTCCAGAAGCTTAAATACAGCATGGCACTCTTGCACTGTCTTTAAACACACAAAATCTACTACCTATTGTTTCAATGACAGACACATACAGAAAATGTCCGTGTAAAATCATGAACAGCAAGGACTGCAAAACAAGTTCTGATCATGACTGCCCCTGGAATGAGGAAGAATTGGGACTAGGAGGGGGACAAATGGACTTCAGCTTTATTAGTCTTTTTTAAAATTCTCTTCTTTTACAAATGGACGTGAATCACATTAGGTTAACATTCACGAACTCAGAGATGTAGGTAGAAAGAAGACTCTCCCTTCCCTCCCTCCCTTCCATCTTTTATTTCTAATACAAATAGATACTACCGGCTTCTCCATCCTCCAGATAGGGGAGGAGAATTAAGAGGTAAAAGTAAGCTATTTTTTCTGAACTCCTTCTCTTACATATCCTAATATTTTGAAATAAGGATGAGGAGGCTCCAGAAAACCTTCCATGAAGAGGTGATACTTTAATGGGGTTTTGATGGATGAGTGGGCATTCCCCTCTGTGGACCAGGAAGAAAGGTGGACAGTGGACCTCCAGGCCGAGAGGAGAGTGTATGCAAAACCTCAGTGACTTTAAATGGCCTGCATGTTCAGGACTGCTCAGCAAAATAGGCAAGGAGGTGGAGGAGAGAAGCAAGAATAGTGTCCAGGGCCAGATCCTGGAGGGACTGGTGAGCCAGACTAAGGGTCACAGATCTGACCTCATGGGCACCAGAGACTCAGGGTAGAAGCGTCCTACAAGGCAGGACACTTTGGTCTCCTTCTGCCACTCACCAAGACAGAATAAATTCCACACCACTAGGAGTGAGTTAAGCCAGGTATGCCATTCCAGTGGAGGGATCCTCTTTCTTCTTAAAGTGCCAGCTTAAGAAATCATGTCAGTGGGGGTTACAGTGGACCACTTGGCACTGAGATACCCCATAGAGAAGCCAGCACCTGGCAGGAGCTGCCCCGGCTCACCAGCTACCCAGCGCCTGAAGACCGCAGTGACCCAGAGGGATTTCAACTTCTCTACGCAAAAGGAGAAAGTCCCTAGTCCCACGGAAAGCTGAGCTAAGGTGCAGACCTCCACCAGGAATAGTGGGGTGGGGACTCAGTCTTCCCCGGCTGACTGTGGAGCTAGCCTAGAGCCCGTCCCCAGGGTCACTGTGGGTCGTTCTGCAGACCACACCACAAGCAGCAAATGGACGTGGCCAGGATTTGCAGTTTGTTTCTTTGTTTTCTGGCTGCACTGCGTGGCTTGTGGGATCTTAGTTCCCCGACCGGGGATCGAACCTACGTCCCCTACAGTGGAAGCGCAGAGTCTTAACCACTGGGAAGTCCAGGGAAGTCCCCAGGCTTGCATTTTCCCATCCTGGAATAAAGTGAAAGATGGCCTGGGGGCAGGGAGCAGGGCCCCATCACCACTCTTGCTCTTGCCTTCATGGGCCCCTTCCTCCATAAAGAATATCAAAAACTCTGTTTTACCACCATGTTGGTATAAAACCAGATGTGTTACTATTATATATTAAAACATTTTCTTTGACCTAAAAGTTAACTTTTTTCTTCTGATTTTGAAAGAAATTAAAGCATCTTCATGGGCCCCCTAGAAGTATTGTGAGTCAGTCCCAGGCGCTGTGCCTAGTGGGAAAGTCAGCCCTGGGCAGGAGACGCAAGGAGACTCTGCAGGAGGCATCACAACAGTCACCGGGGCAGGTACGGACACAGTCGCCGCGGTGATGGGAAGTCTGGGCCAGGTGAGAAGGGCGCGGGGGAGCCAGGACCAGAGCGAGCAGACAGTCCTCGTGGAAGAAAAGGATGCAGGGGAGGGGAGGGGAGGGAGGAGCAGAGGCCGGGAAGCCAGGGAAGGGCCTCTGCTTCTGCATCTCATGCAATATGAATGAAGACAGAGAGAAGGAAGCTAATTGGAACCGTTTGCAGCCTAAATGGAGCTGCTTTCTCATCCCACCAACGGGACTGCCCCACTTGGGAACCAGGCCTCCTTAACACTTAGCATTTAGGAACTTGCCCTCTTCTGAGCAGGAAGCTGCTAATGAGTTCCCGGGAGAGCCCTCCATGCCAGAGCAGCGACCCAGGCATTCCGGAACTCCAGAGCCAGGCATGGGGCAGGGAGCTGGCCCCCAATAAGGATGTAAGGATCCTTACAGCTTCATTCATCAGTGGGCAGGCTGCCCAGCTGGCATTGATGTCCTACACACAGCCCACGCCTCAACCAGAGGGGGCACAGGGCCTGGCAGGCCGGCTGCTGTTAGCGTGTCACTTCTCCACTGAGCTGAGCCAGCAGTCGAGAGAGAGGAATGAATCCCAATTAGAGGCTGCCTCAAGCTGTGGCAGGATGCCAGCGGGCCTCCCCAGCTACTTCTGGAAGACACCCACACACCCGCATAGCCCCCCCAACACACACACACATTCCTTTCCCTTATTCTTTCTTAGAAAGCTGGATCAGCATTCACTGGCTCAAGTTCTAGTCCAAATCCCTGGGCTCAGCTCCCTACACAGCAGAGAGAACACAGGGGTATGGGCCTCATCTAGAGATCAGCTTAATACTCTCCTCAAACTGGTGTGACTCCCTCACATCTACCTCGCTGTGCCCCCAGTAGAGGCTCTTTGCCAAGGGGGCGTTTGAGTGCCCACCTACTGATCACAGCCCAAGTCTTAATGCGACCCCAGCTGCTCCCGAACTTCAGCGTGCCTCAGAACCACCTGGAGAGCCTGTTGAAGCAGAGTGTGGGCCCCCACCCTCCGAGTCTGTGACTCAGCTGGGGGTGGAGCCTGAGAACCTGCATTCCTGGCAAGTCCCCAGATGCTGTTGCAGTCGGGCCTTCACTTTGAGAGCCGCTGCCTCTTCCTGTCTTCCAACCTTAACCTATTCTACCTTTGATCTTCTTGGCTGTCCTCCAAGTCCTTTAATTTCGTTCTCCTAATTCTCCTACCTGGAATTTTGATGTAATCTTCCCACCCAAGCCCTTGGTTCCTCTGGGCTCCAGTACATCCTTGCCACCTGCAGCCCCTTAACTAATGACTCTCCTTGACCCAGCCCTGCTCCAGGAGGATGGCCCTGCCTCTGGTTCGCATGGGTCCTTTTGCTTTCCAGAAGCTCCTTCCAAGATTCCCTGGTGGTCCAGTGGTTAACAGTTGGGCTTGCAATGCAGGGGACAGTGGTTTGATCCCTGGTCTGCGAAGATCCCACCTGCCTCAGAGCAACTAAGCCTGGGTGCCGCAGTGACTGAGCCCCACGCGCTGCCAGTGCTAAAGCCCGCATGCCTGGAGCCCATGCTCCACAGCAAGAGAGCCCGCGGCAATGCGAAGCCCCACTCTGCGCACCTAGAGGAGGCCTGTGTAAAGCAATGAAGACCCACAGCCAAAAATAAGTAAATAAATTATGTTCCTTAAAAGCCTTTATATGCCTCATTTTCAGTACTCGAAGGGGCCCTCTGTCCACACTAGGTGCTCATCAGACGACCAAACCCCTCTCTGGGCCCCTCTGCGCCCAGCCCGCTGTAGCCTCACAACAAGCCTTCTTTTATGTATCAGGAAACTGAAATTCACATCACTTAATGACTAGCCCCAAAATGCTGGTTACATAATAGAGATGAGGGTCCATCCAGGTCTTCTTGAGTCTGATCCCCTGCTTTTCCCACTTCCAGGAAGCTTCTGTAGCTGTTGGGAATGCTTTTGGCTGCAAGTAAGAGAATCTCCAACTAACAGTGGCTGAGATCCATGAAAGTGTATTTTTTCCCTGCATTCTCGTGTAGCTTCTCAGAGCTCCAGGGCTGAGGCGTTGTGGGACTGGGTTAGGGGTCCACTGAGAATCAAGGGGCAGGAAGTGCTGTGGTTTCTTGGCCTGGTCACAAGATGGCAGGCCTCACTCAGGAGTAAGACACCTATATGCCTGTACTAAACGCAGCACACAGGAGCAGGCAAGAGGCAGAGACCTTTTCTGGCTGGTTCCCCTCTTGGCAAAGAGGAAACGCTCTCCCCTTCAGACCTCCTCTTCCATCTCATTAGCCAGAACTAGACAGGCAGAGAAGTTCTGCTGTTAAAGAAGAGGGCAGTGATCACTCTGGGGTGAGCAGCCACGACGAGGTGCCACAGTACCCTTCAGAGATGAACGCCCGCTGGATTCTGGGAGTCTCTGAATGGCCAACACATTCAAGCCCACTGGGTTGTAAGACCATCGATTCACATGCTGTTCGCCTTCCTATACTCAGTGTCTAACACAGAAAATCTCTTTGCTTAACACACACCTATTCCCCCCAAAGTGCCTGCTCGGCATCACACTCCGCAGCAGACCTTGAGCCAGCACAGCCTGCTGAAAGGAGTGAGAGGTTTGGAGCCAGACCAAACGGTCTTCGAATCCTCTCATTTCCAACCTGTGTCACGCTGGGCAAGCCCCTTCACCTCTCTGGGCCTCACTTGTGTTTTTACAGAGAGACCATGAAGACCTGGCAAGACAACGTACAAAAACCACAGGACACAGGTCATTCAATGGATGAGAACTGATGATAATGAGAGGCAGACAGCGCCAAGAGGGAGCGAGGGAAGGGGTAGCGAAAGGATGCTGTCGTCAGGGGCTTTCCCTCGTGGCGCTTCAGCAGGTGGATCGGATCTCACTCTTGGGGGGGAGAGGACCAAAGGGGTCATCATCATTCAGAGCTTCAACTCTTTCTGAAGGCTGTCATCAAGAATATAGAATGGGGACTTCCCTGGTGGTCCAAAGGGTAAGACTTTGAGCTTCCAATGCACAAGCTCAATCCCTGGTGAGGGAATTAAGATCCCACATGTTATGCAGAGGAGCCAAAAAAAATTTTTTTTAATTAAAAAACTATATAGAATGATAATACTGCCTACCATTTATTGAATGATTACTTGGTGGCTGGCACTGTGGCAGAGCTTAATATTAACTCTTTACTCCTCATAGAAATCCTAGGAGATGGGTAATATTATTAACTCCATTTTTCCGTTGAAGAGACTGAGGCACAGGGAGCTTACAAACCTAGACCCCAGCGGCCCCTGGTTCTGGTCCCTGAGCCCTCGCCACTGTGGCACACGGCCTCCCTAGGATAGATTAGAAGCATCTCTGCTATTCATGGTCTCCATATGGCAGATTCCGTTAGCTCACCTGGGGAATATGCAGATGAAACTGAGTTTGGAAATAGTCCCACTAAGAGGAGCAGCTAGAAAAGCATCGTCACAGCCCCAGGCCCGGGGCAGCCTCTCCGACGAGGGAGACGCTCCACTCTTTACCTTGGGGGCCTGCGGGCAGAAGGGCATGGGCTCCAGGGATGCCAGCGGTACCCTCCACTCTTGGCTGTATTTCTTCTTTATTGTTGTTGGCATCCTGCAACCCCAGGCCATGCTGCGAGGCTGGGCACCAGGCACACAGAGAGACGTCCCAGACTCACCCTCAGTCTGAAGCGTTTCAAGGTCTAGGAGAGGATGCAGAAACAGCCAACAAAGACAGATGTTTGCAAGATTGGCTGCAGCAGCCCCGGGGGAACCTCTTGCTTAGCCTTGGGCAGGGGGTGGTCAGGGAGGGCTTCTGGAAGATGCTCGATGCTGGCAGAACAGAAACCAGTCAGGAAAAGCCTCCGGGAGGAATAACGAAGCAGCAGAGACCGCTGTGGCAGGAGCTTTTCTAAACAGTATCCAAGTTAACTCCCCGCTTTCACAAGCAATTCGATGAGGCAGCCACCCCAGGCATTCCCAGTGAACAGTGAAGAGTCTGGGGCAGAGGAAGGCTGAAGAACTTGTCCGAGCTCATGGAGACAGTACCGGTGCGGCCAGGATCTGGTTCCAGTTTCTGGACTCACTGCCTCCACATGTGCTGTGGAACAGTCTCTGCCACAGGCAGCATGTGCAAAGGCCAGGTGCCAACAGCAGGGCCCACCCAGGGACAGCCAATTGATGGTGGCCAGGCTGCAGTCAGCGGAGTGAGTGCTGTTCACGCAGCAGGTGTGAGAGCGTGGTCAGCTCACTGATCGACAGCTGGGCTCATAGACCTCACCCCCAAAGACCTGAACTGGATGCCAACCCCAGCCTTCCCCCTAGCCCCAAGCTCTCCTAAAACTTCCCCCAGTTAATTGGGACATTGGCAACTACCCAAGCCACCAGGCAGGACTCCCCACCTGGAATCACCACTCACCACCAATCACCCCGCACTCACCACTCTGTCTCCTGACTGGTCTGTTATCCATTACACATTTGCCCAACTTATGTACGTCCTTTATGGGATTTTTTAAAATGTATGCCCTCAAGTCACTTCTGGCTGATTTGCTAAATGCTGGACAAAAATCCGAACTGGTTCAGCAGATAAATTAAGGGACAATTGTTCTTCTTGCAGGAGGATTAGCCACAAAATTCTCCCAACAGAAACTCCTTTTCAGTGCCGGTGCAATACAGAAATAGTCTATTTTAAAATCAACCCACAAATGTTGGTTCTATGGATTTTGCTGATTTGTTTTTATATATAGTCTCATTCTGCCAAAAAAAAAAAAAAAAGGCTTGAGGCATTTTTCTCAATACATGTAACCAGAAATGGAACATATGTGTAGGTGTGGATAAAGGAAAAGCAAGAGTAATTGAGGGGGCTACTAAGTTATAAGATGCCATGTCCTTTACAATCTGCTTGAGTTGGATCACTTTCTGAGTTCGAGCTTCCTAGTAGCCAAAGCAAGAAGGGCAAATATATTCAATAGCCAGAGTCCCAGGGTTTGTGCGGGTTAAACAAAACAGTTGCTCTGGGAAGGAGGAAGAGAGACAAACAGGAGCAGGAGGAGAAGCAGAAGAACGAGGAGGAGGAGGAAGACGAGGGGAAGCAACAGCAGCCCCGGGGTTCCTGGTCCTGGGGTGTGTTAATCACACATTGTATTTGGCCAAGGTTTGGGGGGAGTGCAGAGGGGAGCCCTGAACCCTACCAGATCTGGTCTGTGCATAGCCCCCAACGCAGTGTACTTACTGGATAAAGCATCCAAAGGTGGGGCTCTGGTGCTGCCTGCAAACACTGGTCCAGGCTGGCCCTGCCCCAGGTCACCCTCCTGAGTGAGCAGGATCAGTAGGTGTGAGCAGATGCTTATCTTTCAGAGCCCAGCAAACCCAGCCCGTGAGCGTCTCTTTCCCGTTGAGGTCCAGTCCAGTCACACGTGGGTCAGATTGTCGTTGTTCAGTCACTGGGTCAAGTCTGGCTCCCTGCAGCCCCGTGGACTGCGGCATGCCAGTCTTTCCCATCCTTCTCTATATTTCCTGGTGTTTGCTCACTCATATCCATTGAGACAGTGATGCCATCCAACCATCTCATCCTCTGCCGCCCCCTTCTGCCCTCAGTCTTCCCCAGCATCAGGGTCTTAGGGTTGAGCAAATTCCAGCTTTGTTGGGTCTGCACCAACAGCTGGTGGTCCCCCAGTTACCTGGCCCTGACAGCAGGGCTGATCGTCTCTGAGCTTGGATGGACAATGGTCCCCAAGGCCCACCAGGGTACCTCCCTGACCAGTGAGGTACCTTCCCCTGGACTCCTGGAAGTTCTTACTCGTAAGAGAAGAAGGAGGCGGCTGTCCTCTTTCGAAGCGCTTCTAGATGCCAGGCATTGTGCAGAACACTCAAGGTCTGTCTTGCCTAATTCTTCCTCTATGAGGTCAGCATCTACAGCCCCAACAACTTCTTGGAGCCCAGACTCTTCCAGAAGTTGCTGGGTGCTCAAACTCAACATTTTTGAGATGACCCTCACCGCACTCTCCTTCATCCTCTCCTCCCACCCTCTGGCTGTTTCCTGTCTCAGGGAATGGCAACACCACCCAATTGCTCAGTTCACAATCTCACGAGTCACTTTTACCCCTACCCTAAGCTCATTCCCATAACAAGTCCATCACCAAGTGCTGTTAATTTACCTCCTAACCAGCTCTTGAAGCCCTCACATCTCTCTCCTCCGTCTTCCCTGATCAGCTTCTGCCTCCCGTGTGGACCACTGCGAGAAATCCTGCCTCAGCTCCTCACATCAGCTCTGGTTCTTCTAGCTTTCCTTCATCCTGCACAGAACAATCCTGCCAAGACACAAAGCACACCAGATCATGTCAGTCCCATTTAAAATCCTTCACTGGCTTCCCGTTGCTCCTAAACCACAGCCTACAGTCCTCAGGGTCGAGAACAGAGCTTGCCCCTCACCGCCTCCCAGCAGTCCCTTGAATCCCCCCAGTCCCACCCTAGCCCTTCTCCACTCTCACGGACCACTATGCCAGGCTGTCCCTCACCTGGCCAGGCTGTCCATTCTGCCCAGCACACCCCGTGCACCATTCCACCCAGACCACTCCTGATATCCTAGCCGTCACCTCCTCCAGGAAGCCTTCCCTGAACTCCCTCACCAGCTGAATCCTCCTTGTGCTATTGTGTCCCTTTTCTAGTGTCCCTTCCTCTCTCTTGAGGTCTATATCCCAGTTGGGAGGACGGAAGCCCAGCAGACTGGCTTCAGAGTCGGCACTACTGCCTTTGACACTGCTTGTTGAGTATTTTATGAGTAATTAATGGGCTTCTAGGAGGCTGAATTATGGCCCCCAATGATATCAGATCTTAATCTCTAGAACCTGTAAATGTTACCTTCCTTCAGTTCCGTTCAGTCACTCTGTTGTGTCTGATTCTCTGCGACCCCATTGTCCATCACCAGCTCCCAGAGTTTACTCAAACTCATGTCCATCGAGTTGGTGATGTCATCCAACCACCTCATCCTCTGTCGTCCCCTTCTCCTCCCACCTTCAATCTTTCCCAGCATCAGGGTCTTTGCCAATGAGTCAGTTCTTTGAATCAGGTGGCCAAAGTATTGGAGTTTCAGCTTCAGCATCAGTCTTTCCAATGAACACCCAGGACTGATTTCCTTTAGGATTGACTGGTTGGATCTCCTTGCAGTCCAAGGGACTCTCAAGAGTCTTCTCCAACACTATGCTTCAATTCTTCGATGCTCAGCTTTCTTTATGGTCCAACTCTCACATCTATACATGACTACTGGAAAACCCATAGCTTTGACTATGTTGCCTTCTTTGGAAAAGGGTTTTTGACTGGTGTGATTAAGTTAAGGATTTTGAGATGGGCAGATTATCCTGGATTACCTGGGTGGGACCTCCATGCCGTCATGAGTATTCTTATAAGAGCTAGGGAGGGGGGGAATTGATACCCAGAGGAGGATGGAGCAGAGAGAGATTTAAAGACGCTGGCCTTGAAGACTGGACTGAGGATGCCGCAAGTCAAGGAACACCCGCAGCTGCCAGGAACTGCAAGAGGCAAGGGACAGATCCTCCTGGAGCCTCTGGAGGGAGTGCTTTCGGCTCCGAGGCACCAGTTCGGGGCTTTGGGACTCCAAAGCTGAGAGAGAATAAATGTGTGCCTTTCCAAGGCTTGGGGTTTGTGGTGATTCATCACAGCAGTTGCAGGAACCTAGTACCGGTTCATCGGTGATGAAACTGAGGCTCAGAGAAGTCACTTGCCAAGGTCACACCGCTGGCCCACCCCAGGCCCCAACTCTCTCCTGGAAGAGAAAGTTGATCCCCACAGTGAAAAGCCCAAGGAGGCTGAGGTCGTCTGGGAGCAATGAGGCTGTGCAGTCCTCCGTGGTTGAGGGGAAACCAGTCCACCTGAGCGAGTTCCCAGCTTGGCCTGCCTACGCCTCTTGCTCGGGGCTGCAGAAGATCCTGGCACACCCCTTCTACCCCCTCGCATGAGGGAAACATGCTCAGGAGTGGGTTCTTCCCCAGCACATCCTCCTCGGAAACTCCAGCAAGTGGTGACAGGGAGTTCTCCAAAAGCGCCCGGCTCCATCGCCTCGGTGCTCCTAGGTGTGTGCCCTGCCCGCTAACAGGTCACTGCAGGAAGCTCCTGGCCCCTGCCTCTTCGTCTCCTCCTTCCCTTCCTGCTGCTCCCATAGGAGGTCTGTGAAGAGGGACAGTCCTGGGTCACGCAGAGGATGACGCCAGAGAGGACATCACCCTGCCAGCGGGACTCACCAGGAGAAGCAAAGACGGGGAGGACAGCGTAACTGCCCCGCCACATCGCACACGCAGGCGGTGTGCTCTCACCTGAGACACCCAGCAAGCCCCCAGCATCCGGGCAGGACATGCGGTCCTATTCCCATTTTGCCGTCAGGGAAACTGAGGCAAAGAGCTGTGCTCAAGGTAGTACAACCAGCAGGGCCTCCCTGGTGGCTCAGCGGTGAAGAATCGGCCTGCACTGCAGAAGACGCAGGAGACGCGGGTTCCATCCCTGGGTCAGGAAGACCCCCTGGAGGAGGGCATGGCAACCCTCTCCAGTATTCTTGCCTGGAGAGTCCCATGGACGGAGGAGCCTGGAGGGCCACAGGGCCGCAAAGAGTGGGACACGACTGAAGTGACTTAGCATGCGCACATATAGCTAGCAGGCGGTCAAGCTGGGATTCGACCAGGTCTGCTTGTTGTAAGTCCATTGCCGTCTGCACTCACCTCTGACCCCCAGGCCTGGCCTGGGAAAGATTGCTTCTTCCTTTAATAAGGAGGGCTCCCCTGAGATCAGCCTTGCCGCCTCTCCCCGACTCCATCTCCAGCAATCCTTCCACTCTCTCAGAGTTTCCATTTATCATGCCCAAAATGAAGAGGCCATCCAAACCAGCCCAAGCCCTCTCTCCAAGCACACTCGTGCACAGCAAATGCAAGACTAGATGAGGAGTTGTTTCACAATAAAACTGCCGCGCCTGGGATTATTATTGTAAATACTGTGCCCTCAACTCCTGGTTTCCCATGCTAATGGGATGGAGCAGTGGGGCAGATAATTAAAAATGCATTTATATTTGGCTTCAGAACACGTTTTTGTTCTCATGGGGGGATATGGGAGGCTCTGATGCTCCAGGAATCCAATGTGACTTCATAATCCTTCTGCAAAAAGAGAGAGAGAGAATTAAAGACACCTGCCTTGAGAAAAACCAGACAGCCGTCCCACGCTCTGCCCATCCCACAGCTGCCGTTTCTGCTGACGATGAGAAATGTCACTGCCATCATGGATGCAAAAGTGCCCAGCAGAGCAGAGCTTCAGAATAAATGATTTTTAAGGCGCTGAGCTGGGTGGGGAGGCGGGGCTGTTGTGTGTTACGCAGCAATAGATAACTGATACACATTCCCAAGAAATCCGTGAAGTCTCTGTTTCCTACGAACTCCTGTCCACTTTGGGGTCCAACGTCCTGCTTCCTCTAACCCCTCCATCTGGCCCCCATCTTTCCCTCTGTTCCCCCCCAGTAAGGGCACTGTTCCCTTCCCAGACCTAAAAGCCATTTTTTCTCCTGATATCCTCCAAATAACTTACAGGGCTTTTGTGTATGGATCAGACTTTACTGAGGGCTTCCCAGGGGGCGCGAGTGGTAAAGAATCCATCTGCCAGGGCAGGAGATGTAAGAGACCTGGGTTCTGTCCGTGGATCAGGAAGATCCCTGGAGAAGGGCACAGCAGCCCACGCCAGTACTCTTGCCTGGAGAATCCCATGGGCAGAGGAGCCCGGGGGGGCTACAGTCCATAGGGCTGCACAGTCAAACAAGACTGAAGCAGCTTAGCATGTACACATGTAGCTAGCAAGCGGTCAAGGTTAGAGTTATGGAGGGTCTGAGGAGCTCTGGAGGCAGGGGTTTCCAGTCACAGGATGTCAAAGGACTTAGGTTTGGGCGCTAGAAATCTCTGTTCTTAAATCATAGTTGGTCATCCCCCCAACAGCGTTCTTCTTCAGCTTCAATCTGCCGATTTCCCGCTCCCTTCCACTGGCCTCTGTCCCCAAATTCCCATGCCTCCAAAGTTCCCATGCCAATCCTGGACTGCTAGGTTAGCTATCTGCCACTTCCAGACGCTTCATGCTCTCTGAGCTTTATCTTACACCCTCGGAAGATTGTCAAACGATCCTCCAAAACAAAAATTGTTTTTTTCCCCTAAGGAACTCCAAGGCCAGATGTTAAGTTGACAGTTGCACTTTTAAATTCTGCTGCGTAAGTGAGAGAGGACACTTCAAGCTGTCCATCTGATTCCCTGCTTTTCTTTCTTCTTCGATTAATCAGGACAGTTAATTCTCCAGCCTCCTTTGCAACCCAAAGTGGACATGAGACATAATTATAGCCCGCAAGATGCAAATAGAAGCCTGCTGGGAATTGATGGGAATGTTTATCCTTTACTGATACAGGCACTGCCGCCCTTCCTCCTGTGTCTTCCTGCCTAGGAAGTGGACATAGTGTCTGGTGGTGCAACAGCCACCTTGTAACCAAGAAGATGAAAGTCACATGCCCAGGTTGGCCGAGCGCAAAGACCGGACGGGGATGCACTCTCAACGACTTTCCTAAGCTGCACCTGGACTGCTGGATTCTGGACTCTACAGTCGTTGGGGAAATAAGCCCCTGTTTGTTGGGTCTCCCGTCTCTTGCATCTAAATGCAATCCTACCCATTTCAATAAGTAATGGCACCTTAATTTCAAAACCCCTTCCCTTCACCTGCTGCCTCTTCTGGTAAATGGACTACGATGTCAACTGCAGAGTAGATATTTAGCAAAGTTGGCAATGATGTCAATTGAAAGCGTTCGAGCCATGTCACCTGCCACGATAGAGAGCTGTCTGTTAGCGGAATGCAGATGGGAACCTCAGGCCCATCTCAATGTAGCCGGAGCCTCCTGAGGGTGGAGAGGGTGCCTCTGTGCAGGTCACACCCGGTGTTCATCAGTGGAATGAGCGTGTGACAGCTGAACACAGAGGTGGAGGAGTGAGCTGAGAGAAGGCTCACGGCCTCCTGAGCAGTCGCGTCACTTTGGGATGGCCCGGGGGAGGTGGGTTCATCTGGGCACTTGACCAACAGGTAGAGCCCTGGGGAAGCAGCCCGGCAGCTGTGGGTCCTCGCGCCTGGCTACCGTCCCAGCCCAGCCACTGGGAAGGTGAATAACCCAGCAGGGCACAGTATTTCCTCCACAGACCTCGGCTTTCCTGTTTATGAAATGACGATATTGATCGCTCCGTCTCACAGTCACGAGCATTGCCTGAGACAGGCACGGGGCGTGTGCTGCCGGCACACAGCAAGTGCTCAAGAAATGCTTACGTCACTGTGGCTGCCCTCAAGGAGGGCGTTTCGCTGAGCGAGTCAGGAGCCCATTGCACGATGGCCACTCAGCAGAGAGCACCCTGCCTGGGCTCTGGGGAGAGGTCAGCCGCGGTGGGATGGGGGAGAGGGGGGAGATGGGGCAGAGAGGGACGTCCCTGCTTGGAGCTGACAGCACCCAGGTGTTCCCGATCCCTGCCCAGACCCTCCTCCTCACCCCAGTGTGTCAGAATTTGTCTACATGTTCACCTGTCTCGCCCGACTGGGAGTTTAGCTCAGCCTCTCTAGGGTCTGGCCCAAACCAGGCAACAATGAACTGTCACAGAAGGAGGGACAGACAGAGACAGCCACAGTGACTGATCTGGTAGAAACTTGGGTGACTCTGAGCTGCCCCCAGCTCCCTAGAAAGAGGACTTAATGTTGGGGGACCCACCAAGCTGCAGAGGACTTCTGGGGTGTGGAGAAGGGTCATGTCAGTGGGGGACAGAGGCAGACAGACATTGGAGAGGGCAGAGGGCAGGTCCAATAATTCTAGGGGATGTGAAAGCTGGACTACAGAGAAGGCTGAGTGCCGAAGAATTGATGCTTTTGAATTACGGTGCTGAAGAAGACTCTTGAGAGTCCCTTGTGCTACAAGGAGATCAAACCAATCATTTCTAAAGAAAATCAACTCTGAATACTCATTGGAAAGACTGATGCTGAAGCTCCAATACTTTGGCCACCTGATGCAAAAGGCTGACTCATTGGAAAAGACCCTGATGCTCGGAAGGGGAGGCCAGGAAGAGAAAGGGGCAAAAGAGGATGAGACGGTTGGATGGCATCATCAACTTAACAGACATGACTTTGAGCAAACTCCAGTACACAGTGAAGGACAGGGCAGTGTGTTATGCTGCAGTCCATGAGGTCACAGAGAGTTGGACATGACTTAGCAACTGAAAAACAAAAAGGCAGAGATGGCTGACACCCACAGTAAGACAGGCCCCATCAGCAGAGGGTGCGTCTGACCACTCCCAGGAGCAGGGAGAGAGCAGGGGCTTGGAGATTGGAGCCTCTGGTGACCCCGAGTCCACCCTGTGCCTCAGTTTCCCCCTCTACAGAATGGGTGGTTGAGCAGGATGACCTCTGAAGGCCTGTCCAGCTCTGACAGCTGGGATCCAGAAATGGGCTACACTCGGGGTCCAGACAGAGACTTCTTGCTAGAGCCCAGGCCTGGCCCCCTCAGTGCCCTGAGACCCCCAGGGACACTCTGGCCTTGAAGAGCACTTGGACCCCATCCCAAAAGGCTGTGAGCAGGAAACACCCCAGAGCATCAGGAACAAGGGGAAGAAAACATCAACAAATGGGAGATGAGAAGCTTTCCGCCCTGAGATACTCAGGAGCTAGAAGGAGCTTCGTCTCCTAACTCATTCCCTCCCTCCCCGACTCAGTCCTGCATTTCTGGCGAGTCAGGCAGGTGGGCGATAATTCATCAGACTCGAGTGCTCTGTGCCCAGCCCTGCGCTGTCATGAATCAGCTCAGTTAGTCGCTCAGTCGTGTCTGACTGTTTGCGACCCCATGAATCGCAGCACACCAGGCCACCCTGTCCATCAATAACTCCTAGAGTCCCCCCAAACCCATGTCTGTCGAGTCGGTGATGCCATCCAACCATCTCATCCTCTGTCGTCCCTTTCTCCTGCCCTCAATCTTTCCCAGCATCAGGGTCTTTCCAAATGAATCAGTTCTTCACATCAGGTAGCCAAAGTGTTGGAGTTTCAGTCCTTCCAATGAACACCCAGGACTGATCTCCTTTAGGATGGACTAGTTGGATCTCCTTGCAGTCCAAGGGACTCTCCAGAGTCTTCTCCAACACCACAGTTTAAACAGATCAATTCTTCGGTGCTCAGCTTTCTTTATAGTCCAACTCTCACATCCATACACAACCTCTGGAAAAACCGCAGCATGAATAAGCTGCTCCAAAAGCCCGCATTCTAAAAGCAAAACTGACCATTGAAACAAAGAACTCTAACCTGAAGCAGTAATGGGGGTCGAGAGGTGTGTTCTGGTGAATTGGGGTGAGGCCCTTCCTGCCCAGCCCTCAATCCAGTTTTCCCCAGACTGTTCGGCCATCAGAATTGTCCTGGAGGACTTCCCTGGCAGTCCAGGGGTCAAGACTCAGTGCTTCCAATGGAGGGGGTGTGGGGTTCGATCCCTGGTCGGGGGACGAAGATCCCACATACCAGGCAGAGCAGCCAAACACAGACACAGAAATTTAAAGCTGTCCCGGAGCCTCCCCTGGTCCCAGGTATCCCAGGATGGTTGGTCACTGTCACTGGAGGGGGTGTCCCACACCTCAGAGCTTGTAATGGAGGAAGGGATGGGGGACCCCTCAAGGGAGGCTTTGAGGGTGGGGGTGCAGAAGTGGGATGAGGTCATCATTTCCTCCCCCACCTCCTGGGCTCTGCATCTGGGTGGGGTCTCCCCACCCCTCTGAGCAGGACTGTGAGCTTCCCGCCGCTGCATCTGGGGACCAACAGGAAGCTCCAGTCTAAGCATCCTTCTCAGCGGAGAGCCCAGTGGGTGCTGAGCACGGGCCGGCTTCACGCTCCCTCTCGGCCTTTCCTCGCCTTGGTCCCAGGGTGAGTGGGGTCTCAGGACCCAGAAACCCCCGGCTGGGCACGACAGCCCCACAAGGCCAGCGCCTCCCCGCGCAGAGCCCTGCCGCACCAGCCCCAGATCCCTGGCCTCCCCCGGGGGGCGCTACCCACACTGGCCCGCGTGCCAGCCATCGGCCTCCTACTGCTGCCCGTTGATATGCTGGCCTAATATTCCCGGAACGATGTGTCGCTCTGTCTTTCGTTTTCTTGAATAGGCCCTGGGAGGCCTCATTATTCTGCTTTGAGTGTGGAGACCTACTGCTCTCTAGCCCCCCTGATAACTCCAGCAGAGCCGGGACGCCGCCCCGAGCAGACAGCCCGGAAGGACTTGGAGCCCAGGGCCCAGCCGCCCCGAGGGCACTCAGCTGCGGCCCTCGGACGCCTGGCCCACCTGCCTGCCGCTCCTCAGCACCGCCTCCTTCATCCCGCTCCAGGAGCAGGGGTGCAGAGACCTGGCCTGGCCAAGCCGGGGGGCCAGCTCTCCTCCTGACTTGATTGCCTTCTTCCTTTTTCCAGGGTCTCTGCTTTTTAAAATGCTTCTCCAAGGAGCCTTATGCCCTTCTCTTTAACCCTCTCCACCCCCTGCTATGATGCCGCACAACCTGGTCAAGACTCCCCATCTTCCGGCATCTCACTTTGCTCCTCTTTGAAACGAGGGTGCAATTTCCTCCCTGTTCACTTCTCAGGTATTAAATATTTCATGAGCAGATACTACGTGCTAGGCTTCATGCCAGGCTCCCATGCCTTAAGGCTGTTTTGAAAGAAGAGTAACAGTGAGAATAACCGAGCTACCACGTGCCGGCCGCAGCGCACAACGTTTCTCCTCCTCCTTCATCACCTCATCCTCGTCTGCCGGCTGACACCAGGTGTGCGCCACGTGCACTATGGGGGTTTTGTTCACTTTGGCTTTGTTTGTCTTTGGCTGACCTGCATGGCGTGTGGAGGTGCAGAGTCTTCATCGCCAGACCGCTGGGGAGGCCCCGGCACTGCACTGTACTGGTCGCGGATCTTAGTTCTTCCATCCACACAGCAGAGCTATGAGAGATAAACTGTTAGGGTCCTTACATTGCAGAAGAGAAAGCTGAGCCTCAGGGAGGCCACATGACTCCCCCCAGGGCATGCAGTTTCTGGGTATCAAGGCGCAGAAATCGGAAGATGCTTCGTGCAGCAGCAGGAGCTGGGGAGATGCAGCAAGATGAGCCAAAGAGCTGGACATCCTCCGGGTCTGGCCACGGCCAGACAGGATTGAGGTACCCAGACCAAACCTCCAGGATGCTGAAAGGCAGTTCTGAGCCACGAGTGCCCTCTTAGGGAGGAAAAAGGCAAGAGCCTTGGACCCTCAAGCCTTCAGCCCCTTTCTGGGGCACCTGCCTGTTCCCTGCCCCTGGGCCACCATGGCACGTTCAGCGGCATCAGTCCTGCTGACCCCATTCCCATGGAGAGAGTCACACTAGGGGTCGTGCGTGGGAGGCACCATGGTCCTGGAGGTCTCAGGAGGCCCCAGGCCTGTGGGAGAGGCCTTCGCCTTCAGGAGGGAGTGGGGATGAGGAGTTAAGTTGGCCTCCTGTGAGGACTGACACCCTGGCCTGCAGCGCACCCCGCCACCTCCCTAACCAGAGGACCTGGGGAGAGCTGCACCCCAGGCTGCCACCTCAGGTAAGTCACCTCCCCCTCATCCATTCTCTACCACCAACAGCCAGGTGGAGGCCTGGACCCTGAGCTGGGGAAGCAAGGTCCACACCAGGCCCTGCCCTCCGTGAGGTCAGCTGTGGTCAAGCCCTCTGGCCTTCCAGCATCTCGTTTTGCTCTTCATTAAAACAAGAGTCCAGGGACTTCCTTGGTGGCCCAGTGGCTAAGTCTCCATGCTCCCGAGGCAGGGGGCCCAGGCTCGATCCCTGGTCCGGGAACTAGATCTCATATGCCAGAGCTAAAGGTCCTGTGAGCAGCAGCTAAGACCCAGCACAGCCAGACAGATAAATAAAATGAACATCTTCTTAAAAGAGTGCAATCCCACACCTTCCTTTCTGAAATACTTCCTTCTTCGTCCGCATTGGAGCTTCATTGCGGTGCAGCGACTCCCTGGTTGAGTCACGGG